>NC_090448.1:522795654-523098684 GCF_031143425.1 Pleurodeles waltl
GTGTTGTGTGCCCTTGTGTGGCTGTTGTGTGTGCGTCCATTTGTGTGGTGTTGCCCATGTCATATGCGTTGTGTGTGGTGTAGGAGTGGTGTGACAAATGGTTAGTTGTAGGGCAGTGTGATAGTGTTGATTGGTTGTGTTGTGTTGTTATGTATTGTTTTATGTATATGTTGTCATGTGGAGGTGTGCAGTTAGTTTGCAAAGCATTTGTGTAGTTGCAGTTGTGATGTTGTTGTGTGAGTCGGCGGTGTTGTGTATGATTGTGTTAGACAGTGACGGTGCTGTGTGTGTGCAGGTTAGTACGTGTATGCCATGTGTGTTTTTGCCCGTAGTATGTAGTTTGGGTGTGCGTGTGTGTAGTATGTGTGTGCATGTGTGTAATCAGGTGCGTGTGTGTTTGGATGGGTTTGTAGTTACATGTGTGTGTCTCCATCACAACCCATCCCAGATGTGTGTGTGTGTGTGTACTAATGCCTTTCTCTTCAGTGTGTGCTAGGTGTGTGTACTTATGGTTGTTGTCTTCGTTGCCGTCACTGGTTCAAGAGTCATTGTGCGAGAAGTGGGAGGACTTCATGTTCTGGTTCCATGGTGGCTCCGGACAGGTATGTGTTCCTGAACGTTAGTGTTTCCTTTCATAGAGTTCGTTTTTGCCGGGGTTTTAGTGGCAGTGCAACCGCAGTGGAAAGCCTGACAGTGTGCAGCCTCGTAATGTGTCCGCCGGTCTGAAGGTGTCTACCCTCTTCTGCAGCGGCCGGTCCACACTGGTGGTACTGGCAGTGGTTTGGCTGTGTTCTGTTGAGAACACCGTCATGGTCATAATTTGGCGGTCTTCACCCCTGGGCCATTGCCGGTATGACTTCCGCCGCCAACATGGCGGTCAAAGGACTGCCAAACTCGCAATTAGGGCCTATGTGATGAGAAAGTAATTGAACCCATTAAGACGTCTGATTAGTTAAGTCCGATTGTTATCACAAAGAAACCTAACAGAAAGATCTGCATGTGTGTGGATTTAAAAAATTTGAATTGTTGCATTTTGATAGATTGCCATCCCCTTCCATGTATAAATGAGATGTTAGCAAGCGTGAAGAATGGGAAATATTTCACTACTTTAGACTTGCCCAATGCATGCTATCAGATATGCTTACATAAGGAATCAAGGCAATTGACATATTTCATAACACCAGAAGGGGCACAGCTATTTGTTCACATGCCCTTCGTTTTGGCCTTAGCTGCAGCTGTTTTTCAAAGGGTCATGCAAATGATTTTGGAAGGTTTGAAGAAGGTTTTAGTCTTCCCGGATGATGTGTTGATTTGGGGTGAGAATGTACAACATGATTACATTTTAAGGGAACTGTTGTGTAGGAAGGTGGATTTCTTATAGCATGGTTACCTCCATGTTGGCCTGTTTCTCAGTGTTTGTCCGTTTGTTTTGACTGTCTCACTAGGATCCTGCTAGTCAGGACCCCAGTGCTCATAGTTTGTGGACTATATGTCAGTGTGTTTTAGTGTGTTGTCAGTATGCTTGACTGTGTCACTGGAATTCTACTAACCAGAACACCAGCGCTTATGCTCTCTCTGTTTACCAAATTTGTCACTATAGTTTAGTGCCTCTATATTCCAATTCAGATTGGCAAACTGGATCACCCTTACAGGTCCCTAGTATATGGTACCTAGGTTGCCAGGGCATTGGGGTTCCAGGAGATCCTTATGGGCTGCCGCATTTCTTTTGCCACCCATAAGGAACTCACACAAACACTCCTTCAGGACTGCCACTGCAGCCTGAGTGAAATGGTGCACACACTATTTCACAGCCATTTTCACTGGACCAGGTAACTTATAAGTCACCTATATGTCTAACCTTCAGTTACTGAAGGCTAGGTGCAAAGTTACTGTGTGTGAGGGCACCCTTGCACTAGCAAATGTGCCCCTACGACCCAGGACCAATTTCCCAGACTTCGTGAGTGTGGGGACACCATTATAAGTGTGCACTACATTTATGTCAATACATAAATGTAGCTTCACAATGGTAACTCTAAGATTGTGAAATTGAACCCCCAATCCAAATTTGGTATTGGGGGGCCAATTCCAGGTACCCTGGGGACTCCACCATAGGCCCCAGTACTGCCAAACCAGCTCTCTGAGGTTTCCACTGCGGCCCCAGCTGCTGCCACCTCACAGACAGGATTCTGCCCTCCTGGGGATTGAGCAGCTCAATCCCAGGAAGGCAGAGCAATGCATTTCCTTTAGGAGAGGGGTGTTACACCCTCTCGCATTGGAAATAGGTGTTACAGGCATTGGAGGGGTATCCTCCCAGAGCCTCTGGAAATGCTTTGAAGGGCACAACGGGTGCCCTCCTTGCATAATCAAGTCTACACTGGTTCAGGGACCCCCAGTCCCTGCTGTGGCAGGAAACCGGACAAAGGAAAGTGGAGTGATCACTCCCCTGTCCATCACCACCCCAAGGGTGGTGCCCAGAGCTTCTCCAGAGTGTCCCTGGTGTTAGCCATCTTAGACTTCAAGGTGTGAGGACCCTCTGGGAGCATCTGAATGGCCAGTGCCAACAGGTGACGTCAGAGACCCCACCTGATAGGTGCTTACCTGGGTAGGTAGCCAATCCCCCTCTCAGAGCTATTTAGGGTCTCACCTCTAGGTGTTTCCTCAGAATCGGTTTGCAGGACTCCGCCAGGACTCCACTGCATCCTCTGCTTCAGCTTCAACCTCAGACTGCTCCAGGAACCACTGTAACTGCAACAAAGTATCCAGGAAGGCTACTGTGACCTGCAACTTCAGCTCCAGCCAGCAGCTGCAACAGTTTCCAGGTTGTGCACGCTCTGAGGACTGGCTGTCTTCACCCTGCACCAGGAGAACCGAAGGAATCTCCTGTGGAGTGACGGAGTCACTTCCCTGCTTCAGCAGGCACCTCTCTGCAACGACGACCGGTACTCTGGGACTCCTCTCCTGTCGACGAGCATGATCCCTGGAACACAGGTGGTGGACCGAAGAGATCCTGACTGTCCAAAGGTCCAGTTGTCCAAATTTGGTGAAGGTAGGGGCTTGCCTCCCCGTGCCAGACAGTACCCCTTTGCATCTCGTCCTCTGTAGTTCCTTGGATTTCTGTGCACTTCTTCCAAATGTAGCTCATGTCCCCAGCACTCCATCCTGTGATGCTCAGCTCCCTGAAGTGTTGTAAAGCGGCATGGGATCCCTCTGTTTAGTATTGCAACAACCGCACTTTGCAACTCCTTTGCCCCGTGTCCTGGGACTCCCACGGGTGCTGTCTAGTCTTCTGAGGGCTCTCTGAACGGCTGAGAGCTCCCTCTGTCTCCTCAGTCTGAGTTGAGACCCCCAAGTCCCTCCTGGGTCCAGGCACCTCCTCTTTGACGCAAAACGCATTCTTGTGTGAACCAAGGCTTGTTGGCGGATCCCAGCAACGCAAATAGCCTGTATCCAACGACTCGACGTGGGACATCTCTTGCACCAAGCAGGAACCCTCAGCTATCTTCTCTGGTCCATTTCTCTATTCTTCTTCCAACAGGAAAATCCATTTTTGCACCTTCATCTAGGTTGGCAGGGGCTCCTGTTCTTCCAGGACTCTTTATCGACTTCTGGACTTGGCCTCCTCTCTCCTCAGGTCTTCAGGTCCAGGAATCCACCATTGGTTCCTTGCAGTCTTGCTTGGTTCTTACATAATCCTTTACCACAACTTCTAGTGCGTTCTGAGGAAACTTGCTGTACTTCACTCCGGTTTTCCTGGGCTCTGGAGTGGGGTACTTTACGTACCTTTGGTGCTTTCTTACACTCCCAGCACCCCTCTACACACTACACTTGCCTAGGAGGGAATCCGACTTTCGCATTCCACTATTTTAGTATATGGCTTGTGTTGCCCCTAGGCCCATTTCAATTTATTGTGTTTTTCACTGTTTGCACTATTCTATGACTATTTACTTACCTGATTTCCGTTACTAGTGTATATATTGTGTATAATACTTACCTCCAGAAGGAGTATTGCCACTAAGATATTTTTGGTCTTGTGTAACTAAAATAAAGTACCTTTATTTTTGGTAACACTGAGTATGTCTTTTATTGTGTATAAGTACTGTGTGGCTATAGTGGTATTGCAAGAGCTTTGCATGTCTCCTAGTTCAGCCTTGGCTGCTCTGCTACAGCGACCCCCTAGGCATCCTAAGCTGCTAGACACTGCCTACATATCACCAAGGTGGATCACTGGACCTGGTATAAGGTGTAAGTACGTCTGGTACCCACTACACACCAGGCCAGCTTCTCACATGTTGGAGAGATTGGAAAGAGCTGGTATCACTACCAGCTTGGAAAAGTGCAAATTTTATGTGAATGAAGTAGAATATTTGGACATCGAAATAGAAAGGTCTTTCAGGGATTGTATTCTATGCATTTATAGTGACAAATCCCACATGTTACAAGAATCGACTATAAATCCAGTAACATTACCCAAACAAGCATGTGAAAAGGTTGCCATTGATATATGAGGGTCCTTTGATTATTTGCAGGTAAGTGATAAGTACCCAGTGGTGATGATATGTTATTTTTCAAAATGGCCGACAATGACGTTCATGAGAGAACAAGGAATATAATTATACTTTGTCAGGAAATACTTTGCAGAGAGGGCTGTCCTGCGGAGGTAATTTCAGACAATTGCCTGCAATTTGTATCTGAGGAACGTGATGATTTTTTAAGGAAATCAGGAATCAAACATTGTAGAACCCCTGTATATCATTCTAGAGGAAAGTGCTTTGTTGAACGCTTCAGTCGAGTGTTAGGTGAAAGCATACACTTGACCATATTGAGTAATCTGTGTTGGAGGAAACAAGTGAAGGACATGTTGTGGAGTTACAGAACTATGCCACACTATGCCACTGGAGAAACACCATTCCGCTTATTGAAATGAAGAGTACCTTTCACAGTACCTGTACCTGCATGGGTGGCTCGTCGGAGAGCCAAGATGTGGATTATGAGAAATTAAAATTGAATGTGGGAAAATATCAGGCCACATATAAACAATGGCACAGTGAAAAAGTAAAGAGGAGTAACAAAAAATTTGAGGAAGGCATGATGGTGAGAGTGTGCACAGGGAAAATGGTGAGGAAAGGTGTCTCTATGTTTTCTGATCCAAAGGAAATTACAAAAGTGAAAGGTAACATGTTAAAATTGTCAGAATGGTAAGTGTTGAAAAATAAGGACAGTGACAATGTGCAATGAGGTGAAAAGGAATGGAGGTGTTAAGGGGTCAAACAGTGTTTTTGAAGACACAAGTATTAGGGACAGGATCCCGAGTTCTAAAGCAGCTTCAGAGACTACAGGATTATATATGGACTTAATCTCTTGCAATGTTCGTGTGTATCCAGTGTATTTAGTATGTATAATTTTATTGTTAATAGATTATAGGATAACCTATTTTGCCATCTCATTTCCTCACCTCAGCCAAATGTGCCCAGCTAATGTCTACTCAGGAGCCACAGCAGACCAGGCCCCAAACTCCCCGGGGACCGCTCTATGAAACTAAGGACTGCAGTGGTCTGCTCCACGCACCAGTCCGTGTGTAGTATTCTCTACGCCAGATCCTCCATTCCTTTCGGGGAAGTGAACAATAGGGACTGCACAGCACAATGTCAGACCTCTGCTTCTTTCACTTTTGTCCCCAGGGTGTGGGGTCGCCCGATCGAGCGTCTACGTTTTGGGCCCACCTCTTGAGCCTGTTGTGGTCAACTCGCAGTGGGGTCTATCACAGTTTACTTGACCTTGTTAGTATTCAGGGCCCTCATCTTCTCACTTCGCAGGTTCACCTCGGGGCTCTTCGATTGTTGCTTCCTTGATTGCCACTGGTCGATCTTTGTTTCCCGGGCTTTGTATGTGCAGTGCTTCAGCCACACAGCTTCTTGCAGTGGCAGAAGATTAGTCGCGAACCGCCGCGCCTCCTACCACAGCAGCGGCTCTAGTTGCCGGAGCCACATTCACCTGAGGCCTCTCCTCACCTCTGCCCACACAGCCGCCTCCTCACTCTGTCAGGGCCTCAGTTAAATGCCATGGAGCACTTGCAGCTCCTCACCCCAAGCAGGCCGAGACAGGATGCCGCACCTAGCAGGCCCAAACTCATAGCACCCACGCGGCCCCCTCAGCTCTCCTCCACCATTCTCATCATGCAACAGGTATCCCAGAGCTGCAGAACTCGGGCGGCAGGCAGCTCTAATCAAGTTAGCTGCTATGTGAGCGGTTCACCACGGTGTTCAAGGTGGATGGCAGGATTTTGGAAGAATTCAGTTGCCCGGCTGGCAGAGCTGTACAAATGTGCAGCCATCTTGCCTCAGGCTCTCTGGTGCCCCAGTCCCCACATAGCCATATCATCATAGTAAGGCAAACATATTCCTTTAGGCTGATCCTCGATGTGAATGCACTGTCCCAGAGCAATGGCCTAAGGCTACTCACTCAAAGCTTAAACTGGGGAGCCAGACCTCAGAAGAAAAAGTGAATCAAAATTGAAGTGCTGTAGCCGGCAGTGATGACTGGTAATTGGTTAATCCCTCAATTATGGGCTTGAGCAACAGGCGAGAACCCATAAAGATGGAATATGTAACTAGCAACCGTTTTTTGAATACAAAATAAAGACAATAAAGCACTTAGCACTTGCCTGCACCTGCCAGTCACTGCACATACCAGTGGATGTCTCTATAACCAAATGTGACTTCCTGTAGGTATCAACCCAAAAACAAACAGACTATTTAGCAATGACCACACACTCAAGGTTTCCATTTCACTCCTCTCTCATGGTCTTTACTTCCCCTTATACCTTGATGCCCAGCCAAATCCATCTTGCATGCATCCCTGTCTCAAAAAACATCCCCGATGCCTCCAGGATCACAGGTGTTCTAAGTTAAACTTGTTGCCCAGTGTCATGGTATTCAAGCAGTGTCTCTCAGCTTGTTACATAGAAATTGGCAAAAAGATCCAGACGTGAACACCATTGACTCTAAAAAAGGAAGAATGCTGGAGAGTGCATCTCTCATTGGGGCAATCTTATGGTTGGGTGTAGTGTATACCATCCTCCACCAAAGGTATCTGGAAGTCAAATGCTTGCCGAACAGGCAAATAAGAGTCATTGCCATTAAATCAAATTGGATGTTACTATCCTAATTTTGCTTAGTGAGTGGTAATTAAGTTTATTTCGAATTTCACTAAAATAACATCCATATAAAACTCCTATCACATTACATTTATGACTTTAACAATGTATAGCAATTTAAAAGAAAGTTAAAGAGTGCAACTTAAAACAGTTGCCAGAAGAAAAATCAGCTTTTTGAAAAAAAATCAAACTTTAACATTTGAATTCATTTAGAAAAAAGCATACCCTGCCAAAGCTTGGTGCATTCTTGCCTAAATGCAGAAACACAGTGTAAACAGCCACATCCCAGTTCTATGAGCAGCTTAAAGAAACATCATTAACAAGATCATTCATCTACCTCAGAGCACCTTTTAGGATATTCTGAAGGTGGAAATGGACTGCAAGAACTTGGCAATAAGAACATGAACAGCAACATCCATGCACACCATAAAAAGAGGGTGCTCTTGCAATTAAAAGTTCTCTCATTAACTTGTCCTGGAAAAAACTCTGGAAAAATGTGTATAAAAACTAGCAAGCATTTGCAAAGCTCACAGATCCAGCTTAAATACACCCATGAACGTAAACACAGGCTTTGTTAAAAGCTGTTTGCAAGCATTATATGCACAAATGTTAACTAAGTTGCTCCAATGGTACAACACATCTTTTCTACAGTATTTAGCATATGTCCATTTTCAAAAGACTGTGTAACACCAAGTGAGGTGTGGACCACTTTTCCTCAGGTAAGTTCCTCGTATTAGAAGAAGTTTGGTGAATCCACCCAGGCTCAAGGATAATGATCCAACTTTTCAGATACAAGTATCCAATCAATAAGCAGAAAAGCAGTGGTGATCCAAAGGTATTTTTTGTTTTATTTATAATAAATACTGCTAGATTGCCAATATGATTCAGCTTACTGATTGGTTGACTTTGATCCTTTTGCTTGAACCTGGGTGGGTTCACCAAACTTTTTCTAATATTATGCACAAATGTTATCACATTAAACCTGTCCTACTAGATTTACTAATGCTGGCAAAAGTACCAATAATATTGCTTACTGAGGAGAAAAAGCTCTGATTATCTTAGACAGCATAGTTGGGTTTGTTCTACATATTTAGAATAAACCCTCAGGCATTCAGATAGAAGCACATCTTGGAAGGAGGAATGATATATTGCAACCTGATAGCATGAGGTGAGAAGGTAATTCTGATCTGGGTGGAGCCAAGCCAAAGGCCACTCTCAGAATAAGTTAAATAACTGGTCAAAATGAAATTCAGACAGCTGTACTGTCAAGCCAGACCTAAAAAGGGAGTTTGTCTGAAACAGACATGCCATTATTATGAAACATTTAGGCCCGTCTTTCTCTAATATTGAATGAATTTTGACATTCAGATACATATTTCTTGAGGGGTATTGTAGAGTATGTAGGAAGCTGTAAACAATGTGTGTAAAGTGGTTTCCACTGCAATTAACTCTATCTTTGGTATTTGAGAAAAGTATTACATTCTTTGCCTGAAACCAGAGCACATGCAAAAAGCTAATACTAATTTTACACTAATAGATGTGGGAAAACAGACCAAAATAATGCTTGCACATTATCTCGAAATTTGTGATAGTACCATGATTATTGGTGGTGATAATGCTGTTTCTCAATCGTCGTAGAAAAGTAATATTATGTATTGGCTAAATGACTCTTTCCTGCACATTTTAAGGATATTACAAGTCACTGAGGAATTTCATGACAATAGAGGAAGGAGGTGGAAAGCTGAGGTACTTTATAAGGCCATGAAACTCTGAAGTGACTTGTAATATCCTTATCATGTATGGCAGGGGGTACTTTGTTGCTTATCATACGAGGTTACACTATCACCTTTCCCACAAACTCCTTAAATCCCTGTTGCATAGCTCTTTCATATGATATAGAGTGCATTTTTGCAAACATGAAGGGTTGAAATAGAATCTCTAGTACCACACATCAAAAAGCTATTCGATAGTTGATGCAAAACGATATTAGAAGCAGTCTAATACAGGTCAGTTTTGTTATTTTTAAAAGTGCAATAGAAACGTGCAGAGAGATTCTACCTTCTATAACTACCTAGGGAGTGCAGAAATTAAATGAATTGATATAAATATCTCCTGTTTGTAATTGTACAGCTATAAAAACAGAGCAAAATAAAGAAATGTGTACTTCTTTAAGCAGCTGCTTTAATTATGCTCTGTGGCCTGACTTGCCTTTCCCCTCGGTTGCTGGCTCTGGCAGCAGGCATTGTGATGTCAGAACTCAACTCCAATAAGCTATTGCAATTGAATTCTGGCTTAATTTCTTTATAATCGGAGATAGGGGGGGACCACAAGTCACTGATGTTAAAGAAATTAGAGACAGGCTTTTAATACAGCAATTGTAGAATCTAATGTATTTTGGATAGATTCTGTAACTATCTCCATTATTGGCTGTTGCTATTTTTCCGAAATGGCACTGCAGCACAGCTCCACTGTGTATAAACAGCAGAATGTATTCCATCAGATTCCCAAAAGTGATTCCACTGATGTCTTTAAATGTTATTTCTAACTCTGTAAAGAGGAAAGCCTTTTTGTTTTGCTTAACATCACTAGGAAATGTATAGTGACATCTCTGATATCACCCAGCAACTTCTCCCTAAAGACACAAATATCAGGGGCTTTGATAACTGTGGGGAGGGAGGTGGTGATAAAAAATACAGAGAAGAAGTGGGACTCTGATGTTCCCCTTTTAAATGAGGAACTGCCAGGGGAATCAGTAATTTGGTTTCCTTTTTTGGGCTCCCAGTAATTCACCCTTAGGCTCCATCTGCATTCAGCAAGCAGAGCCACTGAGTGAGCATTAATGGGTAGTAAGGAGTATGTAAGGTCCAAAGATGGGTAACTTTAAGGAGTAATTAAACGTTTTTAGGATTCAGAGAAGGGTAATGTGTTGTTAACTTAAATTAAATGTTGACCCATCACTTGATTAAGAAAATATATGTATAACATAATACCATGAATGTTCAACAAATAACTTTTATTTAGCTTCAAATCACAGACTTTAAACACACAACGACAGTAGAAAGACCATACCTGACAGGAGAGCTCTTTATCTTCATGATTCCATGCAGGATGATTCTTTTGATCACAAGCTCTCTCCACCTCCTCAGCCACTGTCTTTTATATTCTAACAACCACTTTGCAATATAGAGTTCTCCCTGTCTCCTTAGTTAAAGTTTAACAACATGTCCTTGTCACATCAACAGTTGTCTTCTTACACAGTCACCTGCACTGCCTTAGAGTGTAAGCAACATGCCCTTGCCATCCCCAAAGTTTCCTTGGTACACAATTAGCTGCGCTGCTAATATGTTAGTTTGGCTAGAGTTTAAGTAAAATGTCAACATGTTCTTGTCACATACTGTCACGACTTACGTGCTGCTTAAACCTGGAGTCCGCAGAACGAGTGGCGTGGGTCTTGTTCTTGAATGTTTGGCCTTGGCCCAGGTAGGGGCGACTCTTTCTGATAGCCACGGTGCTGCAGGCAATGGAAATGCCAAGAGCAGACCGTGTCCCTCAGAAGTAGCGCCAAAAAGATAGGTTCCTGAAACAGGAACAAAAAGAACAGGAATCAACAGAGGTAAAATACAGGAAAATATACTGGAACCGACGAGAACCAGCACAGGAAGGCAAAGAAATAGGAGTGAAGACACCATCCAACAGAAAGTGTTGCAGCGCAAGGAGAGAAAGAATCACAGCCCTTAAATACCAACAAACAGGAAGCGACCAACAGGAAATACAAGGACACCATCTTAGATAGGGAAAAAACACATAGAATAGAATGGACTAGGAGCCATAGAGAGTAGGGAACAAGGAATGCTGGGAAGAGAAGGGAAATATGGGAAGGGAGAAAAAACATAAAGGAAGGCACAACCATATAGCCAGAAAAAGCAGAAAAGAAAAGAACAGGTGAGTGGGGGGTCAGACCTGCCTGTGAGCGCGGTGCGTGAAAGTGGAACGAGGCCCCATGCCCAATTTGGGGCCTCGGAGAATGCAGAGCGGCCAAGGGGCGCGGCGCGTCTTGTGACCGTGTGCTGCGGCCTGAGCCGAATGTTCGGCTCGTGCCGCGCGCAGCGGCGCGACTGTAAGCCCCCCCCGAAGTTTCAGGTTTGTGTGGAAACAAGTGGTGAAAATGGCGAATCAGAAGAGGTGCGTGAACAGAACATGCATCTTCCCAAGAGCATTCACTGAGACGATAACCCTTCCAATGAATCAGATACTGAAGACGTTTGTGAAAGATACGAGAGTCACAAATCTCTTGTACCTCATATTCAGGTACATCATCCACTAACACAGGAGGAGGAAAAGGAAACTGACGAGAGTAAGGATCAGGTACATAGGGTTTGAGCTGGGAAACATGAAAGACCGAATGAATCCTCCAGTTACGAGGCAAGTGAAGACGGACAGTGACAGGATGAATCAGCTGAAGGATACGGAAAGGACCGTAGTAACGAGGTGTGAACTTATTCTGAGAAAGGCGTAAAGGCAAACATTTTGACGAAAGCCAGACTTTATCATGAAGGTGATATTCTGGAGCATCCCTACGTTTCTTGTCTGCTATTTTCTTCATGTATCTCTTTGTGTTCAACAAGTTAGATTGAATCAATCTATGGATCTGGAAAAGTCGTCTGGAAAAGGAAGTAACAGCAGGCAGAGAAGAGGTAGACTGAGGAGTAGTAGGAAAAGAGGTAGGATGATAGCCATAAGAACAGAAAAAAGGAGTGACCTTGGAGGCACTATGGACAGTGTTATTGTAAGAGAATTCAGCGATGGGAAGGTAAGTGTTCCAGTTGCTCTGGGTAGAATTACAAAAGCAGCGAAGGTACTGCTCCAATCCTTGGTTGAGACACTCAGTCTGTTCATTGGTTTGAGGATGGAAACCCGATGATAGTGCTATATTGATATTCATTGTCCTACAAAAATGTTTCCAAAACCGGGAGGTGTACTGAGGTCCTCTGTCAGATTCAATGCTATGTGGAAGTCCATGGAGATGGAAAATATGATGGATAAATATCTGACTTAGTTCTTGGGACGTAGGTAACTTTTTTAGGGCAGTGAAGTGAGCCATCTTAGTAAAGAATCTATGGTGACCATGATAACCGGGTTTCCTGCTGATGGAGGGAGTGAACACATGAAATTAGTAGAAATGGTGTGCCAGGGAGCTGGTGGAACAGGTAATGGTTGTAGTATCCTACAGGTTTGGTACGGGGAATCTTTACTTGAGCACATATGGGACAAGCCTGAACGTATCTTTCGACATCCGACTTCCAGGTTGGCCACCAGAAAGATTGTGAGAGTAGTTCTTGTGTGGCCTTGATGCCTTTATGACCAGCAACCGGCGAATCATGGCACATTTGAAGTGCCTTTTCTCTTACTCCAGTAGTAGGGAGGAACAACAGGTTCTGATAATAATAATACCCTTGCCGTTTACATATAAGGGGGTTTAGTTTCTTTAATTCTTGGTCAGACAGGTTGGAATATTCCAGTTGTACCTCATCAAGGAAAGACTGAGCTACCCCGATGATTTTACTAGGCTCAAGTAGATACTGTGATGGGGTAGGAGCACAATCTGGATAACGGCGAGACAGAGCATCAGCCAGAATGTTTTGGGATCCAGGAATATAGGTGATATAAAAGTCATACTGACTGAAGAAAAAGGCCCAACGAGCCTGACGACTGTTCTGGCATAAAAAATTACATAAACATTGAAGATTAAGATGGTCTGTTCTCACCTCGAAGGGTTCCTTGGAACCCATAAGAAACTGTCTCCACTCTAGGCAGGCTGTTTTCAGAGCTAATAACTCCCTTTCTAGTACTGAGTAATGTTGTTCCGACGCAGAGAGTACATGGGACAAATAGAAAACAGGATGTTCAAGACCATCATCTTCTTGTTGTTGGAGTAAGGCAGCTCCGATGGCTCTTTCTGAAGCATCTGTAACAACAATAAATTGTTTGTTGGTATCTGGGTGTCTCAATATTGGAGCTTGAGTGAAGGCCTTCTTTAGACCTTGAAAAGCTATTTCAGCCGCCCTTGTCCAAAGAAAGCCTTTCTTTAAATTCTCCTTCTTTAATGTTTGAGTTATGTGGCTGGTTTGTTCTGCAAAGTCTATGATAAACTGCCGATAAAAATGAGCCAATCCTAGAAAACATTGCATTTCCTTAATAGAGGAAGGAGAAGGCCAATCTAGGATGGCTTGTACCTTTTCTTGGTCCATAGCTATGCCAGTGGGACTAAGGTGATATCCCAAATATTTGACTTCGGTCTTGTCAAACTCACACTTTTCTGGTTTACAGGACAGTTGATGTTCCCAGAGTCTTTGGAGGACTTGTTTCACGTGAGAGGAATGCAGTTCAGGACGTCTATCATAAATAAGGATATCGTCTAAGTAGATGACAACCGTATGGTTCAAGAGATCAGAGAATACAGAGTCCATAAATCTTTGGAAAATGGAGGGGGCATTAGTGAGACCAAAAGGCGTAACTCTGTGCTCATAATGACCAAATGGGGTCCTGAAAGCAGTCTTCCACTCGTCTCCTTTAATGCGCAAAAGGTGGTAGGCTCCCCGTAGATCCAGTTTGGTAAATCGTTGAGCCCCTCTGACTGCCTCTAATATATCCTTGATGAGGGGCAAAGGATAACGGTCTTTTATAGTTATCTTATTTAGGCCTCGAAAATCCAGGCAGGGATGAAGATCCTTCGTCTTCTTGGGTACAAAAAAGGGGGGAGCCCCTGCCGGAGAGGACGATGGTACAATAAGACCGCTATGTACGTTTTCTTCCAGATACTCCTTTAGAACTTTCCTTTCGGGTTCTGTGAGTGAATACATCCTCCCAAAGGGAACAATAGTTCCAGGTTCCAAGGGAATAGCACAATCGTAATCTTGATGTGGGGGTAACACAGGTCTGGATAGTTTTTGGAATACATCTTGAAATTCTAGATAGTGATCAGGGACTCCTTGGACTGTATTGATGGAACATCCGGTAGTAATTTCAGTAGGCATCAATCTCTTGGGTGACCAATATGTGTCTGAAGCAAAGCAGTTCTCATGACAAAACTGTGAGGACAAGGAAATAGTCCGGGTTTCCCAATTTACATAAGGATTATGTCTTATGAACCACGGAATTCCTAAAATGATAGTATGGTTGGGGGATGATATGAGATCAAATGAGATGTGTTCTTGGTGGTTACCAAATTGTAAACTTAGTGTCAGGGTGGTAGTATCAACCGGACCAGAGGATATTAAGGACCCATCCATTGTGTGCCCTTGTTCTGGAATTACTTTGGGTCGTGTTGGTATTTGTTAAGTAGTGGCCCAAGTCTTATCCATGTATATGCCACTAGCACCACAATCAAGTAAAGCCATCGTTCTTTCTTGACGGTCGTCCGGTAACTGCAACATCACAGGTAACATAAACAAAGTTGTGGCATTGTCCTTGAATGAACTGATGGAAGGTATAGCTGATGATCCCGTCCCCTCCCTTCTTACAGAGGACGGGAAGTTGTGTTTCCCGATGGCCTTTGAGGACAAACGGGGCAGGTACGAAGCATGTGGCCGGCAGCACCACAATACAGGCACAATCCTTTCTTATGTCTGTCTTCCCGCTCACTAACGGAAACTGGGCCTCGAGTGGTATCCACCTGCATAGGTTCACCTTCTGTGTCTCTGGCGGGAGGACGAGGTTCCTTGGGACGATGCATAAAGACCCGTGAGGTGCTTGGCTTGGAAGATCCTTTACTCTTTCTCTTCTCCAAACGTCATTCTTGGAGACGGTATTCGATGGAAAGAGCTTGATCCATCAGACCACGAAGATCTTCAACTCGGGTGGAGTGTACTAACTCGTCTTTGATTTCTTCTTTAAGTCCTTTACGGAATAAAGTCACCATAGTTCGTTCCACCCATGTGGTCTCCGCCGCTAGCTGTCGAAAGCAAGTAATATATTGAAGGACATCTTGTGAGCCTTGTTGGATGTCACATAAAGCTTCTTCCGCAGAGGCCTCCAATCCTGGATGATTAAACATCTGTTTAAACTGATTCACGAAGGCGGAATAATCCGACAATACTGGGTCATTGGATGATATCATCAGGGTTGCCCAGGCCAAGGCAGGACCGGATAACGCACTGATAAGATATCCCACCTTTGTCTTGTCGTGGGAGAATTGGGTAGGTAGGAAGGCGAAATACACAGTTAATGCATCGCGGAATTCTCGCACTTTAGTTGGTTCACCGGAGAAACGAGGGGTAGAGGTGGCGACAGCCGGAACATCGGCACTGCGGAAAGCCAAAGCCTGTCGTAAAGCAGCATTCTCATTGCATAACTGTTGCAGTTCCTGTTGCTGAATAGTTGCCAGAAGAGATCGATCAGGATCTGCAGCAGCTGCCACTGTATCATCCATGGTGTTAGACGACGTCGGGAGAATTGGGCGCTGCAATCTGTCACGACTTACGTGCTGCTTAAACCTGGAGTCCGCAGAACGAGTGGCGTGGGTCTTGTTCTTGAATGTTCAGCCTTGGCCCAGGTAGGGGCGACTCTTTCTGGTAGCCACGGTGCTGCAGGCAATGGGAACGCCAAGAGCAGACCGTGTCCCCCAGAAGTAGCGCCAGAGGGAATAAAACCCTGAAAAGGGGAAAAAACCTCCAAAAAGATAGGTTCCTGAAACAGGAACAAAAAGAACAGGAATCAACAGAGGCAAAATACAGGAAAATATACTGGAACTGACGAGAACCAGCACAGGAAGGCAAAGAAATAGGAGCAAAGACACCATCCAACAGAAAGTGTTGCAGCGCAAGGAGAGAAAGAATCACAGCCCTTAAATACCAACAAACAGGAAGCGACCAACAGGAAGTACAAGGACACCATCTTAGATAGGAAAAAAACACATAGGATAGAATGGACTAGGAGCCATGGAGAATAGGGAACAAGGAATGCTGGGAATAGAAGGGAAATATGGGAAGGGAGAAAAAACACAAAGGAAGGCACAACCAGATAGCCAGAAAAAGCAGAAAAGAAAAGAACAGGTGAGTGGGGGGTCAGACCTGCCTGTGAGCGCGGTGCCTGAAAGTGGAACGAGGCCCCATGCCCAATTTGGGGCCTCGGAGAATGCAGAGCAGCCTAGGGGTGCAGCGCGTCTTGTGACCGCGTGCCGCGGCCCGAGCCGAATGTTCGGCTCGTGCCGCACGCAGCGGGGCGACACACACACAATCTTCCCCTACTTGCACACAAACCTCTCTTAATTGCCCAAATTCACTATTCCATAGAGTATTTTTACTCAGCTGTGATTTGTCTCCATAACGTTGGTCATTTACAAATTCAATTATACAGGTAGCATTAAAGAGTATTAAGGGTTTTTTAGGGTTCAGGGAAGGGTAGCATTAAAGGATAGTATTTTTAGGGTACAGGGATGGGTAGAGTTTAGGTTTAGTAAGAGAATTTAAGGTTTCAAGGAAGGGTCACTTTAAGGTGTAGAGTAAGGGGTTGTTAGGGTTCAGGGAAGGGCATCATTAAGGGGTCACAAAGATTTTTTGGGGTTTACAGAAGGGTAGCGTTATGGGATAGTAAGGAGTCTGTAGGGTTCAGGGAAGGATGCCCTTAAAGGGTAAAAAGTATTATTAGGTTCAGGTATGGGCAGTGTTTAGGGATCCTAAGGGAGTTTTAAGGTTTAAAGAAGGGTAACATTAAGACATAGTAAGCATTTTTAGGGTTCAGAGAAGAGTAGTGTTTAGGGGTAGCACAGAGTTTTTAGGGTTCAAGGTAAGACAGCATTAAGGGGTAGAATAAGGGTTTTTAGGGTTCAAGGAAGGGTAGCTTTAAGGAGTATTAAAGCTTTTCTGCTTCAGGGAAGGGTAGCATTAAGGGTAGTACATGATTTTTAGGGCTCACAGAAGGGTAGCATTAAGGGGTAATAAGGAGTTCTTAGGATTTAGAGAAGGATGGGGTTAAGGGATAGTGAGTATATTTAGGGTCAGGGATGGTTAGTGTTTAGGGTTAGTAAGGGTTTTTTAAGGTTCAAGGAAGGATAGTGTTAATGAGTACAGTATGCATATTTAGGGTTCAGGTAAGGGTAGCATTAGGGGGTAGTAAGGGAAATGGGTTCAGAGAAGGGTAGCTATTAGTGGGAGTAAGAGATATTTAGGGTTCATGGATGGATAGTATTAAGGGCTAGTGAGCAGTTCCTACAGTTCGGGGAACGGTGGCATTAAGTGGTGGTAATGCGTTTTAAGGGTTTAGTGAAGCATAGTGATAAGGGTTCCTAAGGAGTTTTAGGCTTCATAGAAGGGTAGCGTTAAAGGGCAGTAGGAGTTTTTAGAGTTTGGGAAGAGTAATTTAAAATTGCAGTATATTAAATTAATTTATTAATTTCATTTAATATGTGAACTTGAAGTAAATTTACTATATTAGTAATGTAATTAAAAAAATTAAAATGTATGATTAAATTTACTTATTGATTTGAAATGTATAAATCTAGAACTAATAGTTACAAACATATCTGCAAAGTAAAGGAACTTCAGATGTAAAAAAACACAATGTAAAGGCATTCCTGATATACCTACCTTGATGTAATGACCCCATGTAAAGTTTGATAAAGTAAAGACTGACATGACTCTTGCCGTAAATGTAGACCGAGGAATAAGCAAATAGAATCAAGAAGCATAAAACAGCTTCAATGCCAAACCTCTCAATCATGGCTCCTTAACAGGTTTTATTTATAAGGGCTCTGATTGAGAGCTCTGAAGTTTGAGGATGAAGTCAGTGCGAGTTTCTCACAGTGCCTGTCAGTGGCTCAAAAGAGTAATAATAAAACAACAAAAAAATGTATTAGTTACCCATGTGTCCTCAGTACTCTCCTCTTCGGCAGTCCAAGTGCGAGTCGCCGGAGTTTCAGTCAATTCCTCTCCAACACTCTAGACACTGCTCACATGCTGCTGATAATGTTAAGCAGCATGAGAAGTGCCAGGATTGGTTGGAGATGGGCTGGCTCGATGTTCTTTAGGGCACTAGGGCCTGTGCCTTCTCTCCACCCAGCTGTCTAAGTTAGCTAGAATTGGAGAGGTTTAAAGTGTGCATGTGAGGCTTACCGTCACAAGACAAACAGCCAAAGTGACATGCACATTTTTAACAGGAGTGGACATTACTCCTCTCCTGCTGCAAATCAGCAGCAATGGCCCTGTCCTGAATCTTAGCTCGGACTGAGAGAAAGAGTGAAAAATAAATCGGTAATGAATTAATTTTATTACTGTTTATTTTTCACCTATTCTACTCTTGCAGCAGGGGGGTGAAGCCCCTATGCCCAAATGGAAGGAGGCACCGCGGGTTGGGACTACAACACAACACATTTCTCCTGACCGTCCTTCTCTCATCTGTCCTGGTGCCCGAAATGAACCCCAGTGGCATACTGTGACCTAAAGTGCCTTAGGTCAAGCTTCTCTCTTAACACAATACCTTAACTTGATAAAGAACCCTGGTTCAAGCAGCTTTATAGACGAATTAACACAGCTATTGAAAAGGTTGGCACTCCTTCTGTTGAAGCACACAGCTTTGGTAAAATCAAAAGCTATACTCGGAAGAACCTCATCTGGGCAGAACCACAGTCCCTCTCTGTACTACACATGAAAGCTCTTTTTTGATCATATCAAGTTTGGTGGCAGCTCCACTGTCAAGTTAGACCTAAAAATGACACCTGGAATGTCTGAATGAATGTCTGATACTGGTAATGACTCGAATCACTTTCCAGTCAATCATTTATTGACGCACTACGCAGTTCCAGGCAAAGGCAAATTTAAACTCGGTCCTCTTCAAATAGAAACAGTCCAGCTCAAACTGTCAGTCTAGGTCCCCTAAGCACAGAAAAAAATCTATCGCAGACCAGTTTCGGGTTATTTGTGTCTAATCAGTGCTGTGCAGTTTCAGTCCAGTGGTACAGTGAGTGCGGGACTCACATCTGGGCATACCCATCACACTTAACACAAAAAAAGGATGGAATTCTTGAATTAATCTAAGCTACCAGTAAAAGGTGCATTCAGGTACTTCATTTGTACACAGTGAATAAAATGGCAATTTGAGAGAATAAGGAAACCAAGTGAGACATCGTAAAAAAAAGTGCAAGAATTAGACATGATAAAATGTTTTGCATTTAGAAATTACTTTTTTAAGCCTACGTATCCGCTAATACTTATCAATATTTTAAGAGATTAAATAAAGAAGAATTTTTCATCTTATCAGACTGAAAGTTCTGGAAATAAAAGAAGCGAGAAACAGATGGTGAAACAGATGCAAGAGGCTCATGCGAAAATAATCTAAGAGCATCTCTATGCCATGTTCTACATATCTGCTTCTGGTGTTCAAAAAATAGAACATTGCAAGTCCCAAGAGAGAGTAATAAGAAAATCTCAGCTAGCTAACTGAATATGTTAATGGTAAATGTCCTGCTTTTGCAAGGCAGTTTTTTCCCTCTCACTTTAAATATGTTACATGAGTAATATGTGGATCAAGAGGAAAGGAAGGTTATAATATTAGCACAAAAGACAACAAGATGGAAAATTCGAAAATCACTTGACCGAAAATACGCAAGTAAGACTGACTATTTAAATTTGAAGGCTTTATGGTTGCTTAAGAGGTAAAGTGGTACCTGCAAATCTGTTCACAATTGGTGGATTATCTCTTGATGGTAAAATCATCACTCACTCAGTGGTAATTTCGCCAGCAGGGTCGTCACCGAAAGATAAACCACCAAAGGTCGAATTACCACCTATGCGGCCAACCAGTGGATTTACACTCACCAAGTCAATCCCCTCACGTAGTTGTCATCCCTCTATGCTCAAGGGAAAAAATGGTTTTAATACTTATAAAGTGAGACTTTCGACCAGCCTCCCTCTTCCATAAGAAATATGTTTATTATTTTGGTATTGTTTTAGTTGCGATGCCTTTAAGTTTTTTTTTTATGTGAATACTTTCCCCTTAAAGCGCAAAACGAAAAATAAAACCCTGAAGCTCAAAGCAGCCGAGCTCGAATAATTTGATAATGCATGGATATTTGGAAATGGTTGCCGTTATGGAGAAAACCACTGACAATGTCACAAGTAAAATGTAAAAGTTTGAAGGAATATACAACGCTGCAAGGACATACAACTGATAAAATGGAAAATAGCAAAAGAAGAGCAGCGATGTAAACTGCTTGAATGAATTACTATAAAATGCTTCGCGTCCAAAAGAACGGCTTCCTTGGACATTTCTGGCCTTGGTTTTGTGAAAAGCAGCTGTCCTTCGGAAAGCCAACGAAAGGTGCTAAAATGTTACATTTCCTCATTATCAGAGTCATTCAGCGTCTCATGGTTAAAGTCTTGAAAGGTTGTATTATGAAGGAATTTTTTTGTTGCATGTTACTTAATAGAGCTCTATAGAATACCCAGTTCTTCTGAATATTAATAATAAGCTTTTTCTATCAAAGAGCAGATGAATCGCTAACATAATCCGGGGGAGATGTGGGGGGGGGGGGGGGGAGCTGTCTGTGTTGCTGACACTGGGTCAATCGGCCTTTCCTGACACAACCTGAAGTAAAACATGTAATTCATCCTTCTGAGTGTAATTGGACTCGCGTTCTACTGACATCAGATCTCCAGCCCCAGGGAAAGCTGTGCTGCGCGCTCTGTCGACATTAATATGCCTAAATGGACAATATCAGACAGAGCATGAACTGAAAAACACACATGGCTGAAAATATGTTCTCTTTTTTGTTTGACTTGCTATAAATTAAAAACGGGATTTTAGGACAGAAATAAAGATATAGGCGGTCATTCTGACCGCGGCGGGCGGCAGTCGCCTCCCGCCATGCGGTCACCGCCAAATGGCCGCTCCGCGGTCAGGAGACCGCAGATGCCATTCTGGTTTTCCCGCTGGGCCGGCGGGCGACCGCCAAAAGGCCGCCCGCCGGCCCAGCGGGAAAGACCCTGCAACAAGGAAGCCGGCTCCGAATGGAGCCGGCGGAGTTGCAGGGGTGCGACGGGTGCAGTGGCACCCGTCGCGATTTTCACTGTCTGCAAAGCAGACAGTGAAAATCTTCATGGGGCCCTGTTAGGGCCCCATGCCAGTGGCATGGGCAGTGCAGGGGACCCCAGGGGCCCCACGACACCCGTTCCCGCCATCCTGGTTCTGGCGGTGAAAACCGCCAGAAACAGGCTGGCGGGAAGGGGGTCGGAATCCAGCGCCGCCATGGAGGATTCCCTGGGCCAGGGGAAAACCGGCAGGAAACCGCCGGTTCCCCTTTTCTGACCATAGCCCTGGAAGCACCGCCAGCCTGTTGGCGGTGCTTCCGCTGCCCTCCGCCCTGGCGGTCAGACACCGCCAGGGTTGGAATGAGGGCCATAGTTCTGGTATTGTTCATAACAAACGCTGGCGATAGCCAGTTGGTAGTTATAGTGATGACCACTTTTTTTCCATAGATAGAAAGTTTTTTGTTTTGCCAAAAACATTGGAGCCATTTCACCAAATTTTCAAACCTAATAGGACACTCACTTTAGCTGGTGACCTGAATTGCTAGGGGTGATCTGTCAAGCGGGCCGAGAAAAAGGGGGGTCCCAAAACACATTTTCCCCATTCTAAATCTATGGGACTTTTTCAATTTTGAGCACGGCTTTGCCATGCCAGCATACCTAAAAGATACTGCCCACTTTCTCACTACAATTGATGGGATACATTGGGAGGAGGACTTTCTCATGATAGCACTTGATATGTCTTTTCTTTATACCAGCATACAACATGAGCTGGGCATCAAAGCGATTAGACATTTCTTTAGGACTAGATCCTTGTCTCTCCTATTACATTCAGAAATGCTCATCCACATAATTTACATCTGTTTGACTAACAACTATTTTCTCTTTGCCAATACATTATACAGACAAATACAAGGAACAGCTATGGGCACTTGTTTTACGCCCAGATACACAAATCTTTTTGTGGGATGGTGGGAGGAACAGTTGTTCAATAGCATACCCATATTTGAGGAACATGTTTTACAAATAAATCTTTGGCCAGATCTTTTAGCTAAGCCCGTGATAGGCTTTAAAGATGCTATTTTGCCTCCCTGTTCCTGCAATAACTTTTCAGACCAGGATACTGTGCATTTTCTTTTTTTGTGATCAATATTTTGCCTGGGACGGTGCTACATATTACCCTTGCTGTGAGGGGAAGGTTGTTTTCAGGCTAATCCTGCCTTAATTTACTTAAAGTTGCTGCATACACTTTTGATCTGTTTTAGCATAGCCCGTTTTTTGGCAGGTATTCTACATTTGAGGAATAGCAGAGTGCCAACTCAGAGGGCTGATTTTGATTAACTAGTGTTTTTAGGTTGGTACTTTTTTATAATATAAACTCTATTTATAGTTTTTAGTCGCTAGCCGTTTTGTAGTTTTTTTTTAAATGGGGAGGGTTACATTTTATATTTTCTATGGAAGGAACTAGTCCGTTTTGTATTTATATGAATGTGATGATTATGAACACTTTAACTATTATATTCTGACTGTGTATGTCTTCAATGGATTGTTTTTCATTTGAATAAAGAATATTGAGTGACTGACTGAATTACAGCTTTATTATCTGGAAGGAGGATGTAGTTTCAGCTGAA
This sequence comes from Pleurodeles waltl, assembly GCF_031143425.1. Classification (NCBI taxonomy): domain Eukaryota; kingdom Metazoa; phylum Chordata; class Amphibia; order Caudata; family Salamandridae; genus Pleurodeles; species Pleurodeles waltl. Next base: position 522,818,457 of record NC_090448.1, read on the forward strand.
ACATTCATTAGGGAACTTAACTCCAATAACCTTAATTTATGGTTTACTAGACACATTGATAGGCACAAAACTGTAGTTTTAAATACGGAAATATTTGTGGAAGATGCCAAACCCAGCACTAGACTACATTCAAACAAACTACGGGCAACAGACTGTTGTTTGCCACTAGTGCCCATCCCAGAAGTCTGCAGTATCCCTTGTGGCAAAATGCTCAGAGCAATTTATAGCACCCCATTGGACTTTGAATGTGAGAAACTGGTCATGCACACCAGATTCAAAGAAAGGGGTTACAGAGAAAAGGTTAATCAACACGCCATTACTCATGTTGACTATGTAGAAAGGGCACAGATGCTTCACCCACAAGAGAGATCATTAGATGAGGACCAAACCATCAGGTTTATCACCACTTTCTCCCACCAAGCACACCAGATTAGGCATGTATTCAATAAATACTGGGATGAGCTAAAAACTGTTGATAACATTGTTAAATTTGTTCATAGCACACCTCAAATCACATTCCACAAAAGTTCTTCCTTACAGGACAACCTTAGCACTAATATAGTTACTACAACAGCTAATGATACTAAAAATGTGAATACTGCTGGATTCTTTTGTTGTATGAATTGCAAAGCCTGTACACAAAGTAAGAGCTGTAACAAACTGTGGATCCCTACACAAAATGGATACAATCATATTAAGAAATTGTATACATGTAACATAGGATATTGCATTTATTGTTACATTAGTCCTTATAACAAAGTGTATGTAGGTAACACCATACAAGAGGTCAAAAAGAGACTCCTTGAACATATGACAGTGATCAAGCATAAGAACTGTCAGGAACCAGTAGCCAAACATTTTGTGGAGAACCATGAATGCAATGCAAAAGTTATAAGATTTTCTTTTATTGAACGTATAGGCTGTGATATTACAGGCGAGGACAGGGAACACAAACACCTCACTCTGGAATCCAGATTTGTTATTGATTTTGATGCTCTCATCCCTAAAGGACTTCATTCCAGTGAAGAGCTATAAGTCCATTTGCGGTAATTTGGGAGACTGACTTTGCCATTTCTTTATATTTGAGTATAATGTCCTTACATATGAGTAAAAATTCCTGTTTGCTTCAACCGTTATTGTGTATAAGTTTTTGAGGTTGAATTTTTTTAATTTTCACTTTATGTCTTTTTCCACTCAGGTATCACTTCCAGAATTGCCAGCAACTATAGTGGCACCTCGACTAAGGGATAGTTCAGGCTTGGTTGAGTATGTCCTGCATGGGATTTTAGTTCAGCTATATAATTGCTACCACACCATTGGAATTATTACTATAATGACTATTTTGTCCCTAAAGTTAGTTTGTTGTTTGCCCACATGGGCTATAACATGCTGTACAGGCCCTGTTATAAACATTAGGAGACATCGTATTGGGAAACACTTTATCCCTTCCGACTAGGACCAATTTATATAGCTTTATGGATTATCTGCATTCCAAACAACATAACAATGTAGATTATTTGCACCGGCATATTGCATCTATGGACTATGGACGTAACAATGTTTTATATGTATCATTGTGGAATATATGAAGTTTCCCAGTAATCCTGGAAATTAGCATATTGACAGAACAGCATTTACGCCGATTGATATCACATTTGGTACCACTAGATTTCCCCCTCACATGGACCACTGAATCAGTGAGATACTTGGGGATCCGGATCCACACACATCCGTCGGTTGTCATATTGGAGAATTACTGGAGAGCTACACAGAAATTATCAAAAGCAGTAGAACAATGAATCAAATTGCTCATCTCTCTAATGGGACGGGTAGCAATCATTGTGAGAAAATATGGCTGATTGCAGAGGCCTCCTAACTTTTTGCCCCCATTTTTCACTTGTTGCTGGTGTTTTCCTGACTCTGATGGTGCCCTGGGTACTGCTAACCAGTCCCAGGGCCTGTGCTCTGTATAAAATAAGTATGCAAATTAGGCTAATTATAATTGGCTATGTCAACCTACCTATAAGTCCCTATTATATGGTAGGGCATGTAGGTTTAGGGACCCCAGCATAGATAGTGAACCCATAGGTGCACTGCTGAGGTGCCCAGGGTAATTTTAAAAGCAGGACTGCCTTGCTGGCTGATTTTAAATTAAAGACAAATGAAAATTCAACTTTGAAATTAAAAGTACTTCCAAAGTCTTAAACTACCTTATTTGTACATATAAGTCGCCCCTAAGGTGTGCCCTATGTGCCCCTAGGGTTGGGTGCCATGTAACTATAAGCAGGGACCTTATAAAAATAGTTTTATAAGCCCTGGTGAGGTAAAATAGCCAAATTTGTTTTTCCCTCACTGTAGTGAAGGGCCTCCCTGGGCTAGAATGGGGAGACTTTATTTTAATTAACAAAGTCCCCTTAAGTGTCAGATACATCAAGTTTGGTATCAAATTAATTGTTATAATAAATCCCACAACGTACAATTGTTGGATTTCATATAACTAGTTCAGGCAAAGAGTTTTAAACTCTAACTAAAAAGCTGCCAACTTCAGCTCTGTAGTGCCCTTCTTTGATTGGGGGGCCTCTGACAGACTGGCCAGGCTGCCTTGGTGAGGTGTGAAGTGGCCTGGGCTGAACTCAAAGGATGTACCTGGGGGAGGAGCACTACCTCAGCAGATTGGGAAGAAGGAAGGGGGGAGGGCCTCCAAACTGGTCTTCAAAGACAGGGAAGGACATTTCAAGCAACCCAGCACCTCCCTCACATCCTGCAACCCCAGACATTTACGTGCCCTCTTGATTAGATTAGGAGAGGGCAGGAGAGGGGTGTGTTTAGGATTTCTAGCCACACCAGTGGGTGGGCTCAGCCAGATGTAGCCTCCAAAAATCAGTTTCAGCCATGATGGATTTTTGAAGAATGTTGCTCCCTGGGATTGATTTTTGCCACACTTCCCAGGAAGTGGTCATCACAGGGGAAAGGACCTTGCACCTGATCCTTACCAGATCCCTACAAGGAAGAACATCAGAAGAAGAAGGACTGCCCTGCTGGACCCCTGACCTGGACTTGGACACTGCACTCTGAAAGGGTGCACCAGCTGCACACTTGGGCTTCACCACAAGAAGGACTGGCTTCAAATGGTTCAAGGAGGGACTCCCTGTTTGCTTCAGGTGACAAATTGCTAACCAGAGTCCCCTGCATCAAATCCTGAAGAAACTGACCAGCTGACCACTGTTCAGTAGCCAATTTGGAGTTTGAGCCAGGTGCATTCTGGGAGTTGTACTCCGCACCCTCAATGAGCAACTCAGAGCCTCTGGAACCTTGGGGTGAGCTGCGGACTTCAAAATAACCTTAAAAGACCTTCTGAAACAAGATCCAGAAGTTTGGAGAAGATTGGAGTACTTTTTGGAAAAAGCTCCATAAAGGGACCAACCTGCAGCGGCAACTCTAGCCGGCTTGCCTCAACCGTGACCTGGCCTGACTTGCAGGTCTGAAGGTAAACTTTTTACGAGGCCTCCCGCTTGCTGTAGCCGAGCAGGGCTCCATCGCGGTCAGCCTTAAACTTTGACTTTGCCCCCATCCGGGTGCGACCAGATGACCAGACTGGTGCTTTTCATTTCTATGCACTAGAAAACAGTAATTCTTTAAAAAATACATTCCTCTGGTTCCACTTATCCGATTTAATTCGTTTTGGTATCATTTTAAAGATAAAAAATATAATCTATTTTTATAAAGTGATGTTGGATTTTTATTATGTTTTGTGTTTTACTTATTGACTGTTTTGTGATTTTTTAATTTCTCTCCTAAGTTAAGCCTTGTTGCTCATTGCCAAGCTACCAAGGGTTGAGCTGGGTTTAATTTATTGAGATCTAACTGGACCGAAGTGGAGGTTAGTGGCCTATTGCTGAGTGTAGGTACTTACCTCCCCTTACCAATAATCCACTTTCCAACAATCATGAAAATGGTTATCCTAACAAAGATTTTTATTTTTGTTTCATCCCAATTTTGCTAACAAAATTTGTGTTTTGCACACTATGGCCCTCATTACGACCCTGGCGGTGAAGAACCAGAACCTTATGGGCCTGGCGGCGCAGGGTACGCCTGAAATCTCCTTGGATTCACCTGCCTCAACTAACAGAGACACAGGACACTCTGTCAGGCGTAAAAGATCAGATTTATTAGCTGCAGCTAGTACAGTTGTCCAAGAAGTACACAAGGTATGTTCTCAGGAGACTGCCACTTTACTTTGTGGCGCACAATCTTATATACCGTATAAAAACCATTTATTAACTACATACACTCCCAGAACACATAGAAAGGAGCCAGTAAGAATAACGTAAAGATAGAACAGAGCCAATAGAAATGTCGGAAAACAAGACAGAACAAAGTATCAAGTGACTTAAGGTTGCCTCCCCTCCAGCTGTGTTTGTCACCCCTCCCTTGAACTAATTCATTAACCGATCCACAACGAAGTTGCATGTGGTGCGATAAGTTTGTGTGCGTTTGGAGGACAGTTGTGAAATGAGAGAATACTAGCAAAGGACAGCGAAGGCCAGACGATAAGATAAGATCGGCGGAGAATAGTGTGAGCCTACAGATAGTTGAAACAAGGATTAGAAAACCAGACAGGGATTAGTGTACTCGGTCAGACCTTAATACCAGCCTTGTAAAGATAGAGGCAGAAGGCTGTTTTGAACACCATGTTGCAGAATAAGCAGAAAAGGCAGAATGGACTTCGTTCGCTGTGCTGCCTGAGTGAAGGCAACATAAAATGGCGGCGGGCCACAAAATGGCGGGTCGATACGATCGTATTAAAAATCGAATTTCCTCAGACCCTCCTTTTGCCAGAACTCAGGCAAGATACACAAACTCATGTTAATCTGAGTCGATGTCTATGGCCATGAGGTCATCAAGCTGTTGCTGTACCATCATTTTGATATTCTCTGCTCTTTGTGACTTGGGTTTGGGAATACATGCAGTAGCACATAGGTTGCAGATGGCAGGACCGCAGTGCATACAAAGACAACAAGAGAATATAAAAGCTAAAATTACTCCAAAGAATGTCAATACCTTCCAACCCCATTTGGACAGTAATCCCCAAAACCACTCTGAAAAGGACCAATCTCCTTCGTCCTGATGAATCGACTCGGAGATTATGTGTAACTTAGAGATAGCTTGGTATACTGTCGGAGCGTCATTAGGTATGAAAATACAGCAACTTGATCCGATCAATTTGCATACTCCACCACGGTCCGCAAGAACAAAGTCTAAGGCAACACGGTTCTGCAAGGTCATAAGACGATCAGCCTGTAGTTCAGCTGTAATGTTACTTAAAGCTCCTACAGTGATGTCTATGGTGGTTTCTACGACACGAACCAATTGCCTTATATTTCTGCTGTTGGCCATTGGACCCCAGAAGGGAAGAAATCCTTTGAGGAAATCTCCTCCCTCTTGTCCTGCTGTGTCTTTCGAATCCACAATCCCTCTGCCATATCTATTTTTATGATGGTTCGCAGGAGCGGTGTATGTAGGGGGAAGAAGAAAGGCTATATAACAAGTACCAGAGAAATCAGCTGGCAACCATGTATAAGCCCTATCGTGGCAAACGAAGTATGTACCTTGAGATGGTACTAACGGCAGTGAATTCAGGGCTGAATAAACATATGTATGGGAACATAAACTTTCTCTTTGTCCGGTGTTTGGAGTTCTACCATTTATTTGCAGACAGAAATTTCCTTGTTGGGGTATGACCCGTATCGGAGGAGATTTTCCTTGCTTAACCTTATCATTGAGGCTGGAAATGTAATTAGTTATGTTCCAATTGGTATATGCTTTTCTTTCATCTATGGAAGCTTCACTTTTTTCCATGATTTTAGCCATAGCTACCATTCCCTTTATCAATAAACTATGACTGAAATTTGAACCAACACTATGTGAACTGACAGGTTGTTTAATTTTACTTTGATATGCATTATTGAAAATGACAAAATAAGCCCAAGCGGAACCTTCATAGGAGAATGGAAGAACTAAATATGGCATTCCTTTTTCTACCGTATGTGGTATGAGTCCACACACCCAACAGTCAGTTGTATTGATCACTAACTGATGTTGATGTAACAACTGGACGAAGGAATTGTTAAAGTATTCAGTTCTTCTGATGAGTTCATGCTGGGGAAGAGTGTGAAATAGGTGCGGAGAGATAGTAGAAGAAGATGTAGAGGTAGGAGAAGAGACAACTTTTTGCTGCAGAGTAATAATGATCCAGTTTACAGATGCTAAAAGAATACACGACAATATAATGACGCATAGAGCAATACTACAACGACTATATATTTCTTTACAATTATTCTTTACATTTTTACTTTCTCTTTTATCTAATGTAGCCTCCATCTTTCTAAGTGGATGCTCACGGCAATCTTCCTCAATCACTGTAGTCACGATTATCTACCGTCCTATGACACTGTGAGGTCCTGCAGGCCTATTGCCACTTACTCAGGTCGTAACTAAGACTCCTACCGTGACCCTGCAACCGGGATAGAGTACTACATAGGAGAGAAATTTTACAAGTTCTTTGGTCTTGGTCTCAAATTATAGCGTTCCTGTCCAGAGGCAGTCTGGTTTTGAAACAATGTTCCTGGATTTGTCGTGTTCAAGCGACGATGCGATGGTATTGCTTCTTGAAGGATGTCGTCGTCCTCTTTCTCAGAAAGTGTTCCAATTAGACGCGCATCACTGAATGGTACAAATTGCGGAACTTTCTCACTTTCAGAGTCACTGATGCCTCTACGGACCCACTGATCGAAAGGCAAGGGCAAAGGCACTTTCTTGCAGTGCACGGCATGCACCCAGTTTTTCTTTCCTTCGACTTTAACTGCTGTTCTTGTGGTCAAAAGAACCAGGCGTGGCTCTCTCCATCTGGGTTCCAAATTTCTCTGTCGTTGGAAATTTTTCGTGCAGACCCAGTCACCTGGTCGGATGGAATGACCTGGGTCTGTGGAAGCCTCTGGTAGAGCACTCTGAACCTGTTGATGAAGAACACGCAATTTAGTTGTAAGGTCATGCAAGTAGTCAATCAACATCGGGTATGGCAAGTCTGAGTATTTCTTAGGGCGAGGAACTCCCCATACATTAGCTGGGCGACCAAATATCACTTCGTAAGGGCTAAGCCCCAAACGAGAGTGTACTGCTGTTCTGGTGGACAGAAGAGCCAATGGTAAAGCATCAGGCCAATTAAGTCCTGTGCTAGCTTGCACCTTAGCAATTTTAAGCTTCAAGGTTCCATTGTAGCATTCTACTAAACCAGCCGACTGTGGGTGATTCGCCGCGTGGAACTTCTGTTTTATGCCAAGACCTGCACAAACTTTTTGCATGACTTGACCCACAAATTCGCTCCCATTGTCACTCCAGACAATGCGCGGCAAACCAAACCTAGGGAAGAATTCTTTCAAAAGTATTTTGGCAGTTGATAAAGCAGTATTGTCCTTCAGAGGGTAGGCTTCTACCCATCTAGAAAAAGCACATACTACCACCAGAACATATTTGAGGTTGTTGCATCGTTCCATGTGAATATAATCGATCTGCAACACCTCAAATGGATATGTTGGAGGAGCAAAATGACCTGCTGGAGTTGGGGTTCCCTTTCCCGGATTGTACATCAAGCAAACAATACAATGTTTTACTACATTATTTGCACACTTTGGGATCCCCTCATTTTGCCACACTGGAGCCAGAAGTCTACATATTCCTTTTGCACTTAGGTGAGCTGGACCATGTGCCATAGTAACTACAGGTAGTACATAAGCATCTGGTAACAGCCAACGTTGATGTTCTGATAATTCAACCCAACATCCCATCTCATCTAACATTCCTGTACTTTCCTTCCACTTTCTCAACTCATTCTCCGTAGCCTCTCCTTGAATTGATTTCACACTCTCTACTGTATCTTCACACATTCCCTTTTCTCTTACGCAGTTTGCGGGACCTGCAACATACATTCGACTTGTGTTGTCTCTGGCTGTCTTTTTCGCTACCTCATCTGCAAATGCATTTCCTCGACCAACATCGTCCACAATCTTTTTGTGTGCACTACACTTCACGATCGCTATCTGAGTAGGCATTGTAAGTGACTCAAGAAGTTCAGTCACTAATTGACCATGTTGTATCTTAGTACCATGGGAAGTAAAGAATCCTCTTTCCTTCCATAAGCGCCCAAAGTTAAACGCTACACCAAAAGCGTATTGGCTATCAGTGTACACGTTTACTCTTTTTCCTTTGGATAACACACACGCTCTAGTTAAGGCTATCAATTCAGCTGCCTGAGCTGAATTATGTCTAATGCGTGCTGTCTCCACAATCGTATGCAAAGTAGTAATAGCGTAGGCTGAAACTGTATCTCCATTCGGGAGCTTGAAACAAGAACCATCTACCCATAGTGTTCCATCTGGATTCACTAATGGCGTGTCTTTTAGGTCAATTCTACCCTTAGTCTCTTCTTCAGTACGGAGAAAACAATCATGCTGTTCAGAGACATCTCTCTCTTCTGGAAGAGGCAACAAAGTAGCTGGATTCAGGGTATTACATCGTTTGATGTGTATGTGACTAGCCAAAAGCGTCAGCTCATATCCGGACAACCGAGCACTCGTAAGATGCTGCGTTTTTGTCCTATTTAGTAAAATATCCACTGCATGTGGCACCATAACAATGAGAGTATTATCTAGCACTACTCCAGCAGACTGTCGAATAGAAATTGCTGCTGCCGCTGTCGCCTTAAGACAACTAGGCAATGCTTTAGCTACTGGATCTAACGTAGCTGAGAAATATGCGCATGGTCGCTGTTGATCTCCAAAACGCTGCGTTAAGACTGACAATGCACAACCCTCTCTTTCGTGGACATAGAGCGTAAAGGGCTTACTGTAATCAGGAGTACCCAATACAGGAGCAGAACACAAAGCAATACGCAAATCAGTAAAACTCTTCTGACATTCGTCAGTCCACGGAAGAGGCTGAGGCGTATCTTTTAAGGTTAGCGCCAACAGCGGTTTAGCCAATAAAGAGAAACTCGGAATCCACTGTCTACAATAAGAAGTAATGCCCAAAAAAGCACGTACCTCTCTTTGTGTGGATGGCACTGACATTTGTGCAATTGCCTGAATTCGTTCGGGGGTCAATCGTCGTCCCTCCTTTGACAAGAGATGACCCAAATAAGTCACCTCGCGACAGACATATTGTAATTTAGAAGGAGAAACCTTGTGATTCAGATCAAACAAATGACGCAACAGTGCAACGGTCACGTTTTTGCAAATCTCCTCTGAATCAGCGGCAACTAATAAGTCATCCATGTACTGAATGAGAGCGGCACCGGACGGTAAGGAAAAGGCATCAAGATGACATTTTAGAGCTTGACTGTAAACAGAGGGACTTTCACAATAACCTTGAGGTGCGCGTTTAAACCGGAAGCTTCGGCCTCCGAGGGAAAAACCAAAAATATCTCTACTCTCTTCGGCGATGGGAATACTAAAGAAAGCATTCTTTAAATCGATAACTGAAAACCAAGTCGCTGTAGAAGGTATCATCGTCAACAGAGCAGTGATATCTGGGACTACAGGAAACTGCGGTACGACAATCTTGTTTACCTCCCGAAGATCAATTACAAAACGATAAACAGGAGGCTGAGAAGGATCAGTGCGTTTAAGAACCGGAAGAACAGGACTGTTACATGTATTTCCTCTCGTTTCCTCAACCACACCCTTCTGAATCAAATCATGGACAATTTCCAGAAGTGCTTTCTCACCTTCAGTAGAGATTCTGTATTGCGGAATACGTGGCATTTCAGCATTGGGCTTGAGAGTAACAACATAAGGTGGGATCTCAAGACAACCAACGTCATTCGGACCCGTAGCCCAAAGCGTTTCGGGAAGAGAAAGCAATTCAGGTGGAAATTGATCTTTTGATAAGTACATTGGACTAGTCATTTTCTGTCCTAGAGTGAGGTATACACCAGAAGGTGAACAATATATCGTAGCATGCATTCTTTTTAATAGATCTAAACCCAACAGATTTTCACCACAACCATTCGTCAGAAGAAGCGAAGCTTCTAAATCATAAGGGCCTATTGAAACAGGCAAAGGGCAAGAAACTGGATTGCGAACAGGGGCGCCAGAAAATCCTACAGATACATTCGTTAAGCCAGACAAAGGTGCGCCAGGGAGTTTAGAATGAATGATAGAGCTTCTCATGGCACCAGTATCTAAAAGAAATGGCTCTGAAACACCCATTGTAGTGACATTAACATAAGGTCCATTCTGATCCACTGGAATTGACGTAACCCCCTTACTTTGTCCATGGCTGTCCTATTCAAAATGAAGACTTTCATTCCCTCCTTCAATATACTGATCCTCACTGTAATACTGTGTAGACCTAACATTTTGCTGGTCAAAGTAATTTCCGGAATTTGGAGGAACAAAAGAACGCTGCTCTTGGGTTAACACACCTCGACCTCTACCTCTATTTGCTGACTGAAGACCACCACGACCTCGTGAAGCAGATGTTGCTCCATTACGCTGCAACAATGCCGGACAATTGTTCTTAAAATGACCTTCCTCCCTACAATAAGCACATTGATTGGGACCTAGCAAAGGTCTTGGAATGAATGGTTCAGGCTTTTGATACAACCTCTGAAACTGCGGAGGCTGTTGAAACTGAGGCTGAACATAACGAGGAGGATAAGCCTGTTGCAAGAGAACTTTAGTTTTTAATTCTTTCGTCTTTTTCTCTTGTTTTTCCCTTTCTTCTTTGTCTCTATTTTCATAATATTGTGCAGTAGCCAATATCTGGGCGGAAGAAGAAACTGCCCATGAACTCTCGGAGTCTTTTAGCTTGTGTGATAGTTCAGGAAGCAAGTTATATACGAACTTATCCACAAATAATCGCTGTCCCCCTTCTGTAGCCATATCTTGACCACTGTGATCAATGAATGTCTCCTCGAATCGGGTAAAGAAATCGGAAACACTTTCATCTTTCTTTTGTTTACATGCTGCTAGCTTATCCCAATTAACTCTCAAAGCAGGCATCATTGTTTTCATTAATGTAATAATCCTACCAGGGAGTTCTGAGATCAAAGCATCGGGCTTTGCACCACCTACTTGACCTCTATCTGCGGCAATAATAGCGTTCCAATCGCCGCCTAATTCTTGAGCGTGATCCTCTCTACGAATTTTAGCCCATATTGTCTGTGGAACTACATTTCCCATCAACATGTCAATATCTGCTAGATTCATAGTACATGCATCAACTGTTTGCGACAACTCTTTATAGTAACCAGCAGGATTTTTGCGTGGATCTGGTAGTGACTGTTTAAGTGCTAAAACTTCAGACCTTTTCCAGGGGACATGTATCCATATGCGCTGAAAATGCGCAGGAATAGCTGGATTAGCACCTGCTGCTGCAACTTCTTCCTTCCATATTGGAGAAACCTCTCTCATGGGATAGTTTTTCAGTGCTGTCCTAACTGAAGGATCAGAATCAGGAAAAGTCTGTGAGAACAATAGGGATCTGAAAGAAATAAGTGTTCTGACAGCGTTTTCAACCTTAGGACCCACAATAAGTCCTTTGTCAAAGTCAGCCTGAACATCTAACAGATCCTGTGGGACCGAACCCAAATTCATATCCTCCCATTCTTTAGCGAGAGTATCGCACATAACTTTAAAAACATATCTCTGCGTAGGTGCATTCCATTGCAGAAAGGTGGACATAATATCAGACGTACTATATTGGGGACCCTTCTTGATCCATCTACAAGCAAGTGAGTCCAATTTTTCTCGCTCTTCGGAGTCTGGGAATTGACTACGAGACTGTCTTCGAGAAAAAGCTGGAGACACGTTTAAAGCTTCAAAGAAAGGTGATAAGAGACCAGAGACAGTATCTGCAAATCGCTTACGCATAGATGGAGAATTTGACATAAGGATAGGGGACAAGGTATTAGGTGAATTAACTAAAGGAGCATTAGGAATTGCCAAAGGAGCAGAAGGCAAAGGAGTTAAAGGCAAAGCTGGCATAGGCAATACTTGAGGAGGCAAATGTGGAAAAGCTGGAGCAGGCGGAAGCACAACTGGCGGCTGAACAGGCTGTAACATCGGGGGTGCATTAGCACCTTGTACATAGGGCGGAGGCAATTTCAATAAGTGGGACATTAAGGAATCTTCCTCAAAATCTTTTCTCTTATCAAGGGAAGAGATAGGCAACGTCGGATAGCATTTATCTATTGCCATTCGATGCTGTCTGTCTGAAATTTCCATTGCATTATCTATTTCATCATTTTTGAATTGCTGAGCAGCCTGTATAATCGTCATTCCCTGTGTTTTCCTATCTCGTTTCGCTTGTTTAATTTCTCTCTGTTTGGCTTCCTTACGCCAAAGGCGAAAAGAGTCAAACATTGCCGGCCGGGCTTTTCTTTTAAATAACGTTGCTTCTAAATTATCTAGCACATCAGTTTCGAAACTACCATTTTCTGGCCATTTTAAAACACCATCTTTCTTTGTATATCGGGTCCATGTCTTATTAAAGGCAATAGGACCAACACCATGTTTAGAATAGAGCTCATATGTGGGAGTTCCAACCGAAGGAATCGGACAGGAGTCCTCAAGCTGGGAGTCCCTATTACAACCAAAGCAACAAAGTTTTCCAAACTTAGTCAGACCAGACATCTCGCGATTATTACTGGCTGTTCACAAACATCAAGGGGGTAAAACTTTCAGTTTACACAGCACAAATGCACTTACCCCTCGGCTTTGGCCACTGCAATGGCCAAATCTAAGGACCTAAGGACAAAACAAAGACCAAAATTTGTGGGCGCGACCCACCAAATACTTAACTAAGGATGTCTTCTTACACCAACAGAGGCCCGTCTATCGTCTCGCTTTACCATACATCATCAAAGAAAGGGCCAAGGCAGGGCGGCAGTCAGGGCAGCAGTCGTCAGTAGCCGTCAGGAAGGAGTAACCGCGCTGAAAAAGACCTTCGGACCACTTCGACATACAGGGGTCGCTTGACGTGGCTCGCGATTCCTCCAGAATTTTCTTGCGGGGCTCCTCACGACCTTCAGGCAGAACCGGTACCGCTGAAGCCGCCCCACGTTGGGCGCCAGTTGAAGAACCAGAACCTTATGGGCCTGGCGGCGCAGGGTACGCCTGAAATCTCCTTGGATTCACCTGCCTCAACTAACAGAGACACGGGACACTCTGTCAGGCGTAAAAGATCAGATTTATTAGCTGCAGCTAGTACAGTTGTCCAAGAAGTACACAAGGTATGTTCTCAGGAGACTGCCACTTTACTTTGTGGCGCACAATCTTATATACCGTATAAAAACCATTTATTAACTACATACACTCCCAGAACACATAGAAAGGAGCCAGTAAGAATAACGTAAAGATAGAACAGAGCCAATAGAAATGTCGGAAAACAAGACAGAACAAAGTATCAAGTGACTTAAGGTTGCCTCCCCTCCAGCTGTGTTTGTCACCCCTCCCTTGAACTAATTCATTAACCGATCCACAACGAAGTTGCATGTGGTGCGATAAGTTTGTGTGCGTTTGGAGGACAGTTGTGAAATGAGAGAATACTAGCAAAGGACAGCGAAGGCCAGACGATAAGATAAGATCGGCGGAGAATAGTGTGAGCCTACAGATAGTTGAAACAAGGATTAGAAAACCAGACAGGGATTAGTGTACTCGGTCAGACCTTAATACCAGCCTTGTAAAGATAGAGGCAGAAGGCTGTTTTGAACACCATGTTGCAGAATAAGCAGAAAAGGCAGAATGGACTTCGTTCGCTGTGCTGCCTGAGTGAAGGCAACATAAAATGGCGGCGGGCCACAAAATGGCGGGTCGATACGATCGTATTAAAAATCGAATTTCCTCAGCGGATGGTGATGAAGTGACGGTAATACCTCCAAAAGGCTAGCGGTAAGTACTGCCAAATTATGACCATGGAGGAAAGATCTCCGAAAGACAGCCAATATACCACACTGACAGCCAGGGTGGAAACAACAACCACCATGGCGGTAGCCGCCTACAGCCAGGCGGAAGTCAAAGTTCCGACCACCATATTACAAATACACAATCCGCCACCTTTTCCGGGGCAGTACCAAAGACATCAAAAGCCTGGCGGAAACAGAACTCAGAAGGGAAAGGACTCACCATTGGAGGCACAGGAAACAACCACGCCGCCATGGAAACTGAACTGCATGTCTTGCCGATGATCTTCTACGTTCTGCTCTACTATGAACACCAATGCCAGCGAAGATGACGACGGTGAGTACAGCAGCCTAGCACACAAAGGAGGGGGGGAGGAAAAAGAGAGTGACACACAAACGCACAACACACACCCCACACACACACGCCATACACACAACCAGATGTATTATAAGAACAATTTTACGCAGTCACTTGGCTGAATAATGCAAGGACAAAACGATTTCGCAAAAGTGAATGTAATGAGATAAACACAGTATGAAAAATAATTTAGGCAAGATAATAGATATATACATATGTACAGAAAAGGGGCACAGCCCAGTCCACAATGTTTGTAGGCCACATGGCCACAGGCCAAAGTCTAAGGCCATACATGTCACCTGCTTCAACACGGAGAGAACACTGCAGGGGCATCAGCTGGTAAATAGGCAGGCACCTCAGGGGGACGGGGTACAGGGGGGCACCTCAGCCAGGAGATGTTACAAGACCACTGGTTCTGGAGGGGGCAACATGCCCGGTGCTTGATCCTGGGGAGTGCAAGGCAACAGTCTCTCAAGTGGGTGTCTTCCCCACTGGTTCAGGAAGGGGCAACCTGCCCTGTGCTTGATCCTGGGGAGTGATGGGCATGTAGGTGTCATACCCACTGGTTCTAGAGGGGGCAACGTGCCCTGTGCTTGAACCTGGGGCGTGATGGGCCACAGTCTCTCAGGTGGGTGTCATACCCACTGGTTCTGGTGGGGGAAACATGCCCTGCGCTTGATCCTGGGAAGAGCAAGGCCACAGTCTCTCGAGTGGGTGTCTTTCCCACTGGTTCTGGAGGGGGCAACCTGCCCTGTGCTTGATCTTGGGGAGTGATGGGCATGTGGATGTCTTACCCACTGATTCTGGAGGGGACAACGTGCCCTGTGCTTGATCTTGGGGAGTGATGGGCATGTGGGTGTCATACCCATTAGTTCTGGAGGGAGCAATGTGCCCTGTGCTTGATCCTGGGGAGTGATGGGCATGTGGGTGTCATACCCACTGGTTCTGGAGGGGGCAACGTGCCCTGTGCTTGATCCTGGGGAGTGATGGGCCAGAGTCTCTCAGGTAGATGTCATGCCCACTGGTTCTGGAGGGTGCAACATGCCCTGTGCTTGATCCTGGGGAGTGATGGGCCACAGTCTCTCAGGTGGGTGTCATACCCACTAGTTCTGGAAGGGGCAATGTGCCCTGTCCTTGATCCTGGGGAGTGATGGGCATGTGGGTGTCATACCCACTGGTTCTGGAGGGGGCAACGTGCCCTGTGCTTAATCCTGGGGAGTGATGGGCCAGAGTCTCTCAGGTAGATGTCATGCCCACTGGTTCTGGAGGGTGCAACATGCCCTGTGCTTGATCCTGGGGAGTGATGGGCCACAGTCTCTCAGGTGGGTGTCATACCCACTCGTTCTGGAGAGGGCAACGTGCCCTGTGCTTGATCCTGGGGAGTGATTGGCCACAGTCTCTCACGTGGGTGTCATACCCAATGGCTTTGAAGGGGCAGGCTGCACAGCAGCCAATGGAGGCAGGATTACATACCGTCCGCCAGTGGTGACGGCCGCACATTGGTGGTGGTGCTACTGGTGGGAGGAGGCTCCTGCCCATCCCCTGCTACCTCGGACAGCTGCACAGTGGTGGTGGTGCTGCTGGTGGGGGGAGAGGCTCCTACTCATCCCCTGCAAACTTGGATGGCTGCACAACCATGGTTGGTGGTGGGGTCTCCGTCACAGTTCCTGCCCCAGGCTCCTTGGTCTTCCTACCTGCTAGTGCAGGCTCCTTGGTCTTCCTGGTGGCTGGGGCAGGCTCCATTCCCTTCTTGCCTGCTGGTGCAGGCTCCCTGGCCTTCCTGGCTGCTGGGGCAGGCTCCTTTCCCTTCTTGCCTGCTGGTGCAGGCTCCTTGGCCTTCCTGGCTGCTGGGGCAGGCTCCTTTCCCTTCTTGCCTGCTTGTGCAGGCTCCTTGGTCTTCTTGCCTACTGGGGCAGGCTCCTTTCCCTTCAGTCTGCCTGGTGCAGGCTCCTTCACCTTCAGGACATGTGGTCTGGATCCCTTTTCACCACAAGTGGGTGTGGTGACGACTGGGCATGTGGCCTGTGTGGCTGAGGTGCTTTGCTGGGTTCTTCCTACCCTGCCCATACATCCAGAATTGGGGGCAGGGGTAGGGAAGAGATCAATGTTGGATAAGAACAGTTTTTTAGGGACATTGGGGAGGGACGAGACAGAAGGAATGAGAGCGGAGGATGAGGGAGTGGTCGTTGGAGGTGTCGGTCTGCTGCTTTTGGGTGCAGGTGCATGAGCTGTATGCTGTTGCGAGGTGGATGGCTGTTGGGTGTCTGAGTGCTTGCGTTTGTGTACTTTAGGAGGGGGTTCAGACACAGTGGGAGAGGACATAGGGGACATGTGCATGGCTGTTGTGGAGGGGTCTGACAGTGAGGTGTGTGTTCTGCTTGGTGTGGTGATGCAAGTAGTGGATTATGATGTAGTGCATGCTGGTGTGAGTGTGGATGTAACTGGGTGGGAGGTGGAGGAGGAGGAGGCGACTGTGGAAATAGTGGACGTTATTGTGTCTGAAACTGGATGGTGTTTGTGTGAGTGCCTGTGGGATGAAGTGTGGTGCTTGTGTTTGCCTGTGAAACTCTTGGGTGTTGTCTTGTGTGCATGCTCATCTGCCTGTGTGCTTGGGATGGGTTGGTTTTGAGGGGAATCAATCAATCAATCAAACAAATTTCTTAAGCGCACTACTCACCCGGTAGGGTCTTAATGCGTTGGGGGGGTTTACTGCTTGAAAAGCCATGTTTTGAGGTGCTTTCTGAAGGTTAGGAAGTCCTGGGTCTTGCGTAGGTTATTGGGGAGGGAGTTCCAGGTCTTGGCGGCGAGGTGGGAGAAGGATCTACTGCCAGAGGTGGTGCGTTGGATGCGGGGGACTGTAGCGAGGGCGAGGTCGGCGGAACGGTGCTGTCGAGTTGGTTTGTGGAAGTTGATTTGTTCATTGAGGTAGGCTGGTCCGGTGTCGTGGAGGGCTTTGTGCGCGTAGACAAGGATTTTGAAAATGATCCTTTAGTTGATGGGCAGCCAGTGTAGGGATCTGAGGTGGGCGGGGATGTGTTCGTGGCGAGGGAGGTTGAGGATGAGACATGCAGCCACGTTCTGGATTCGCTGGAGTTTTCTCTGAAGCTTGGCTGTGGTCCCTGCATAGAAGGCGTTGCCGTAGTCCAGTCTGCTGCTTATGAGGGTGGGAGTGACCGTTCTTCTTGTTTCTAAAGGAATCCATTTCAAAGTCTTGCGTAGCATGCGAAGGGTGTTGAAGCAGGAGGATGATATGGTGTTGATTTGCTGAGTCATGGAGAGAGATGAGTCCAGTATGATGCCAAGGTTGCGTGCATGGGTGGTGGGTGGTGGGTGGGTGTTGGGGGTGGTCCAATGGTGGTGGGCCACCAAGAGTCATTCCATGCTGTCTTGTTGGGGCCAAAGATGATGATCTCGGTTTTTTCTGAGTTCAATTAGAGGTGGCTTGCTGTCATCCAGGAGACTGGGACTGGGCAGTGGAAGTTGGAGGGGGGAGGGTAGAAACAGGGACAATGGCTGCCATCAGAGAGGAGGCCAGAGACTGAATCGATCTCTGTTGGGCCGCCAATCCAGTGTGAATGCCCTCCAGGAATGCATTAGATTTTTGTATCTGGGCTGCCAGCCCCTGGATGGTATTCACAATGGTGGAGTGCCCTACAGAGATGGATCTCAGGAGGTCAATAGCCTCCTCACTCAGGGCAGCAGGGCTATCTGGGGCAGGGCCTGAGGTGCCTGGGACGAAGGAGATGCCCACCCTCCTGGGTGAGCAGGCACGGGCAACTCGATGAGGGGCTGCTGGGAGGGTGGTGCTGGTACAGTGTGGTGGTGGATATACCAGTAGCTGGGGTGGTCACAGAAGTGTCCGCCACCACCAGGGAGCTTCCATCGGAAGATGTATCTGTGTCAAAACTGTCCACTCCAGTCTCCTCTGTGGTGCTCCTCTCGCCCTCCGTCCCACTGATGCCCTCAGCATCGTGAACTCTGCCTCCTGGGTCCTGTTGGATGGAGCTCCCTCCATCGCCGGTGCCTCTGCTCCTTTGCCAGATGATGCTAATGCACATACGGACAGGATGACAAAACAAGAAAGGGGGGGAGACAGACAAAGGATACACTGGGTTAATGGCTGCACCATCACCACCCTTGGCGTACACAGCACCCTCACACACAGGGAGCAGGCATACGCACAATGCATTGCACCACCACTGATATTGCTAGCCACCAAGGCATGAGGATGGGCACACACCACCAAATGCAGCACACCTGGGACCGACACAGCCCTGGCCAGTAGTGGATGTTTACAAGCTAGGTAGGCAGGATTATCCCTTCAGAACCCTAGCATTCAGAGGACCTACGCTGCCATGTTAGGCCTGGCCTAGGGGCACCCCCTGACACACATCCACCACCTGCATACCACCCCACTAGCCGTAAGTTGTAATGATAGCCACTGTACTCACCCCCTTGTGGCTGCTGTGATGCCCTCAAGCGCCCATCCAGCTCTGCATAGGCCACCGCCAGTATGCGGGCCATCAGGGGGGTCAGGGTTCAACGGGCACCCCTTCCTCGTTGGGAGGCCCTCCCCAGCTGGGCCTCCGCCGTCTTCTGTGCCCAGCATCTCAGGGCCTCCCACCATTTTCGACCATGGGTGCTCCACCTGCCATAGACCCCCAGGGTCCGCACATCCTTGGTGATGGCATGCCATATACCCTTCTTTTGATGGGTGCTGACCTGCAGAGGCAATACACACAGGAAAACACCATTTGACAAACACTCCAGCCTGATACACATAAGGCCCACCATACCTGTGTCCATCACCATTGGCAGACACATAGCCCAGCACACAGTGTGTATACCACAAAGAAGACTCCCCCCTTACATTGAGGCCTTCACACACAACACCATGCATTCATGCCACATGCATCGTGCCCAGAGTGTACTCACCAGTTGGCCTGGAGGCCCATACAGCAGTCTGTACCGGGGTAGGACCCCATCCACCAGTCTCTCCAACTCCTCCGAAGTGAAGGCTGGGGCATATTTCCCGGCCACGCGGGCTATGGTAGGTTCCAGACACAAATCACAGCAGCACATGCAGTGTAGGTCCTCTCCTATGGAAGGTCAGGTAGCAAGTGAGGAATATGATAGAAAATGGCTGTCACCACTGGTGTAGATCACCATTGGCCACTGTACCCCATAGGGGCCAATATCAACCAGTGAGGAGTTGCACAGCGGTTCCTGACCGCCGATGGCCATGGCGCACGTTAGCGGAATTACCTCACTTCCACCTGTACTTCCACACAGGACTCCATTTGGGGGGGCATCCCTATGGATTCATGCTGCGGCACAGGAGAAATAGGCACATACTGGACAATTCACACTGACCCATTACAAGTTTACTGATTGAAAACTACTGTTGTGGCTCCAGTGTTCAGTTTGTGACAGCCTCCTCACTTTTGTCTCTTAGATACCTGCCTCTGTGGATGAATAGGAGATGGAGACATAACCACGGGTACAGACCCCTGGTGGACTTGGCAACACTGGAGGACAGGCACATTATCTCACCTATAGACTTGACAGGGCCACAATCACAGAGCTGTGTGCCCAATTAGAGCCTGACCTGATATCTGCTATCCATCAGCCCACTGGGATCTCCCCTCTTGTGCAAGTGCTATCTGTACTCCATTTCCTGGCAATGGGTTCTTTCCAAGTGACAGTAGTCTTGGCAGAAGGAATGTCACAGCCAATGTTTTCAATAGTGCTGACAAGAGTGCTGTCTGCCCTGATGAAACACATGTGCAGCTACATTGTTTTCCCTCAGGTTGAGGATTTGGCCACAGCGCAGGCAGAGTTGTATGCAATAGGACATATACCCAACATAATTGGGGCGATTGATGGTACACATATGGCATTTGTCCTCCCCCCGGCAGAATGAACAGGTGTTCAGGAATTGTAAGAGTCTCCACTCCATGAATGTTCAGATGGTGTGCTTTGGCGGACCAGTACATCTCCCACATCAATTCTAAGTATCCTGGGTCGGTACATGATGCCTTTGCCCTGAGGAATAGCAGAATCCCAAATGTAATGGCCCAACTACAGAGGCACAGGGTGTGGCTATTAGGTGAGCCTTGGTCCCCACCCAGTGTATGCTAGTGTAACCTCAAAGGATACTGTGTGGCTAAATGTTGTTCCTCAATATTTGCAGGTGACTTTGGTTACCCAAACCTATCGTGGCTGCTGACCCCTGGGAGCAATGCCAGGACAAGGTCAGAAGAATGTTATAATAAGGCACATGGGCGAACCAGAAGCATAATTGAAAGGACCTTTGGCCTCCTGAAGGCCAGGTTCCGTTGCCTCCATCTAACAGGTGGATCCCTGTGCTACTCACCCAAGAAGGTCTGCCAGATAGTAGTGGCATGCTGCATGTTGCACAACCTGGCCCTCAGACACCATGGGCCTGATTCTAACTTTGGAGGACGGTGTTAAACCGTCCCAAAAGTGGCGGATATACCACCTACCGTATTACGAGTTCCATAGGATATAATGGACTCGTAATACGGTAGGTGGTATATCCGCCACTTTTGGGACGGTTTAACACCGTCCTCCAAAGTTAGAATCAGGCCCCATGTCCCTTTTCTGCAGGAGGAGGAGACTGGAGATGCCCGTGTGGCAGCAGGAGACCCAGTGGACAGTGAGGATGAGGAGGCAGAGGATGAGGTTGAGGACAATAAAACATCAGTTATACGACAATACTTCCAATGACACACAGGTAGGACAGTGTAACTTTACATTTCAATGACTTTGGTTGTAATCTGTGTGGCAATGGCATGCTGATATTTCCCACTCCTATGCCCACTTACTGTTCCCTCTGGCAATTCATTTTCCCGATGCTGGTGACTTCACATATACTCCTGGTTTGCTCACAACAGCCAGGTACAGGTTATTCATCTATGCTCATTCTATGTACAGTTAACTTGCAATGTTTGTACCTATTTCAAATAATACATATTTGATATGCATGACATACTCCAAATGCATTTTTTTCAAAGGGTGTTTATTGAAGTGCTGACATATAGGGGCCAAGTGCAATGGGATGGGGTGATGATGGAGGAAGGTCCAGGGTATTGTTCCCGTCTGTTTGTAGCACAGGTGCATTGTCCAAGGGGACATAGGAAGGGGAGCCGTGGGAGTTCAAGGTGGGCAGGGTGATTGAGTGGGACACAAGGGGGACAATCAAGAGAGTCTCATTTCCTGGCGGGGGTCTTTGCAAGTGTTCTGGCTTCTGACTGGATCGCAGGGAACATTTGCGGGCTGGTTCACCTTCTGCAGGGGGAGGGGTGCTGGTGGCCTGTGAGTCCTGTGTTGGGTTTCCTGGCCACTAGTGGCAGCGGAAGTGGAAGGCTGTTCAGATGTATGGCTGGTGGCAGGGGACCTCTGTCGTGAGACTGCCTCCCTCAAAATGTTGGCCATGTCAGCCAGCACCCCTGCTATGGAGATCAGGGTGTTGTTGATGGCCTGCAAGTCCTCCATGATCACCTGGTACTGTCCCTCCTACAGCTGCCTGTTCTCCTGCACGTTGTCAAGGATCTGGCCCATCGTGTCCTGGGAATTTTGGTAGGCTCCCAGGATCTCGGAGAGTGCCTTCTGGAGAGTCGGTTCCCTGGATCTGTCCTCCCCCTGGCGCACAGCACTCCTCCCAGTTTCTCTGTTGGCCTGTGCCTCTTTCCCCTGAACCGTGTGCCCACTGCAACTGATCCTAGGTCTCTGATTGTCTTGTGTGCGAGGTGTGGCCTGGGGTCCCTGTAGAGGTGGACACACTGCTGATTGACGTGTCCTGGGGACAGAAGTGTGGGTGCGCTGGGTGGGTGCTGTGGTGTTGGATCCTGATGGGGAAGACTCTGTGGTGGTGAGTGACAGGGCTTGGGTAACCGGCTGTCCAGTGGTCCCTGATGGGCCAGATAGGTTGCCCAGATCCTGAAGACCAGAGTTACTGTCATCACTATGGGCCTCTTCTGTTGGGGAACTGGATACTGCTGGCACCTCCTCTCCAGTGACATTGGCTGGGGTACCAGTGGAGATGTAAATGATGTGTTATGGTTAATGTGTCTGACATATTGTACATCTGTGGCTTCCCTTCTATGGTTGGATTTGCCCTGCCAGCTTTCACTTGTGTATGTTAGTGTATGGTGGGATTGTTAGTTCTCTATGGTGTGCATGCTTTAGTGATGAGTGTCCATGCAGGGATGTGAGGGGTGTCCATGCATTGATACAGCATGCAGGGCTTGGCATTGGGATGAGTGAGTTGTGAAGGTGGAGTGTGTGGGATGTAGTAGAGTGATGGGAGAGAGGGTGAGGGGATGGAATGGCATGCAGGTATGGGGGGTGATAATAGTAGAGAGTTGACTTACCAGAGTCCAATCCTCTTCCAACTCTGGCCAGGCCCTCAGGATGCAGTATTGCCAAGACTTGCTCCTCTCATGCTGTAGGATGTAGGGGAGGAGGTGGGGGTCCACCGCCAGTCCTCTGGATAGCGAGCTGGTGTCTTGTTGCTATGGAAGGTACCTTCCCCTGTAGGTCATTCCACCTCTTCCTGATGTCATCCCTAGTTCTTGGGTGCTGGCCCACGGCGTTGACCCTGACCACGATTCTCCGCCATAGCTCCATCTTCCCAGCTATAGATATCTGCTGCACCTGTGCTCCAGATAGCTGTGGCTCTACCCTGACAATTTCCTCCACCATGGCCCTTAGCTCCTCCTCTGTGAAACGGGGGTGTCTTTGTGGTGCCATGGGTGTAATGTGAGGTGTCTTGGTGAGGGTGTGTTGGGTAATGTGTTGGAGTGGTGTATAGGTGTAAGTAGTGTGTGGCTCTAGTTGTGCCAGTGGTCTTGGTGTCTCTCTGTTGGCAATGATTTGAATTTGCAAGGGGTTGTGGGTAATGTGGGTGGGTGTTTTATAGTGGATTTGGTGTGTGGATGTGGTGTGTGTATGGGTGTAAGGTGTGTGTTGTTAGAATTGTCCAATGTGGTGTTGTTTTATATGTGGGTGTCCATTGTGAGCGCAGTGGTATGTACCGCCAATGGTCTACCGCCATTGAATGTCGGTCGTGATGATTTGCGGGTCATAATGTGGTGGGCGTAATTCTGTTGGCGTAACGGTGGTAGTTTCGATACTGCCAGTTTATCACTGACCTTTGGTCTGGCGGATTTGTGTGTGTGGCTGAATTCTGTCAGATTTGTGTGTGTGTGATAATATGGTTAACGGATATCCGCTGCGGTTAATTGGCGGCCGTCAGCGTGGCGGTAAGTGGGATTTACCGCCAATGTCATAATGAGGGCCAAAGTGTGTAAAGCATTCAAATATCACAAAACAGTAATAAAATAAAACACAGGAAGCAGTGTAAAAACTCATAATCAATTTATAAATATAGGAAACATTTTGATCTTCAATTTGACAACAAAACAAATAAAATCGAATAGGGGGAACCACAGATATGAATTTTTAAAGAATAAATGTTTTTTAGCACATAGAAACCAAAAGCATCACTTCGGATATCTGTTCGCACCTCGACCAGGGCAAAGTCAAAATTTGAGGCCGACCATGATGGAGCCTTGCTCGGCTACAGCAAGCGGGAGGCCTCGGTCAAAAGTTTACCTTTTTCTTGAAGATTTTTCTCACCGGGATGAAGTCGCAGATTGGATCTGATGTTCCTGGAGCCCTCTTTGGATACGCATCTCAGGAAACCTTGGCGAAAACTCTACCATCGTATTTGGTCAATTTTTTGTCCGGCCCGAAGTTGAAATTTGATCCGACGTCCCTGGAGCTCTCCTTGGATATGCTGCGCGGGAAGTCCCAGTCATCTTTTTATGTTCAGACTGTGTCACTTTTTTTGAGTTTTTTTCTCCTGAAGTTGGACAACCCTCCACAGCATCGATTTTGAGTAATTGTTGTCGGATTGCCATTCCAGGAGCCCCCGGTGAAATCCTAGAAGTCTGCAGCCCCAGAGCTTTTTGGAGGAACAAACCTGCAAGGCAGGCAAGGTTGCTGTTGACATAAGCCGGCGTGATTCACGGCGTCTGGTTGGCCGCCTTATAGAGCTCTTTATCAAAAGTTCTCCAATCTTCTTCAAACTTCTGGATTGTCTTCCAGAAGGTCTTTGAAGGTCCTTTAGGAGTCCACAGCTCATCCCAAGGTTACAGAATCTCTGAGTTGCTCCTTAAGGGTTAGGACTCCAACACCCAGAATGCACCAGGCTCAAACTCAAAAATGACCACTTGACAGTGGTCAGCTGATCACTCTTTTGAGGTTTTGATGCAGGGGACTCTGGTTAGCTATTTTCTACCTGTAGCAAACAGGAAGTCCCTTCTTGTACCAGTTGAAGGTAGACAAAGTCCTTTTTGGGGTGAACCTCAAGTGTGCAGCTGGTGCAGTCCTTCAGATTGCAGTGTCCAGGTGCAAGTCAGGGTGAAGCATGGCAGTCCTTCTTCTTCTTGTCTTGTTCCTGGTAGGGATCTGAGTTCTGAGTGCAGCTCTGCCGTATTTATCCTTGCTCCTGGGGTGTAAGGCATGGGGGGCAACTGTCCAATCACAGGCAGGCCCCCACCCTCTTGAATGACCACTTCCTGGGAAGTGTGGCAAAAATCAATCCCGGGGGAGCAATAATTCTTAAAAATCCAAAATGGCAGAAATTCAATTTTGGAGGTTAGGTCTGGCTGAGTCCACCCACTGGTGTGGCTAGAATTCCTTGACACACCCCTTTCCTGCCCTCACCTAATCTAATCAAGGGGGCATCTGGTTTTCTGGGTTTGAAGGAAATGGGGGAGGTTCTTAGCTGCTCCAAATGTCCTTCCCTCCTTTAAAGACCAGTTTTGCTGCTCTCCCCCATCCTGTTTCACCATATGCTGAGGCACATCTTACCCTCCCATGCACTTCCTTTGTCCTCAGCCCAGGCCACTTCACACCTCATCAAGGCATCTTGGCCAGGCTGCCAGAGGCTGGCCAATCAGAGAAGGGCACGACAGAGCTGAAGCTGGCAACTTTCAGGCAGAGTTCTAAAACTCTTTCCCTGAACTAGTTATATTAAATTCAGTAATTGCCAGTTGTTTGATTTTATATAACACTATCAGTTTGATACTAAAATTGAAATATCTAGCTCCTTTTGAGACTTTATTGACTAAAAATAAAGTCTCCCCATTTTAGCCTATGGAGCCCATTCACTACAATGAGGGGAAATGAATTTGGCTATTTTCCTTTACCAGGGCTTATAAAACATCTTTTATAAGACCCTTGCTTCTAGTTAGACTGCACCCAACCCTGGAGGAACCTAGGGCACACCTTAGGGGTGACTTATTTGTACAAATAAGGTATTTTAAGACTTTGGAAGTACTTTTAATTCCAAAATCGAATTTGAAGGTCTCTTTAATTTAAAAGCAGCCAGCAAGGCAGGCCTGCCTTTAAAATGGCACTGGACACCACAGCAGTGCACCTATGGGTGCACTACCTATGCTGGGGTCCCTAAACCTACATGCCCTACCATATACTAGGGACTTATAGGTAGGTTGATACTGCCAATTATAATTACACTAATTTGCATATCCACTTTACACAGCACAGAGCACTGGCCCTGGGACTGGTTAGCAGTACCCAGTGCACAGCCAAGAGTCAGTAACCACCAGTGTCTGTCCGAAAAGTTTGGGGATGACCAGGCATAAAGTAGGACTTTCCTACATTAGTTAACTTATTTTTTGCCTTCCACTGAATATCTTGCAGACGTTTCAGGTGTTGAGTAACAAAGGGAACGAAGGGGGTTACGGTTGGTAGGCTTAGTGTAAGTTTTCAAGGATGGGTACCAGTGAGGAATTAAAATGGAGAGCATCCCAGATCGGAGTGAGCTGTATTTTTATAGGGAAACTCCACTAATGGGAGAGCCTAATCCCAGGCGCTTGTTAATGAGGATAGAAGACATCTGAGGGTATTTTCTAATTTTTGGTTAATTTTTTCTGTCATGCCATCCATTAGGGGATGTTAAACTGCAGACAGGGCGATTTCTATGCAAAGTGAAGAGCTAACGGCTTTCCAGAATTTTGACGTGAATTGAGTCCCACGGTTGGAAACAATTTTGTTGGTAAAACATGGAGTCTGACTACATGATGTAAGAACACAGTGCTGAGTTCTGCAGCTGTTGGTATTTTCTTGAGAGCGATGAAATGTGCCACTTTTGATAATATATCTACTGCTATATATATGGTAGTGTATTTGTTGGACTTTGGCAAACCAGTAATAAAATCCATGCTTAGTGTGTGCCAAGGTGTTGTAGGGATTGGCAGGGGTTGAAGCAGGCCAGACGGGGCAGCATGTAAAGACTTATTTTGGGCACAGGTGGGACGTGTTCACTTAATCATATATATTTTGGTGCATCGCTTCCCACCAAAAGTGTCGCAAACAGTTTTCTAATGTTTTTTGAATTCCTGGATGTCTAGCTAGAACTGAGTCATGACTCTAGGCTAGTACTTGATGTTGTAATTCTTGAATGGGTACATATATTTTCCCAGCATGCAGATAATAATCTCGTTCAATAGTGACCAATATCTTTTTGAGCCATTGCCTAGGAGCATGGTTTTCCTATGCCTTTCATATTGTTCAAAAAGGTGTCTATAGTGCTAGGAGCAACTAATTTTTCTGCTGGAATTATACTGGGAGGATTGTGAGAGTCACTGGGGTAATCATGAAAGAATGTCTGATTGGAGTTGTTTGGTCTCTGATCTGTAAGTAATGAGAAAATTTAAGTCACTAAAGAATTGGAGTGATCACATCTGGCATAGCATTAAGGCTTTGACTGAACTAAAGAACTGTAAGTTCTTGTGTTCTGTGTAAATGGTGATTGTGTGTTTAGCTCCCAGTAAATGACGTTGCCATTCTATAGATGCTGTTTTTATTGCCAGTTGCTCTCGTTCAGCTATGATACAGTTTTGTTCAGCTCGGAGTAGTTCCTTTGAATAAAAGGCCACAGGATGGAAATGCCCTATTTGTGGAACTTTTGTGACAACACACCTCCCAGAACAAATTGGGAAGCATCTTCTTCAACATAGAATGGTTGGTCTGGGTCTGGATCGCATAAAATATGGGTAGAGGTGAAACTGTTTTTAATGGTGTTAAAAGCCTGTTCTGCTGCTTTGGACCAAATGAAGGGTTGCACCTTTTTAAGCAGGGTGGTTATAGGAACCACTATGTCAGAGAAATGTGGGATAAAATGTCTGTAAAAGTTGGCAAAGCCAAGAATATTTTGACATTCTTAACTGAAGTAGGAGTTGGCCAAGAGAGAATTGTGTCCACCTTTTATGGATCCATATTGATGCCTGTGGGGGACAAGTGATTTCCAAGAAACTCTTCTTGGGTTGCATTAAAGATGCACTTTTCCAATGTAGCATACAGGAAGTGCTCTTGTAGATGATGTTAAATGGCCCTAACATGCTGAGTGTGATCCTGTTTATTCTTGGAGTATATCAAAATGTTGTTGATATAAATTACAGCATAGACATCAAAGAAATCATGTAAAACATAATTAATAAATATTGGAAGGCCACCACAGCATTACATAGCCCAAAGGGCATCACAGTATATTCAAATAATTCAAATTGTATCCAAAAGGCGGTCTTTCATTCATCTCCTTCCTTCCCGCAGATCAAATGGTACACCCATGTAAGTCTATTTAGCGTAAATAGTGGTCCCTTGGACTTGGGCAAGCTGGACTGGTATCAATTGTAAGGGATAACTTTTTTATGGTAGCTTTGTTCACCATTCTATAATCTATACAAGCCCACAGATCTGCTGACTTTTAAGCCACAAAAAAGAGAGGTGAGGTGTCTGCTCAAGTGGAATGTCTTATGAACCCCACCCCCAGTAACTCATCTAGATACTTGTGAAGATATTGGTTTTTGGGTTAACTCAGAGCATGTATACTGTGTAATGCTATGTGAATTTAACCACCGACTCCATCTTGACAACTGATTCCATTCTGTACTGCTTCAGTTGCTGTTATGGCAGTGCAGAGTTTTTCCACAAAAAGCTTGTTTTTTTACACAGAACGTGTTTTTCTTTTCTCACCAGGACAAGGTTAAACCGTGCTGGAACATATAATGGAGAACGGAGATGCCATACGAGTATACAAGGCTGAGAATGTTATCATCAGAGGAAGGTACAGCTCTGCCTCCGGAATGCGCATTGGAGCTTGGCCAGTTCTTTTGAATGTTTTCGACACAGACCAAGTACAGCCAGCGTTTGGTTGCATAACAGAGGGGAGGGTGTTCTAGAATGCGCTCTTCATTTTTTAAGGTATAAAAGACAGAGAGACTTGGTGTTAAGACAGGAATTCGCCTGTGGAGTGCACGCGCTGCCCGAGACATTTTGATCCCATGTGGGAATTCTCCTGCCTTGGTCAATTGAGAGTTCCCCGGTGCTGGCTGGCGAGGATGATGGATTCAACCCCCATGGTGATGCATTTTATATTTTGATTATTTAGCATATATATATTCACTGTTGATGCATTGCACACTTTTGTCTGTGATTGTTTAACTGCAATGATTATTCTTGCAGATACTTCATTTGAGTTAAATGCTTAATTTCATATATTTGTGCACTTTTATTAGATGTCTGGGAAGTGCCTTAATAAATTCATTACTCAAACTAAGAGTGCTCCATTCTTTGGCATTTTTTCCTCTTAATTTAAGCAAGAGTAATACAAAAAGGCATCACGAACAGAATTTGAAGTAAAAGAATACAAAGTCAAAAATTAGCGGCAAAAAACCAAAGGCAGCTTCCCACTTGATGCCAATTGAAATACCAGGTTGGGAAAAAGTTCCTTATGATGTAATTGCAAACGATTTGGTATGCAGTGCTGGTTTAATTGAGAACTTGGATGCATTTATGTCGGAAGCTGAGCTAGCAAAATTATTAGCTTGCTGACAGAAAGTGGCAGTAGAAAAAGGAAAAAAAATAACATCTTTTAGGCCTGAGGGGCCGGAACCTTTTATGTGCCTATCGAAAAATTCATGAGAAATGTGTTCAGTTAGAACAAGAACCTGAACAATTAGAAAAGCAGGTGGTGGAAGCCAAAAATACTTCCACGCTGTTATCATGTCAGAACAAATTGCTACTGGAAAAATTGGACACGTACCAAACTGTCACTGAAAGGGCTGCAGTGAGTGTGGCTCAGAAGAAATACAAAAAGACACAGGGTAGAGCACACAAAAAGAAGG
The DNA here is from genome assembly GCF_031143425.1 of Pleurodeles waltl. Taxonomy (NCBI): domain Eukaryota; kingdom Metazoa; phylum Chordata; class Amphibia; order Caudata; family Salamandridae; genus Pleurodeles; species Pleurodeles waltl. The sequence goes on from NC_090448.1 coordinate 522,848,014, forward strand.
TTCATTTAGCCATTGCTAACGCAGAGCTAGAGTAGAATCCAGACAAATGGGATGCTAATATTTGGGATTCCTGTAACTCTTCTGACTCTGTGGAAGAGTCTTTTCAAAACAGTGTGGGTTAGGGTGAGCGAGAAGAGCAGAAAGTGGTTCATGCACAATCTATATTTAGGCAGAAAATACAGGGCCTCCTCAAAATTTGAGGGGTTGAGATGCACTCCCTAGAAGATTACTCACAACAGGAGATAAATGATTTCATGAATAGGTTTTGACAAAAACCTGGGAAAGTGTTGGTTAAGTGGCTGATGCGATTGTTTGACACAGGAGCTTCTGGATCGGCAATGGATGTGGGAGATGCAAGGAAGGTTTGTACCCTTAACACTGACCCCATTATACAGGAGCAATTTAGGTGTTCTAAGGATGGCAGAGTCACTAATTTGCTGTAATTAGTATTTATAGTGTGTAATCACAAATATCATACAGAGTCAGACTGGCCACCAAATGATGAACCCTGGTACACATTGAGAGATGTGATGCAGAGAATTAAGGAAGAAAGTATGACAACTGCTGTTCTTTTAAATGAGACTCCCAATTTGTTGGATGCACCACTGACGGTGTCAGTGCAAAACAAAATCATTCAGTTAGCTCCTCCAATGTACAAGTAGGTGATAATGACTCTGCTAATTAACAAGACAGGACACTTATTGAAAGATGTACTTGAGGCAGTCTGCGAGTTGGGAGAGCTGGGCGAGTGGAGTAAACCTGAAAGAGCCTCTCGGCCTAAGGGCCATACTTAAAATTATAGGGTATCTAGACGAGATATGTTTATGGCCATGTTGAATGATGGTGTCAACAAAGAACAGATAGTTGGGCTAGATACCAAGAGTCTGTGGGAGATGTATCGCAAGAGAGGGCTGGACAGAAAGGAGGGGAGTAGAAAGGTGAATAAGCAGGATGATAAAAGGATGAATCAGGTCAAATCAGAGATGAAGGAGGAAAAATGGAGAGAGAGAAAAATGTTTCTTCAGGGGTGAAGGAAGAGGAAGATTTGAATACTGATTGGTTGATTGAAGAGAACAGGGAAGGAGAGGAATCTCCGCACCGGTATGAAAGCATACATCTGGACTTGACTTGGGCAAAAGTCGACAGGTTTAAATCAGATTAGGAAAAAGGCCAAACTCCGATACAGGGTTGGGCTCGGAAGGATAATAGACCCCATGTTGATTTAGAAATTCACTGGACAAATAGAAATGTTCAAAAGGTCTAGGCCTTGGTGGACACCATGGCGGATGCTTCTTTAATATATGGAACTCCAAACATTTTCACAGGTCAGCATTACACCATCACATGGTTGGGTAGAAAGAAAACTTCTGCTGTGCAGACTAATGTTCAAATGAAAATAGGGCCTCTTAGAATATATTCATGGAATTGATATACTGAAGGGAATGGCTTTATATTTGCAAGGTGGATATTATCAATTTAGAACGAAGAGATACAATTCAGCGGCAAAGGTGAGGGTGGGTCATTTGAAGATACCTCCAGTGAAGGTGCCCCAAGCCACCATGGTGGTTTATTTGAAACAGTATAGAATCCCAGGAGGGCATGAGGAGATAAGTAAGACCATACAGGATTTGGTAGAGGCATGGGTAATGGCCCCAGTCACTACTGCGTGGAATAATCCTGTATGGCATGTCTGCAAACCAGATGGGAGCCATAGAATGATCATCAATTATCGAGACTTGAACAAACATACACCCCATTTGTCTGCTGCGGTCCCCGACACCATCACTCTGATTGAAAGGATACAAAGACATACTTGGTATGCAAATATTGATATTGCCAATGCTTTCTTTTTCATACCATTGGCCCCTGAGAACCAAAAGCAATTCAGTTTTTCATGGCCTGGAAGATAATTTAAGCCGTTATGATTACCCATGGGGAATGTACATAGCCCCACTATCTGTCACAGGCTGGTGCAGAACACATGGATGAAGTACCTGTCATTCCAGGGGTGCAGCTGTCTCCCTCTGTCAACAACGTAATGATTCAGGGAGAAACACAATAACAGGTGCAGACTCAGTTGGACAGGGTTGTGGAACAGTTGCAAATCAAAGGGTGGATGATAAATCCAGACATGATGCAAAGGTCCTCTCAAAAAGTGACGTTTTTAGGAATCTAGCAGAATCAGGGAAATAGGATGTGTGGCCGCCGCAGGTGAGACAAAAGATACTAGGATTTGCCACACCCCATAATATGCAGGAAACTGCGAATTATTGGATTGTTTGGTTTTTAGAGACAGCATATCCCTCATTTGAGTCAGATTTTGTTTGGCCCCTATGTACAAGGTAACTCAAAAGAAACATGAGTTTGAATGGGGAGAGCAGCAGCAATGTGGTTTGAATTGGCAAAGGAGGCGATTCAACATGCTATTGACTTGTGGCCAGTGCAGGAGGGTGATATTGAGTTGCATCTGACAGTCCAGGGAAAATATGCAAATTGGAGTATGTGGCAAAAACAGGGAAGACAGAGAGTGCCCCTAGGATTTTTAACCAAGAAGTTACTGGACGCTAGCAAGCAGTACACTCCTTTTGAAAAGCAGTTAATGGTGTGTAATTGGGCTCTAGTGGTTACTGACCAGATGACAATAGGGCATAATCTGATTTTGAGACCAGATAATGCAGTGGGTGATGAGTTCACCCAAAATTCACTGAATAGGACATGCACAGGAAGCAAGTGTCCTTTAGTGGAAAAGGTACACACAGGACAGGGCCAGAGTGGGACCAGCAGAAACCGAAACACTGCATGAAAAAGTGGCACAGGCCCCTGTGCAGGATGTAGAGGTGTTACAGGAAGCGCAAGAGATAAAAGTCACCCTTGAGATGCGGTGAGCCATTTGAGTCCTTGTCCCCTGAAGATAGGAAGCATGTATGGTTCACTGGCGGTTCAGCATATGGGGGGCAAGAAACATTGGAAGGCAGTGTAATGTAATCCTGTAACCAAGAAGCTGCTTTCCATTGCGGGAGAAGGGAAGATTAGTCAATATGCAGAATTGTACGCTGTGTATCAAGCCTTAAAACGAGAATTACCTGGGAAATGTCACATTTATACTGATTCTTGGTCTACTGCCAATGGGTAGGCCACCTGGCTACCCACTTGGCATGCACACAACTGGCAAATACATTCTAAGGAGGTGTGGGGCAAAGAACTGTGGCAAGAAATTTGGGAAATGCTAGAGCAAAGTACTGTCCCAGTATATCATGTAGACGCCCACTGTCCCACTGATGCACTAGAACAATGGCTCAATTCCCTTGCAGATGACAAAGCCAAGATCTCTGAGGCTGAAATGGTGACACATGATTCTGACTTGGTGGGGATGGCTAAATGGGCTCACCAAATATATGGATACCTGGGAGAGAAAGCCACTAGTAGGTGGACATACATTAGAGGGATGCACATTTCCCTAGATGTGATCAAAACCGTTACCATGCAATGTCCTATTTGTCAACACACACAACAGAGATCTGTTCCGCAGACCATCAGAGATCAGTTGGGGTGAGGAAAGTTGCTAGGGCAGAATGGCAGATTCATTACATCTGGCCGCTACCAAATAGTCATAGTGTCAATATGCCTACACAGTGGTGTATACTTATTCTGGCTATTTGATCACATTTTCATGTAAGCGTGCTACTCAGTTCAATATGATTAAGATACTAGACTTGTTGAAGTTGTATTATGGAGTTCCACTTCAGGTTCAGAGTGACAATGGGTCACATTTTAAAGATATGTTGGTGTAAGACTACTGTTTACAACATAATATAGAGTAGATTTATTATATTCTATACTATCCACAAGCTGCAGAATTGTTTGAGAGAATAAACGGCTTGTTGAAAGCTCAGTTACACAAATTGGTCGATGGTAAACCAAGAAATTGGAGAGATCATTCAAATGAAGCACTTCAAATCCTAAATGATAGACCTTTAACAAATGCAGAGACTGTTTTGATGCGAATGTTGACCGCAGCATTACAGCTACAACCTTGTGTAGCGTCTAATAGTATTTCATATTGGGAGACAAAAATGAGAGCTTTAGCACCTTACAGAGCAATACCAGAATCTGCAGGTCTTGATTTGCATGCTTTGAACATGTATGGACTGAAACCAAGAGATATGTTGCTCATAGAAATAGGTGTTAGGATACAAATTCCCCCAAAGCATTTTGGATTGATTGCTCTGCGATTTGGGCTGGCACTCAAGGGAATTCAAGTCTTGGGGGGAGTGATCAATGCAGACTACCAAGGAGAAATCATAGTAATCCTGTTAAATAGTGGAAATCCTGATTTGATAATGATTTGATAAAACAACCTGGAGACAGAATTGCTCAAATTGTAATCATTCCAGTGTATGTAGGAGTAGTTGCAAAGGTGACTGCCCCAGCTCTTCCTACAGTGCGTGGGGAGGGAGGCTTTGGCTCAACAGACAAAAATCCCAGTGCTTAGGTGTGGGTAGAATCCCCAAATCATCCTCCTGAACCAGCAGAAATCATAGCAAAGGGGAAAGGCAACATTCTGTTATTCATGAAACCAGGAGAAGAGAAATGGGATCATGTACCAGCTGATCAATGATATTTGCAAGAATGATCATACTTGTCTCTTTTATAGATCATACTACAAGGTGTCTAGGTGCTGACTGCTCTGAGCGGAGCATATTTGGACATGTCTGAGTGAGTTTGGGAGGGCCCGAAAGCCTCCAGCTCCAAAGTAATCGGCCAACAGCGCTGATCAACACCCTTGCTGCACCAGTCTAAGAATGCTTGGATACAGTTATATCAGACCCTTCTGAACAGGTCAGACTTCTGCCTGACAAATATGAACAGCACCGTTTATGTCATTTCCACCTGCCTAGTTGCAATTTCAATTCCCACTAGTATTCTGCTGCAAATATTCAATGACACCATCGCTGATAGAGCAGTGGAATAAAGTGATGTACTAACTCAACTAGCTCTCTATGAATTCTGTTGGTTTTGCCAGGAAATTACTGAGAAATTGAATAATCTGACAAAGGTGATCAATTACAATATTACTGACGGTGACCTGTGTTATAATGTAATGTGTGTTATCAACAACATTGGCAAATGTGCCCAAATGCAATTCAAAGAGACTCAAGTAACCTCATGAGAGCAACACATTTCATGTTAACACTGAAACAATCAAATGGTAAAAATGTAAATAATATTGCAAGAATATAGTGTCTACTGCTAGTCACATTAAGCGGGTCAAGTTACCTGTTGTATGGTTGTTTTTTGTGGGAACATCACATATACTTACATCCCTGCAAATACAACTGGAGTGATGTGTGCATTCACGCCGCTAGGAGTCATTATGTTTCCATTACATGCTGTATTACATACTCAAAACACAAGGGAAACTGTTCAACTAAGTGAAGACTGTGACTCTGAAGTTCATTTATTATCTAGATCAGAATATGTAAGCTTAGGTCTTTGTGTGGTAGGAGTTCCAGGATTAGCTGTTTGTAATAAGTAAGCATGTTAGATGGTTAAGAATATTAATAGCACATCTATTGCTTTGGCAGAACTAGTCATGGATATATATACTAGATATACGTGGCACTAGAAAAGCTACTTTGCAAAACAGGGCAGCCATTGACTACTTGCTTCTGAAGCATGACAATGGCTGCTCAGAATTTGAAGGAATGTATTGTTTTAGCCTGTCAGATATTCTAAATCTATCCAGTCTCACATTGAAGCCTTGCACAAATTGGTGAAGGGAGTGGAGCAAGATGTAGACAAAGGGTGGTGGGACTGGCTCTTTGGGTGGCTGCCATATTTTGGTCAGCTTCATTCTATTTTAGGTGGAATACTTATAGTAATTTGTATTATAATAATGCTATGTTGTTGTGTACAATGCATACCTAATCTAATGATTATGTTTAGATCCCCTGAAGGGTTACTTTTAGACCAGTATGTTGTGAGAGTCAATGGTCAAAGGATGGAGTGTAATGCTATGTGCATTTAACCACCAACTCTGTCTTGACCATTGACTCCATTCTGTGCCCTGCTTCAGCTGCCATTTTGGCAGTGCAGGGTTTTTCCCCACAAAGCTTATTTTTCACATAGAACATGTTTTTGCTTTTCTCACCAGAACAGGGTCACACAATGCTGAAACATATTATGGGGGATTGAGACACGATACAAGTCTACAAGGCTGAGAATGTCTTGATCAGAGGAAGGTACAGCGCTGCCTCCAGAATGCGCATTGGGGTCTAGCCAGTTCTTTTGCATGTTTTCGACACAGACCAAGTACAGCTGGCGTTTGATTGCATAGCAGAGGGGAGGGTGTTCTAGAGTGCTCTCTTAGCTTGTTTAAGCTATACAAGATGGGGAGACTTGGCACTAAGACAGGTACTCACCTGTGGAGCAGACACACTGCCCATGACATTCTGATCCCATGTAGGAATTCTCCCGCCTTTGCCGTTTGAGGGTCCCTTGGTTGGTGGCTGGTAAGGATGATGGATTCAACCCCCATGGTGATTAATTTTAACTTTTGATTACTTAGCATATATATATATATAAAATGTTGATGCATTGCACATTTTTGTCTGTGATTGTTTAACTGCTATGATTATTCTTGCATATACAAACGATTTACTTCATTTGAGCTAAATGCTTATTTTCAGATATTCATGTGCTTTTATTTGACACCTAGGAAGTGCCTTAATAAATTAATTACTCAGACTAAGAGTGCTGCATTCTTTGTCATTGTTTCCTCTTAGTTTACGCAAGAGCAATACATCCTGCTACACAGAAGAACTGCCCCATGAATCAGGTCTATATGACAGTTGTAAACCTGTGAGGGGGTAACTGAGTCACTTTTACAGAGTCAGAAATATCTTGAAAGTCTTGATACTCCTCCGGAAGGTGGCCCAAGGGAGGAGTCACTGGTCGCTGAGCAGTGAAGCAGCGTCATAGGACATTGGGCTTCCTGATAACATATAGTCATGCAGAAAGATGAATTTAAAGTTACTGTTCAAGAAACCCAGTCAATGATTGCATTCAAACCATGGTATACCGAGGATAACCCCAAGGACGGGTGTCAATGAAATCAAACGCTATGTCCTCTATGTGACCATTGTCACAAACTAAGGTTAGGAGATTAGAGTGGAAGTTGATAGGACCAAGGATAAAGCTGAACCATCAACTGCCCAGACCAGACGGGATCAGGTACTGTTTTTGCAATTTACGGAATTCCTAATTTGGTTCCTAATTTGGTTGCCAAAGCCAGATCAAAGACATTTCCTGTAGCTCCTGAGGCTATGAGCATTAATAAGCTTTCTCGGTTCTGCAAAGATAAAATAAGGGTAACACAAATGCTCAAGTGCTTAGACACCCAACTTAAAATATTGGTAAGGTATTGGGAGATCAGTCAGGTAGATTCTCTGGAAGAGGCGATCTCATTACTCTCAGAGAGTTTTAGTTTTCCTGTTGTTGTTCAGGGACGTTAACATTATATATAGCTTTTTTCCTTTTAGGATTTATTGTGCAACATGTTCTGATTTACCACAATCTGATTTTCGTTTCCCAGCCTATGGTCTAATTTTACTGCGAGATCTATGAACTCAGCACAATCTTCCGATAAGTCAACAATATGGGATAGACTATCTTTTAGATCGACCCACAAACGTCTGGAAAAAAGAGAGGTACGCTTCTTTTCAGGCCACCTAGTCTCTGTTACTAATCAATTAAAGGTGGTAATGTAAGTGAGAAGGTCCTTTGACCCTTGTCGCAGATTGACTCATTATCCCAAGACTGAATAAAGACATGTTTTGTAAATAAACGTGTCAGTGCTGTTTTGAAAGCAGCAAAATTATACATCATGGGATCATTGTTTTCTATAAGAGGAACAGCCCTATTGGCTGCACCTACCCCCAAGATAGGAAACTACAAAGGCAACTCTAGTTGCATCTGAAGTGTAGTTGGCACTGACTTCTAAAACCAGCAACATGAGAACTATCCCCAGGGAATGTTTCAGGATTACCCAGTGGTACCGAAGAGGGAGTAGTCACAGTGACATGTACATTTTATTTGGGTGAACTCGTGGTGGAAGTGGACTGTTGAGTGAAATGTGTACCAAATGTAGGGGGATTGAGAATCGGTTGTGAGCTTGTAGGATCCCTCCATTGTGTAAAATGCAAGGGATGCGTTAAGACCCTCCACCCCCACCCCTCGGAGTTCTTGATTTTCAATTTTTTATTTCTGGACCTGCTCTTGCAGGTTCTGCACAAGGACCGCTAAATGCTCACTGGTGTTTGACTGTTCAGAATAAAGGAATGGCTCAGGGTTCAAGATGACTTTGCCCAATGGGAACGTACATTTTGTGGCTTGGCTTTCTTTTCTGTTGCAAGCCACTCACCTGAACTCTAGGTGTTCTAATTGGGTGACAATAATTCCCTGACACTTGTGGGGACTGTTGTGACAGCAATGAGGGGGTACACTGCTGCCACGTAAGTTACCAGGGAAAGGGGTTTGGGAGAGACAGAGAAAGACAATACCGGTCCCTGACCTGTGGATCCTTGTTTGATTTGATTTCGGGCCCCCTGGTCTGCGTGACACATCTTGCGCCCTGATTCAGGAGGTCAGGTGCTGGGTCTATGATTTGGGCAATCTGGTCTGTAAAGAGGATTCACAAATTAGTATTTCAATTGTGGTATTACACAATAATACATACATCACATGTCAGTAGGCATATTATTACCATAACAAGAAGGAACTAACAAATCACTTTGTCTCAATTACATGGATAGACAGTTCTTGGCATGAAATACAATTCTTGATATGAAAGTGTGAAGTCTTTTACACAACCTTTCCAAGTGTCCAAACAGTAAGTTCAATAAAAATGTAGTTTCTCAGTCCTTACTGAGCTTTGGTAGTTCTTTCTCAAAAGTGTTAATTTCTTCGGGGCCCAAATAAGTGAGGAAATACTTCTTTCCTTAAATGCCCCCGTAACTGTATTCTGAATCTCACAATATTAACTAATTTGCAAAACTAGCTTATATTGCCTCCGTCAGAGAAAGTCTGAGTGCTTTTAATTTTGCGCATTGACAGAAAATAGTTCGTTTACTCTGTAGCGATGATATATGTTTGTAAACCGCTTGGAAAAGTGAACAAGGATTTCACCTTTCTTGTGTGTTTTTTGATTGCAGGTATTATTGGAATTGACAACAGGGCCGGGAACTCGAAGCAGAAGGATTAGCTGCACACAACTATGATCGAGGAACGCCTCAACACTAAGGCCCTCATTACAACATTGGCAGGCGGCAACCGCCGCCCGCCAAGTTGTAACCGCCGTGCGGCCGCCAATGCGGCCGCACTCCCGCGGTGCCCATTATGACATCCCCGCTGGGCCGGCGGGCGGAAACTGAGTTTCCGCCCGCCCGCCAGCCCAGCGGGGATGTGGGCCGCAACATGGGAGCCGGCTCCAAAATGGAGCCGGCGGTGGTGCGGCCGTGCGACGGGTGCAGTTGCACCCGTCGTTCTTTTCACTGTCTGCATAGCAGACAGTGAAAAGCCGCATGGGCCCTGTCAGGGGGCCCCTGCACTGCCCATGCCAGTGGCATGGGCAGTGCAGGGACCCCCAGGGGCCCGTGGCTCCCCGTACCGCCAGCCTTTTCCTGGCGGTTCAAACCGCCATGAAAAGGCTGGCGGTAGGGGGACTCGTAATCCCCGGATTACTACCGCCGGGGCCATTGTGGCGGGAAACCGCCGGTCCCGGCGGTGCGACCGCGGCGCTTCCGCCGCGGTCGTAATGACCCTGGAAGCACCGCCAGCCTGTTGGCGGTGCTTCCGTCATTTCAGCCCTGGCGGTCCTGTACCGCCAGGGTTGAAATGACCCCCTAAAGACTCAAAGAGCAGGAACTCGACTGGAGACAGGTGAGTGAATCAACAGCAAGCAGACGGTAGGGGCGCATCGCAGCCTTAAATAGGAAGCGTTTTTACACATGCGATTTTGACGGTTTGGCAGTTTGATCATGTATTAGGCTTTAGGGCAGTCGTCTCCAAACTTTTTAATGCCACGCCCCCCAGTTGAAAAATAAAAATCATTGGGCCCCCTTCAGAATTTTTCACAATTATTTTAAAAAGATGGCAATGTTTAAATATGTCTAGACCTATATAAACATAGCATTTAAGTACAGTTACTGTCTTTAAAAATGCAATAACATGCTTCTGCTTCAAACAAAGGCCTGCTATCTGTATAATGCTTCTTTTAGCCAGAGTCTGGCGCCCCCCCTGGGAACACTTGAGGCCCCCCTAGGTGGGCCCGCCCCCCAGTTTGGAGACCTCTGCTTTAGGGTAAGGAGCAATTAGTTCCCCATGAATCGACACGTACACTGAGGCTCGTGGAGCTTTAACAAGTGGCACACTTACAATCAATCGGCACATGTACACTGAGGGTCATGGAGCTTTAACAAGTGGCACATTTCTAGCAATGACAGTTGACACAGGATTACCAGGAGATTCCAGGAGCAGATAATCCAACAAGCTTTGGCTGAAGCAATTCTAACAGTGATTCAACGAGAGTCAATTAGTAGGGCTTAAAAATTCCAATACATTTCTGATCACATTGAGTAAGCTTATTCCTATCTCCGCTGAGAATGACCAACATGATCAGGCCATACGTTCATTAATGTGGTTGAGCCATGGCCACTGTACTAGTACCCACAACACCTGCATTACATTTATGTAAAGCACCAGGGAGGTGGCAGTCACTGAGGTGGCAATAAGCCCTGAGGGGGACCCCATGATTTCCCCTCCTTTTTTTTATATGCCCCTGGGACCTGGCCCACCTGGGGGCTTTAAAAAACAAGCATGGGACACTTGTTAATTTTTTTTTTTTTTTTACTACAAATTTGCTGTAACTCCACGAATTCCCAGAAAAAGTTTTTTTTAAAGTGGTTTTCTGCCCTGAGGGACCCCAACACCAGAGCTGAGGGGTCAGGGTGACTCTAACCTGGAGCCTTTTCCTTTTTTTTTTTTTTTGTCCTGACTCTATGGCTGCCAACACTTCCTGTTTGAAGTGTTGGCAGCCAAACCGAGCTAGGCATTTGCCGTGTAGGAGCCCTTATTCTTCCTTAAGTTGTCATGACGAGTTTGCGACCTCAAATATGCATATGTGTTTCCCCTTTACTATCTCAAAAACTACTAGACAGATTTACATCAAATAAGTGAGAGCACAATCTACGTACTGAAAGCTAGCTTTTTGCCAAATTTAGTGTAATTCCGTCCAGTGGTTCGGGCTGTAGTCGTTTTAAAAATTCCTATAGGAATTACCATGGGGAAAGCAACTTTTTTGACCCCCCCTTTTTCTCGGCCCCCGTTTGACGGATCACCCTAAAACTTTCAGTGCATAACATGAATCATCGGCATACTTTTTTGGAACATTTTGTGAAGATTCGTCAAAGGATGCCAAAGATATAGGCAAGTCAAAAAACACTTTTTCTATGGAAACATGGTCCTAACTATAACTACCTACTGGTAGGTGATATATATATATATATATATATATATATATATATATACTATTTTTACTGCCTCACAGATTGCATGTAACACTACATACTTTACAAAAGAAAACCAGTGCTGCTGGAACAATTTTCAGAGCAGGGGTGCCAAAGTTATAAAATTATCTTAGCAGTCAGAGAAAGAAAAGTAAACACCAATCTCTATATTAGACAAATGAACAAACAGCAATTTGTCAGAAAACATAGCCAGACATTTGACCTCTGGCTTTGAACAGACAGCAAATGTAACAAGAAATTACAAGAACAAAAATGAAGCAGGCCTGGAAAGAGCACGCATCAATCCCTAGAAGTATCCAACCGTGAAATAACATTAATTAGGTGAATAAGGTGTGCAACTCCACCCTGGTCCTTGCTGCAAAAAAGGACCAATAAGGCAAAAAGCCCCAATACTACAATACAGTTTTTTATGGGGGGTGCACCACTGAGGAGACATCCAAAGATCACAATAAGTACAAGCAGTCCAATGTCGTAGAGAAAATATACGAAGATCTTTTCAGATTGTATTCCCAAAGTGTTTTATTGTTGTCAAACGGGGCTTGTTGTGGCAAAAGATGCATAAACACGGAAGCAGCCAACGCGTTTCGCCCCATACAGAAGGGGCTTCCTCAGGGCAATGTGATATTCCTGATGATGTAGAAATGAAAAAGTACAAAACGACCACGTAAAGGCATAAAATAAGGCTGAAAAGTTCGTGGGGAAGACTTGTTGTCTTCTAATTGGTTCGCTCCAAAGAGTATCAAGGCCGGTAGGTCGGAAAAGGTCTACGGGCCCGGCCGTGTGCCGCCCGTATTGTTAATTGTGTCAAATGTAACAAGACAACATTTCAAGGCATCTTTATTGCCTATTCACCTTCTGAACTCCAACATGATTATTTGTTAGCAGCAGTGCCCCCTGAACCCAGCGAAACAACTTTCCTAAAAGCAATAAGGTTTCTTCAGTGTGATTCTACTATACTGGTAAATCAACACCTTGCATCTAGGTTTTAAGTAAATACCAGTACACAAAAATAGTGGCATGGTAGATAAATGGAGGAACATGGAGAGTACTTTGTGTCAATTCAGTTTATAATGATTAGTTAGTTGTTTTGTGCAAGTGATTAAGTTTTAATGTCACATTAAGCTTCCTTAGTTGTATTTCAATTTGATATTTCGATTCATTCACAAATGAAGTACCTTTGGACCGTGTGATGTTCATGGGGTTCCTAAATGTCATTAAATGAGATTCTCCTTCAGACCCACTTCTTCAATTGTTCCTGCATAAGTTAGATCCACAGGTTTTCGATTATTTAGTATAGCATCTGAATGCTTAACTATTGGAAGGATATGTTCCCAAGGCATGGAAACATGCTATGGTTAGGCCGTTGCTAAAAAAACAAAACTTTAGACACCTCTAACTGGTCAAGTTTCAGACCTATTTCTCTTCTTCCTCTATTGCCTAAAACCTTGGAAAAATACATAAATAAGCAGCTTACAATGTTTATTGACTCAAATGATCTTCCACATCCATCCCAATCAGGCTTTAGAGCTGGCAATAGTACAGAGGCAGCCTTACTTGGGGTCACAGAAAATCTTATAGCTCAGTTAGACAAATCAGGCACCATTGCTCTGATTTTATTGGACCTAAGTGCCGCCTTTGACACAGTTAGCCACAACCTCCTGCTGCAAAGACGGGAAGAAATGGGGGTGTGTGGCACTGCTCTGCAATGGTTTAAGTCTTTTCTGCAAGATCGCTCCATTCAAGTATATACAAACAGCATTGCTGTCAGAGCTATCCACTATCTTGTGGAGCTCTGGAGGGTTCCACTCTCACCACAACAATGTTTAATGTCTATGTAGGTCCTCCTGCTGATATTGTGGAGATCTGCAATCTGACCCTCTTTCCATACGCTGATAACACCTAGATCGTTGTCTCTCTAGCAGCCCAAGAAAACAAAATGTGGATTTCTTGAACATCTGCCTGTCAAAAGAGTTGACCTGGATGAATATCAACCGCCTTAAATTGAACGGCAATAAGACCAAGATTCTGTTAGTGGGCCACCAGCCCAATACTTTGGGGCCTCATCTGTGACTCAAGGCTCTGGGGACATGCCCTACTCCAGTCCTAGTAGTTTTGGCCATTTAGGTTTCTGGTTAGATAACAAGCTTTCAATCAGCACCCAGATCACCAAGGTAGCAGCTACCTGCCCTGGAATGGTTATATGGTTGAGAAAGATTCTTAGTTGCCTTCCAACTTCTACACAGAGAACAGTGATAGAGGCCATGATCCTCTCAAAATCAGATTATAGCAATATTCTGTATCTGATTGTCACTAAAGGTGCTCTAAGCGACTGCAGATAGTCCAAAGTGCTGCTGCCAGAACTTTTTCTAAAGCCTCCCAAACTTACATCCACATCTAAACTTTTGAACAGACTATACTGACTACCTGTTAGAAAACGAATTTGTTTCAAAGCACTATGCTATATGTACAAACTGTCGTCTTATACATGCCCTCAGTGTCTCAGATATCTGGTAGCACCCTATAAACCACATCACCCCCTACGCTCTAGCAGTTCCAACTTTTCTGCAATTCCTAGAGTAAGAAGAGATTGTCAATGCGACCGTTGATGCGCCTATTCAGTGACCAAAGTTATGTAACACATTTCCACTGACACTGAGATCGTGCCTGCTTCTCTCTATTTGTTGTCAACTACTATAAATCTGGATGTTCTGTATAAATATTTCATCATTACTCTGATAGCGTACTGTGTGGAGCGTATCACTAGGAAACCTATTGCCGGTAGCTACGCGCTTTACAAAACTCTACTATTAATGAGGTGCTATAGCAGTAATTGTATGTTCAATTATGGATTATTGATTAAGAAATTATGTATTGCCTGTACAATGTTTAATGGTGACTGGATCACTCATTGTCATATGTCAAAATGTTCATGAATTAGGCTACTATAGTCGTACTGTATTGATATGACAGTGTTAGGAAAGACTCCCTTTCTCAATAATGTAATTTACATGAATGGTGGAAATACATTCAAGTCTATGAAAAACTGATTGATGTTATTCACTTAAAAAACCAAACCAAAGGTTACAAGGACGTTATAGTTAGGCTCACATTTTAAACATACAAAACCATAGAAATTCACCTGCTGTAGTTACAGTTATTTCAAGTAACTATAGCTATAGCTCGCGCCCCAGCCATGCACAGTTTTTTTGTCAAAAATGTTACTACATATATTACATTGATAATATCAATGATGTTATCAAAGATGTGATGAGTGCTGTAATTTGTTGAGTAATGAGCAGTGCATGGTGCTGGCACAAGTTATATTTACCTTCGGGTGCGAGTTATAGTTAATTTCGATACCTCTAACTATAACAGGTGAATTTCTATGATTTTGTGTGTTTAAAATGTGAGCTTAACTATAACATCCCTGTAACCTTTGATTTTTTAAGTGAATTTCAATGTTTTTTTTAAAAGTCTATTTTCTAAGCATAACGTCCCTGTAACCTTTGTTTTTTCAGTGAATTTCTATGTCTTTTTTAAATGTAAAGTAATTTTAATTACTATATGTTAATTCAACCACAGCCATTCATGAACAAAGGCCAGACATGGCGGGGTTGGCATTTGCCAGACCCCTAATGCCAACCCCCTATAACCACCCAACCCCACATCGAGCAAGGCCTTCAGACGGACGCGGTGGGGTTGGGTCTCAGCAGCAGTTGACAAGTGAGAACCCACTTGACAAAGTCAATATTTGAGACATTGCGCTCAAAAAAGACATTAATGTATACACCTTCATCAAGGATTACATATAGTTTTTCGAAATGGAAGTACAGAGAAACCACATTTGCTTTGCCTTGCTTATAACTTGTGCCATGAGCATGCAATTAGGATGATTAGTACTTTACAGAAGTGGAGCTTCAATCTAGACACCTGCCTTGTTTATGTCTGTAAGTGTATCAGTTGAGGTTTAATTTCTGTGAATGAATCCTGCCCTGCATATTTATTCAAGAAGAGACCATCGTTTTGTGCAAAATGTCTACTCAACTGGTGTACTTTTTAATGGCTAATTAGTAAGCGCTATTTCATTGGGCAAATATATAGTGCATCTCCTACACCACCGCTGTGTAAAGGACGTCAAGGCAATGTGTCCAGTGACCTTGTGTGTCTGTAACTTCGTCAATGTGATTTTTCCTTAAGCCCCTTTATCAGATAGTTTCAAGGTGGAATTGCAGATCAGCAGTTCTTCCTTGAAAATGTTTTTTTTCAACTTTTGTGGGACCGCAAGGGGAGCCTTAAGGCCCCTGTGGTCCTATTGCTGCTACAAACAGAGAACTGCTTTAAATTGTTCTTTGCTTGCTGGAGCAACATTTTCATCTCTTTCCCTGCACGCATATTTGCATGCAGCAAAAGAGATGAAAACTCCACTTTCAGCAAGCGGAGGTCCGTTTGTTTTTGCTTAGTGGGAGCTGTCAGCGCCCACCAACAAAAAGGAAACAGCTACCTCCTAAGCGTGGGTACCTCAGGAGGTAGCAAGAGCCAGCCTTGGGGAGCAGCAGTTCCCAGGGCAATGCATAGCTCCACAAGGGGGGCTGCATAGCCCCCTCCATTGTTTTATTTTAGCCTCAGAGAGGTGGTGGTCCCCAGGGCTGGGGATCTGCGACAGACTCCTTCATTAAATGACTTGAGGCCTGGGGAGGTGGTGGTCCCCGGTGTGAGGGGGAGCATGTGCCCCCCTCATAAATACTGGGGAAGTGGCGGGGGGTTGTATGGCCCCTCCATTGACTTTATTGATTGCTCCAGGGATGTGCGGTCCCCACAACATGGGTGGCCCACACTCCCCCCCATTGAGTACATTCATTGCCACCAGAAGGTATCAGCCCCACCATAAATTCTAATCATTATAAACATTAGGAGGTGGTGGTCCTGGGGCTTCAGTGAGCCCGAGGAGGGGGTGGCTCTGTGCATTCCCTTGCTTCAAATTATATGCCCCGGGGTCCTGGCCAATGCAGGGGCAAAAATAAAAGCAAGCTTGGGAGACCAGACTGTTTTTTTAAAAAAATCATGGGAAATTTGCAAATAATCACAATTTCCACCAACAATCTTTAAAAAAAATGCTTTTTCCCCATGAGCGGCATCCCTAGGGGACCCTTGCACTAAGGATAGCCAGGTAGGGTAACTGTACCTTGCCACCTTTCCTTTTTTTCCATTTTTTTAAGACTCAGCTGAAGCCAAGTCTCGAATTGGTGTTGGCAGCCAAACGGATCTCTGCACGAGATCGGGAAGGTTTGCGAAGCCTTCGTGCCTCTAAATATGCACATTTGTTTTTCTTTAAATATCTCAAAAACAACTCAGTAACTCTGTAATTCAGTCCAGCGGTTTGGACTGTAGTTGTGTCTAAAATCCCTAGGGGAATTAACATGGGAAACATACTTTTTTTGACACCCCATTTTCTCAGACCCCCACTTAACGGATCACCCTGAAACTTCCCATGTACAACAAGATTCTTGGGCACACTTTTTTTAGAACATTTTATGAAGATTCATCAGACCGCAGCAAAGATATAGGCAAGTAAAAAACGCTTTTTCCTATAGAAACTAGGTCCTAACTATACCTACCTACTGGTGACCGCCAGTAGGTAGTGAGTGTTTTTACACATATATATATATATATATTTGTACATATATATATATATATATATATATATATATATATATATACATATATATATATATATATGTATATATATGTATATATATATATATATATACATGTATGTGCATATATATATATATATGTTCAAAAAACAAAGTTTACAGTGATGTTGTAGTTAGGTTCACATTTTACACGCACAAAACCACATAGAAATTGAGCAGGTTTAGTTATCTAAAGTAACTATAACCCCTTCGCTGGCAGGCCTTTTCCTCCTCCTGTGCCGAGCCTTTTTTTGGCTATTTGGGGCAGTTCGCGCTTAGGCCCTCATAACTTTTTGTTCTCATAAGCTACCCATGCCAAATGTGCGTCCTCTTTTTCCAACATCCTAGGGATTCTACAGGTACCCAGACTTTGTGGGTTCCCCTGAAGTGGACCAAGAAAGTAGCCAAAATACAGTGAAAATTTTGTTTTTTTCCAACAAATGGGAAAAAAGGGCTGCAGAAGGCAGCTCGTGGTTTTTTCCCTGAAAATGGCACCAACAAAGGATTTGTGGTGGCAAGATCACCATCTTCCCAGCTTTCATGAACAGGCAGACTTAAATTGGAAAACCCAATTTTCAATAAAATTTTGACATTTTACTGGGACATACCCCATTTTTACTATTTTTTGTGCTTTCAGCCTCCTTCCAGTTAGTGACCAAAATGGGTGAGAAACCAATGCTGGATCTCAGAAAGCTAAACATTTCTGAGAAGTAGACAAAATTCTGAATTCAGCAAGGGGTCATTTGTGTAGATCCTACAAGTGTTTCCTACAGAAAATAACAGCTAAAATAAACAAATATTGAAATTGAGGTGAAAAAAACTGCCATTTGTCTCCAAGTTTTACTCCGTAACTTTTTCCTGCAATGTCAGATTTTTTAAAGCAATATACCGTTACGTCAGCTGGACTCTTCTGGTTGTGGGGATATATAGGGCTTGTAGGTTAATCAAGAACTCTAGGTACCCAGAGGCAATAAATGAGCTGTACCTTGCAATGGGTTTTTATTCTATACCGGGCATACAGCAATTAATTTGCTGAAATATAAAAAGTGAAAAATAGGTATCAAGAAAACCTTTGTATTTCCAAAATGGCCACAAGATAAGGTGTTGAGAAGCAGTGGTTATTTGCACATCTCTGAATTCCGGGGTGCCCATACTAGCATGTGAATTACAGGGCATTTCTCAAATAGACGTCTTTTTTAAACACTGCCTTACATTTGGAAGGAAAAAATGTAGAGAAAGACAAGGGGCAATAATACTTGTTTTGCTATTCTATGTTCCCCCAAGTCTCCTGATAAAAATGGTATCTCACTTGTGTGGGTAGGCCTAGCGTCCACGAAAGGAAATGGCTCAAAACACAACGTGGACACATCACATTTTTTCACAGAAAACAGAGGTGTTTTTTGCAAAGTGCCTACCTGTGGATTTTGCCCTTTAGCTCAGTCGGCACCTAGGGAAACCTAGCAAACTAGTGCATTTTTGAAAACTAGACACCTATGGGAATCCAAGATGGGGTGACTTGTGGGGATCTGACCAGGTTCTGTTACCCAGAATCCTTTGCATACCTCAAAATCTGACCCAAAAAACACTTTTTCCTCTTATTTCGGTGACCGAAAGTTCTGGAATCTGAGAGGAGCCACAAATTTCCTTCCACCCAGCATTCCCCCAAGTCTCCCGATAAAAATGGTACCTCACTTGTGTGGGTAGGCCTAGCGCCCACGAAAGGAAATGGGCCAAAACATAACGTGGACACATCACATTTTTTCACAGAAAACAGTGCCTACCTGTGGATTTTGGCCTCTAGCTCAGCCGGCACCAGGGGAAACCTAGCAAACTAGTGCTTTTTTGAAAACTAGAAACCATAGGGGAATCCAAGATGGGGTGACTTGTGGGGCTCTGACCAGGTTCTGTTACCCAGAATCCTTTGCAAACCTCAACATTTGGCCAAAAAAACACTTTTTCCTCTCATTTCGGTGATAGAAAGTTCTGGAAACTGAAAGGAGCCACAAATTTCCTTCCACCCAGTGTTCCCCCAAGTCTCCCGATAAAAATGGTACCTCACTTGTGTGGGTAGGCCTAGCGCCCACGAAAGGAAATGGCCCAAAACACAACGTAGACACATCACATTTTTTCACAGAAAACAGAGGTGTTTTTTGCAAAGTGCCTACCTGTGGATTTTGGCCTCTAGCTCAGTCGGCCCCAGAGGGGGCAGAAATGGCCTAAAATAAATATGCCCCTCAACCGCCCGGGGTGGCACCCTTGCCTACGGGGTCGCTCCCCCTGCGTGACATTGACAAAGATCCCGGGCGCCTAGTGGTTTCTGCCCCCCTTGGGGGCAGATTGACCTAAGATCAGCTGATCTGGGGGCAGAAATGGTCTAAATACAATTTGCCCCCAGGGAAGCGACCCTTGCCTAATGGGTCGCTCCCCATCTCTTAAAAAACAAACAAACAAACAAAAAAAAACACCCAAAAAAATTTGCCCTGGCGCCTAGAGGTTTCTGCCCCCCCTGGGGGCAGATCAGCCTAATAACAATAGGATGGTCTGCCCCCGGGGGGGGCAGAAATGGGCTAAAATAAATTTGCACCCCTGCCTCCCCCACCCCCCCCGGGGAGCGACCCTGGCCTACGGAGTCGCTCCCCTTGCGTGACATTGGCACAAAAAAAAAAGATCCCCGGTGCCGAGTGGTTTCTGACCCCCTTGGGGGCAGATTGACCTAAAATCGGCCGATCTGCCCCTGAGGGGGGCAGAAATGGTCTAAATACAATTTGCCCACTAAGGGAGCGACCCTTGCCTAAGGGGTCGCTCCCCACCTCTAAAATCAAAAAGGTCTTCCCCTTCCATCCCTGCCTTGGGGTGGTGGGGGGAACCCCACAGAGGGTAATGGTTACGTCCTGGGCACACGAGCACTGTGCCTCAGGACGTAACCATTACATCCTGGGCACAGAAGGGGATAATTCATGCACTAAGGTAACTATAGCTTGCGCCCCCACAATGCATAGCTTTCTCATCAATACTTTTATAGTAAATATTCCAGTGATATTATCAATGATGTTATCAGTGATGTAATATGTGGGTTAATTAGCTGTGCATAGCAAGGGCCTTTGGCTGTGCGCAGTGGGTTTCACAGCAGGGCCTGCGGCAAACCCACCGCAAGCATTCAACCTGAAGTCTCACATTTGCTTTTGCTGTGTGCAGTGGGGGTTGGCAGGAGGGCCTGGACTGACCTGCTGCCAGGCCCCTGGGGCCAACCCCCATATCCAGCAAACCTCATGCAGCATACAGCAGTGTGCCATAAGGGCTTGGTCCCAGGTCCTGGTCTGCAGTTAGGCCATGTCACCAACCCCCCAAAGGCAGTCAATCTGGGTGGGATCCCCCTCCCAGGTCCAAGTTTGGTCCCAAGGACCCAATCCCCCTTGAACTGTCACCTTTTTTTAGGGGAGGGGGATACATGCGCTTCCCCAGGCCATTTTTGGCCCTCGTGGAACCCATCCCCTGGGGCTCATCAATTAAATTATAGGGGGCACACAGCCTGTCGCCAGGCCCCACGGCCAACCCACCGCATGCAGCCAACCCCACACCACGGGGAGTTTTTTGGCCATGCACAGTGGGTGTTGGCAGCCATCCCCCCTCACATCCAAACAATCCCAAACCACGCATGGCCTTCAGCCATTTGCAGCAGGGCGTTGGCCCCAGGTCGTGGACTGCTGCCAAGCTCTGTCGTTAACCCCCCCCAAAGGCAGTCAAACTGGGTGGGGGGCATGCAGCCCCCCTCCCCAGGCTGATTTTGGCCCCAGAGACCCCATTCCCAATGGCCTGCGGACTTTTTTTAAGGGAGGGGGTACATTGCCCCCTTCCTTGAGCTGTAATTGGCCCTGGGGCCTCCATTCCTCCAGGCCTGTCAAGTAAATGGTGGGTGCCCAGGAGCCCACCTAGGGCAGCCACTTCATATTTAAAAGGGGGAGGTGGGCACGCTGCCTATAGTAATGGTATGTCAGATATCCATATAACATCTGAGTCTGAGCACGGTCGTAGAGTGTGAACTAGCTACTTGTTATTGTTCATTTCATTTTCCTCACTCGGGAGTGGATTGGTGCCTGCGAGACTCAGAATAATGTTTATCATTTGCTTGGCTTCTGTCAACACCAGAGCAGTGCGCCCTCTATTGGCGACTAGAATGCCAAAACCCAGCACTCTCAAAACAACGTAATTTATGCATTGTGCTGATATGTTGTTGTCTAACCTTTTGCATTGCAGACTTCAATCTTGAAGACTTATTTTTAATGTGCTTACAAATGCTGTTCATTTGCAATGTATTGCTGCAGGCTTTCAGAGTGTGTTAGGGTGTGGTCCCTTTCCACGGCCTTCTAGAGACTTTCCCTGCAACATGCCTGGGTGTGGTTGTGGGCTGGGCCAAGACTCTATAAAAAGGAGCCAGCCCAGCTCCAAGTGCTCACTATTCTGAGGTCCTGGTGCAGAGCAGCAGCTACTTCCTGAGCTCCAGTCCCGGTGGTCTATTTGATCTTCCAGACATATGACTATCATTCTTCATTTGGAGATCCTTGTTCTGGGTGGTAAGACGGTGGTTGGGCTGGCCTCCCGACGCCGTTATCAAGAACTCTCATGTTCTTAGGCCTAATTCTTTTATGATTTGACAGAGTACTTTGCGCATGTGAAATATTCGCTTGAGTGTTTCTGACATTTGCAGGGTGACTTTCGAATCGGCAAGACGCGCGATTCGTTTCATGATAATTTTATCTTGTTATTCATAGCACGCTACCATTTCTTGACAGTTGCATGGTGGCTTAAGAATCGGCAAGACGTGTGATTCGTTTTATGGTGTTTTAACTTTGTTATTCATTGCGCGCTACCATTTCTTGACATTTACATGGTGGTTTAAGAATCGGCAAGACGCGTGATTCATTTTATGGTGTTTTAACTTTGTTGTTCATTGCGCGCTATGATTTCTTGGCATTTACATGGTGGCTTAAGAATCGGCAAAAAACGCACTATTCATTTCATTGTACTTTGATCTTGTTATTCATTGTGAGCTGTTATTCCTTGGCATTTACATCGTGGTTTACGAATCGGCAAGACGCGCGATTCGTTTAATGATGATTTGACTTTGATATTCATTGCGTACTACCATTTCTTGGCTTTTTACATGGTGACACTCGAATCAGCAAGACGCACGATTCTCTCCTTGAGTTTAATTCATGTTGTTTATTGTATGCCACTATTCTAAGATATTTATCATGTAATATTCGAGTTGACAAGTTATGTGATTTGTTTTTCCTGAATCCATATTGTGTTATTCATGGTGCACAATCCTTTATGGTGTTTACTATATATATATATATATATATATATATATATAAATCTACAATATGCGCAATTTGTGTTGAAACATTTTAAAAGTACACAGAAGATCATAGTTTCTAGATGCAATATTGTATGGTCCTAGTATGCATTCTCAAAAAAGGATTTATATGACTGGTTTAAAATTTAGTCAGAATGTTTTTCTGATTCTCATGTAAAGGAAAGTACTTGAATGAGAAAGTTTTCATTTAATCCATCTTGATTCCCTCACAGGTATTCAGCCATCTTGAAACTTAGTCATTTTAAACTTAATTCTTAGACTGTTCATGTTTTCAGAATGACTATGCTTAGAATCATAGTCTAGTATTGATTTCAGGAGATATAATTTTCATATTGTGTGTTCTAACCTTTTTCTTACTACAGGTCTCCTTCCCAGCTGTTTCCCTTCCTAATCCCCTCTTCCCCTCTTGAACTCTCTTAGCCTCTGTGATTTATCTATAGGTCTTGGAGATGTTCAGTGGTGGACGTGTTGGGAACGTGCGCAGACCCAGAGGATCTGGTGACTCTGACAGCTTAGCTCATAGATGCCAGACACTGTTGGTTGTGGGTGTATCGGATTCCACAAAATGAACCTCTTGAAAACAACCTGGCTTTGCGTGGTCTCTTACCACATCTTGGCAACAAGGGAAACTTGAATTATTGAAGAAAGTACACCCACCAACCTACTGCTTTGTTCTGGAGTCTGCGACTGACACACATTGATTGTTACTTTGAGTTTGCATTGAAACCGCTGAGGCGCACCTTCATTACACTCAATGGGGCATATTTATACTCTGTTTGCGCCGGATTTGCGCCATTTTTTTGGCGCAAATCCGGTGCAAACTTAACTCCATATTACTAGCAAAAATATGGAGTTAGAGTCATTTTTTGGATGCAGGAAACTACCTTGCGCTAATGAAATGCAAGGTAGGCATTCCCGTCCAAAAAATGACTCAAACACCCGTGCACCATATTTATCCATCTGGGTGAAAATGGCACGCGGGAGGGCCTTAAAAAATGTCTCTAAACCCGTTTAGAGTCATTTTTTAACGCCTGTGTCAGGGCAGGCGTTAAGGGACCTGTGGGCTCACTTCCATGGTCGGAGACCATGGAAGCAGGCCACAGGTGCCCTCCCCTGCCCCCGAGGACACCCCTTGCCACCCTCGCCCACCCCTGGAGGACACCCAAGGATGGAGGGACCCAGCGACAGCAAGTAGAGGTAAGTGGAGGTAAGTATTTTTTAAAATATTTTATAGTGGCATAGGGATGCCTAATTTGGGCCCCCCTACATGTCACTGTGCCCAGTGACCATGCCAAGGGGACAGAAGTCCCCTGGGCATGGCAATTGAGCAAGGGAGCATGACTCCTGTCTTTGCTAAGACAGGAGTCATTTCAATGGGGGTTGTGCGTCAAAAAATGTCCCAAGTCCGGTTTGAGGTATGATTTTTGCCTCAAACCTGACTTGCACCATTATTTGACGCACAACCCCCATTTTCCCCTGCGCTGGCGCTGCCTGGTTTGAGTCATTTTTTGGGGCTCTGACCAGTCCGCAGCACCGGCTAACGTCATTCCTTAAATAAGGTGCCTGCATGGCGCATAGGATTAGCGTTAGCTGGCAGTAACATTTTTGACGCAAACCAGCGCCCGCGCTGGTTTGCGTCAAAAAGTATAAATATGGGCCAATGTGTCCACAGAGGATTGGATGTCTCCCATGTCATTTTTTCTGATGTTTTGGGAAGACACCTCAGACGACATGCAACACTCACAGGAGTAGGTGTGTGTTGCTAGCAGCACATGTTCAGCTAACAATAGCTAATCAGTGCGAGAGGGACATCCAATATTTCACCTTTCTATATCGAAGGCAACTGATGCATGTGCATGCACCTGTTTATCCTACCACAGCAATGCATGCATCCTACCAGTGATGGCTGTTCCTGGTACCTTAGGCAATGCACAACACTTTGTGCTGATTGGCTGGCACATTACCTACGCTCCACAGTCATTCGTCACTCCTTTCGAGGTTGATTAACCAGTGCTTGATGTGTCTTCAAGAGCTACTTTCACTTTTAAGGTTGCTGGCTGCCAAATGCGCATTGTAGACTAGACTGCATAAACACTGAAAGTGCTGTTGGAAGGTGGGTCATTAGTTGTGTGGCCTGCACAAGTAATGGGTCTGCACACGACCACCACTGGGAACCAAACACCCCATTGTAGTGCCTGACTCTTATAGGGTAGCGTTGCTGAGCAGTCAAAGGCTTACTAGAGGGAGGTGGTGTGGGCTAGTATACTCCATTCACGGGCACGCAAGCATGGCACTCAATAAATGATTGCCCAGTCTGTGCTTTCTCTTTTGATTAAGTAAAAGTACATTTATTACACACACACACTACTCAGTACTATGCGACAATTTACAAATATGCACAAATGGATGGAATTAACCTTGGATGACATTGAGTAATCTCTCCTACCTCCCCCTAGAGGTAATATTATCCCACCACCCACATGGCAAAACAATCCCTGGTATCCCAATGCAACATTTGCCTGTAATAAAGAGTGAACACACTAAAACCCGAGGAATGTGCATAATTACTGTACAGGAGAGGGGTTTCAATCTCATCACACAAATCAGCATTACCAGAAACACCTAGAGACATGTTTAAATACTTTAAACAATAAAAATTACTTTTGGATTACATTGATATAACTTCAAACATTTGATCATTCTGGTGTAATACCAACCTGCACCCCTAGAGTATGCAGTCACACAAGTTAAGAACAGAAAATCTAATAGGCTGGCGCTTTACATTTGCTTGTAACCGGTGTGCCGGGGAGAGCGCTTCACATTTCCTTTTGTGGATTTCCCTTTTTGACACTGCATTTCCTGCGGCGATTGCAGCGCAGGGAGCCCACCCCCAGCTATGTTCATTGGTGGGGGTGTCTGGTCCCACCCGGACACCCCTGTCACGCTGCTTCCTCGTTGGAGGGCAGCCCGAAGAGCCCACCCCTGGCTGCCCTCATTGGTGGGGGATGTCTGGTCCCACCCGGACACCCCTGTCCTTCTGCCTTCTCAGTGGTGGGCAGCACGGGGAGCCTGCCCCCAGCTGCCTTTATCATTGGGGGGTGTCCCATTCAATCCAGACACCCCTTTCAGGTGAGTATGGCTGGAGAGCGACTCGGGGAGCACGCCCTCAGCCACTCCCACTGGCTCCCCACATAGCCAGCACCTCCTGGCGCTGCCGTGGGTGCTGGCCTGTTCTGTGGTGTTTGCCAGCAGCCAGACTGGCCTCCTCGGGGGAGTGTGACAGCATTCCCCCTCCTCTCCTGCTGCATCGGGCTGCCGAATGGGGTGTGGGGCCCCCTCACCACTCTGGGGAGCGTAACCGTACTCCCCGGCCTGCCCTCTTTGCGGGGTCCCAGGATGGGATCCAGGGCCCCTTTGGTGGCATTAAGGTGGGGCGCAATGGCACCCCCCCAACTTGGTCTTCTGGTACTGACCACGGGATGGGGTCCGGGGTCCGGGGTCCCAGGACAATCTTTGCGGGGAGCGCAACAACGCTCGCCGGCTTAGTCTTCTCCCACCGGCTCTCCCTCTGCCGGTGCCCACTTTCATGGGGGACACGACGGCATCCCCCGACTTCTCTTCCTGGTGGGCCCCCTTCTGCCATTTTCACAGGGAGTGCAATGGGGCTCCCCATCTTCCTCTTCTGTGGGGCCCTGGGATTGGGTCTGGGGCCCTCTCTTTGTCTCCACGGGGGTCATGATGGCGGACCCTGGCTTAACTTCTGTTTTGGTGGCAGCCCCCAGGCCCTGGCCCACCCCAGGGGCATCGACTAGAGCAGCGGCAGAGCCCCACGCACTTCGCCGCTCACTCAGGAATAGGTCAAATGTCACAGAACTTCTCCTATGGATATCTTGGACCCCAAGGGCCGATTTGGATGGTTCTGGTGTCGTTTTGCTGCTGGTGATAAGCCCTTGCCACCAGGAGCACTCTCCTTAGGCCTCCTGGCCTTGAAGGGTCCCAGATGTTAGGAGGCCAGTCCCACTGACTTCTTGCACCAGCCTTTCCTCTGGGTGCCCTCCTTTCCTTCTGGGCAGTGCGCTCCCCTTGCACCAACCCAGTCTTTCCTCCAACTAGTCCTCAGGGGAGTAAGGGGGCCACCTTACCTGGCCCTGGCCTGTGCCTCACTGGGCCTGAAGTCCTTCAGGGGTATAGTCCCTGCCCCAGGGGGTTCTTCTTTCCAGTTGTCCATGACCTCCGTCTGCAGGCTCAGAGTCCAGCAGAGAGGCACAGCCAAGATACAGCTCTCCCCTGGCAGGACTTTTTAAGTGGGGGCAGAAGTGTCCAGCAGACCTGCATCTCTGGCAAATCCAGATGTGCCACATAACCTCCTTGCCCATGTCCTCTCCTGCCAGCAGTGTCCTCTGGGATAGCTCCAAAATGGCGTAGCCCAGGAGCTTGGGCCACATGTGCTCTGAAATTCAGCCCCTCCTTCCTAGACTTCCTTTTAGGGCTTCTCTGCCCATTTCCTGGCAGGGGCTGACAGCCGGTTGATTGATGCAAGGCCCTGCTCAGGAAGCTGGTTAGAGGAGTAATTGACCCTAATACTGAGCTGAGTCAGATAATGATTACATTCCTGGATGACCCATAAATTGTACAGCTATGCTTTTGCAACCTACTGCATCATTCTTTTCATACATGTTACAGTGTACATTGGTGTGACTCTGGTCTTTGTGGACCCTAGGGCACCTGAGTTATGCCCTAGGCCACTCTTTCTTATTACATTGAATGGAGTGTCCCCACAGTGAAAAGACAGTAAGCACACTGATGTTGACATGTACTGGAGTGCCCCTATGGTAAACATACAGTAAGCACACTGACTATCTCTCCTCTGGGTACACCCATCTCATGAGGCCTACTCTAGGTCGCCACCCACTCTGCAAAGTTCCTTCTGCTCCAGGCTCCCTTAGCGCAGTTCTTGGGCTGCGCGCGCCAGGATCCCTCCCCGCGCAGCCCTTACATGGGTGCACACACGTTGACATGGCAAAATTTGCACCTGAACGTAAAGTGGCAATCCTGTACAATTGTATTTGTTTCACAGTACAACAAGTCTTTGACAACCTCCCAGCAATTCCTTCACCACAGGGAGTTTCAGGTGACAGTGATGGTTGGGACCAGTACAAAGAAGCATTGGCACACATGGGTAAACAATACACTCAGGAACCAAGCATAATGCTTGTGAGACATAATTTCTGCATATGAAAGCAGAGTGCAGATGAGGGCATAGATAAATATGTGTCAGAGTTAAAAGTGCCAGCAGCTACTGGTTAGTTTGGGGCAAGTTGTGAAATGTATATTATGGACCAGTTTGTGTTTTCTTGATTACTCAGCAGCAAAAACCCCAAGTCGTTGGAAACAATTGACCTGGCAAAGGTTATCGAACGATCTATGATTTCGACAAAAGCAATTCATGAAGGTCACTCTGTCAACACTTTACACATGTTTCGAAATGAATTTGTAGACACTATCAATGTAGTAAATGTAGGGCAGGGAAACAATCTATCAAGAGAGGTGATATGGTTTGTTTTGAGTGTGGGTCAAAACTCACATTAGTAGCAGAACCAGTTGTCCTGCTGTTGGAAAAAGATGCCTGCTATTCAAAAACTAGAGTCATTTTTAGGCAGTGTGCAAGAGTGGTAAGAGGTTCACCAGGATCAAAAGCATAGAGGTTTCTGAATATATAGACATATGTGCGGAGAAACTGAACAATGGTATTTTAATCATTGAGTGTAATTCTGTTTTTGATTTGAACAGGGCCAAGGGTCCATTGTGAAACCCTGTAATCAGCGATGTAGAGCTTCAGGTTATATCTGTCACCAATTACCATTCTTCCAGATGTCACATTTTATGAAAAATAGAGATGGCTTCTTGGAAATAAGGAGCCTAATGGATTTATGGCTGTCTGTATTGAGGAGAAGCAAGATGGTGGCCAGTTGATGTACCTGTAAAGCAGCTCCCCTTCTAGTCTTTCGGAGAATGCTGTAGCATCGAGAAACCACTGAAAGCTATTCTTCCTGGTTCCATAGCTGGCCTCTTGTGGTTCCTTCATCAGCAAGATTTCTCTGGCAGAAAAGACCGTCGTACCTATCTGAAAAGAAGATTCGTCCTCGCTTGGGCTGGTTTGTGGCAGCACCTGAGGCAGTCTGCTGTGGCTGTGTTGTGGGATAAATGGAAATCAGGCAGCAGGATGGATGAGACACAAGATGGCTGGAGCTGGACATGGATATCCAAAAGGCAGGTCAGCTCCAGCATCATCAAACCAGCAAAGCACTGTCAAAAGCAGCGAAACGAGCAACAGCACCTTAAGTGATGCAGGAGACAAGGGCGTGATTTTAAAACACAAAAAAAGGTGTATGGCCGCCAGACATAGGGAAAAGCCTAAAGTGGGACTATTCTCCAACAGAGCAGCTAGATGGAGGTATGGCTGGAGATTTTCGTGAGACGGCCAAATAACCCCCCCACCCCAACTCCAGAATCAATATATCAATGCATTATGTCTCACCAAGAGGAAACCAGACTGGGCAGCCACAGGGCCCAAGCCGCAACATGTAAATTGGCCAGGTCATGTGTCGCTATAGCCGATCAGATGTCCAACGTAGGAACCAGGGTCTCAGCCTCAGAGTAATGAATCACGGGTGTGCGATGGCAGGTTGAGGCGCATGAGGCCCAGTTAATTGATGTTCAGTGGAAATTGGAAGATTAGGAAAATCACTAGAGACGGAACAACCTGTGGGGCTCTAGGGGTGGCAGAAGGTAACGAAGGGTACGATGCAAGACTTTTTGTTGTGAACTGTTTCAAAAAGCCTTCCCAGAGCTGGTGGGCTGGAACTGGATCCAAGAAGTTCAGCATGCTCACTGATGAAACTGATGGAAGAAACCCAGAAGTTTGATTTGTTCTGCATTCCGTCCATCATCTGTTGTTTTCATTTGTCGCCCCAGGTGGGAAGGGTGTGCCTAGATGTGGGTCCCGTGCTTGCTATGCCACCAGATTCAAGCCAGCCTGGCTGATGAAGGGTGATATCCTGAATACGGTCCCAGTATGCTTCATTCTGGTCCAGGGAGAACCTGGCCTGGCAGTTTGGGCTGGAAGGTTCCCATGGGCAAAAGGGTCAAGACTGATTTGCATATGGCTGGGTTCAAACTGGAATGGCATGGCAGCAAAACAAATGATTGATTAAACCCAAATCTGTGACTGGGGGTGAATTTTTTATTTGTTCTGTATTCCATCCATCATCAGTTGTTTGTGCATTTGTCGCCACAAGTGGAAAGGGTATGCCCAAATATGGGTCCTGTGCTTGCTATGCCACCAGATTCAAGCTAGTACAGCTGATGAAGGGTGATACCCTGCAACTGGTCCCAGGATGCTTGTTTTTGCTCCAGGTAGGAGCTGGCCTGGCAGTTCAGGCTGGACTGTTCTCATGGGGAACAGGGTCAAGACTGATTTGCAGATGGCTGGGTTCAAACTGGAATGGCATGGCAGGCAATAAAAGTGATGGATTAACCCAGATCTGTGACTGGGGGTGAATGTTTGATTTGTTCTGCATTCTGTCCATAATCTGTTGTTTTTGCATTTGTCGCCCCAAGTGGGAAGGGTATGCCAAGATGTGGATCCTGGGCTTGCTATGCCACCAGATTCAAGATAGCCTGGCTGATGAATGGTGATACCCTGAAATCAGTCCCAGGATGCTTATTTCTGGGAGGACCTGGCCTGGCGGTTTGGGCTGGACTGTTCCCATGGGGAACGGGGTCAAGACTGGTTTGCATATGGCTGGTGTTAGACCTGGCCCTTTCCCAAGGTCATTCCCCAAACTTTTTGCCTTATTCATCTTTATTTTTCTGACCCTTGTTGGTTGACGTTATGACTCAGATCACTTTTTCCCTGCTAATCAGTGCTAAAGTGCATGTGCTCTCTCTTGTAAACTTGGTATGATAGGCTTATACCTACCAGGGCCTGTAAATTAAATGCTTCGAGTGGGCCTGCAGCGCTGCTTGCGCCACCCACTGATGTAGCCTTTCAAACCTGTCTCAGGCCTTCTAGCGCTAGCGCAGGGAGTATGTGCGCAGTTTTCTGCCAAAGGGACCTGGCATCTAAATTTACTTGCCAGGCCCAGAACTTCCCTTTTACTAATTGTAAGTCACCCCTAAGGTACACCCTAGCTAGCCTTATGGGCAGGTTGCCATGTATGAAGAGGAAAGGACATGTGCCTAGTAATGTGGCCTGTCCTGATAGTGACAAACAGCCTATTTGGTTTCAGACTGCTATAAGTGCTGCCTTCTCAAAGGACTGCATTGGAAATGCCTGGCTTAAATGTAAGGGGTATTGTCTGATTTATGAGGGGTAGCATAGGCATGTTTGGTATGGTTGTAATGGTAGTGAGAAATGCTGCTTACTGGTGTGGGTGGATTTTGTATTACCAGTACAGAAATGCCACTTCTAGAAAGTGAGCATTTCTCTGTGCTTATGACTCTGGTGTTTGGCAACTTGACTCTAATCCACGTCTGGGCAGAGTGACAGTTGGACTTTGTGCATACTTTTCAGACAGCCTGTACACAGGGAGGGTGGAGGTGTCATAGAGGTGCATCTACATACTGAATAGTCTTCCTTGGCTGAGAGAAGAGTGAGTCGGGCACACCTGCATTTGTAAAGGCTGTGCCCTGGCCTCACACTATAGGGTCATTTACCCCCCACTGATGTTTGGAGCCTGTGCTGGAGGAGAGAAGGGGGCACTCCCAGAACCAGTTGTAACTGGTTGGAACCTCCTCTCCCCCTCTTTGTAAAACAGACGGTAAACTAAGTATATGTACAGGGGAATTTTCCCCACAATTTAGACATGAAGACTTACATAGACTTACTTGAAACTTGACACAGGACACTGCTGAATGGACTCACCAGGACCGACCTTGGACTGCTGCTGCTGTGCTGACCTGTGACCTGCCTGGTCACTAGGAGGAACTGCCACCATCTACATCCCTTGTGCTGCCCTTTTGCTGGGCTTGCTAGCCCTGTGCTACCCCCTTTCTTGTCTCCAGGAGCAGGGTGCTGTGACCCCTGCAATTGCCGACAGCACGAAGAGTAAAACAGCTGGGCCCCTCCTGGAGCCTAGGTAAGCCATCTTTCTTAGAAAGAAGATAGCACCTTGCGAGCATTTATTTTGTAGTGCTAGCGCTTCAGAGAGCGCTTCCTTTCAAGTTATGGCATCTTGAAGGCTCCTTCATTGTCTTGGGAAGCGCTTGTGCCTATTTTCAAAGTTCAGTGATGCCCCGCGCTAGGAAGCACTCATCGGGGCTTGATAATCACTGCTATGGCCCGGTCGGGCCTATCACGTCTCAGTGCACTCAGGCTTCTGCCTCCGGGGCACTGGAGCATTTAAAGAAGTTCCCCCAGGGCACCACCAAGCTCCTGTTTGTGAGCCTCGTCACCGCGGCGGCCGGGAGAGAGGGGCCCCCATCGAAGAACCAGAGAGGGAGCAGACAGCCCCTTCCCCTATGATCAACACACGGCCCCCGTTTGGCGCAAGGAGCGCTGGTTATCCCCCTTGCCTGTCCACATTGCGGCACTAGAGGTGCCTTGGCCAAAAAACCCAGGTTCTTTTCAAACATCTCATAAGGCTTCTAATGTTCCTAATATGGACCTTTTGAATGGATTAGGGTAACCTGTGTCTTTCTGTGCCATATACTTGCTGATGTGCCTTTTAGGGGGCAGACATGTTGTTTTACGTTGACTACTTGCTGTATGGTTTTATAATATTCCTGATATAGGCATTTAATATACTTTTATGACAAGTGCATTTATTTCTTTACTGTGATTCCTGACTACTGCTTATGTTGCAGAATCCTGAGTACTTACGTGTTCTAATGTGACTACAGCTTATTCTTGCAGAGTATTAGTAACCTGTGTAACGTTCTGACAACTGCTAAGGTAGCAGGGTATTTCTGACATGTAATGTTTGGTCTAATTATGAATGTGCAATAGAGTTAATTTTTACATTGCTCAGTGTTGTGTTTATTTTGTGGTGTACATATTGAGTAATATAGAGTAATTTTTATTTTTTTTTAAATATTTTTTTATTGATTTTATGTTCCAGTTATGTAATACAAATTGTACAATTTTCAACCACAGGATAACCCAGTGCAATATATGGTAACTAAACCATTTAACAATCACAAACCCCCCCAATAAGCACAAGACGGAGCATTTCCAATTTTACAGTATCATTTCTAACTGCACCCGCCATGAGTTTACCCTTTGCTATTTATCTTATAAAGGTATTCGCTCGTGACCAGTGTGGGCCCTATTTTGCATGTGTTAGTTCCCTGGCTGACTAATGGGGGCTCCATTCAAAATAATAAATGCAGGTAGTTGCCCAGGTTTTCTACTCCTCGTGTATCGCTGGTACTTCAGTGACGGAGATTTGACGAAATGTTGCTATGAGAGAGGGGGAGAGGGGTGATGCGCATATGCTGTGGTGCCTGGGTGTCCTATGGGTTTTATTTCTGTAGTGGGAGATGCAGGGTGATTTGTGTCGTAATTATTGCAAGTGTGTGTTCGCACGTTCAAGGGGGCATCTCATTGTTTTTGGCCTCCAATTTTGTTACCAGATCTTCCCAGGTGGTGCACCCTGTGTGTTGTCGCCCCTCGCGTACCATTCGTTTTAGTACCTGGTGTTCAGTACGAGCCCAGCGTAATAATAGGGAGTGCCAGGATTTCAGGTCGGGAGCCTTGGGGGCTTTCCAGTGTATTTCTATTAGTCTTTTGTACATTAAAAAGGCTAGGTCTGTAAACTTGTGTAGGTATCTTTGTTTTTTTGGTCTCTTTCTCAGACCCAGTAGGCAGGACCTGGGTTCTGCTATCAATGCAAGCCCCGTTAACTCGGATACCTCCCCTACCACCTCCACCCAGGCCGTTTGTATTTTAGGGCAATCCCATACCATATGGTAGAAGGGTGCTGACGGTGTTTTGCATCTTGGGCATACTGGCTCAGAATCGGGAAACATACGCTTTATCCTGGCTGGTGAGAGATATGTTTGATGCATGAAATTGAATTGAGTGTACCTAAATCTGGGATTCCTTGACACGCCGCGGGTGTGGGACAAGGCTTTTGGCCAATCTGCCTGTGGGATCGGGGTGGGGAGTACTGCGTTCCAACTCCCCCAGGCTTTCCCCGCCTGTGGTTCGGGAGTCTTGTTGAGGGTTTTGTATAGGTTGGATATTATTTTTGTTTGGTCATTATATTGTAAAAGCTGGTGAATTACTGGGGAAATCGCTGGTTCCAACATACCAGCCCCACATATTTTCCTTATTTCGTGGCATACGGCGTGGTATGTCAGGAACTGACCACCAAGCGCCAGAGTCATAAGCACAGCAAATGCTCACTTTTTAGAAGTGGCATTTCTGTACTAGTAACAAAACATCCACCCACACCAGTAAGCAGCATTCCTCACTACCATTACAACCATACCAAACATGCCCATGCTACCGCTCATAAATCAGACAATACCCCTTAGATTTAAAGCAGGGCATTTCCAATGCAATCCTATTAGAAGGCAGCACTCACAGCAGTGAGAAACCAAATAGGCTGTTTGACACTACCAGGACAGGTCACATTACTAGGCACATGTCCTGCCCTCTACATATATGGCACCCTGCCCATAGGGCTAGCTAGTGTGTACCTTAGAGGTGACTTTCATGTAGTAAAAGGGGAGTACTGGGCCTGGCACTAAATTTAGATGTCGGGTCCCTGTGGCAGAAAACTGCACACACAGGCCCTGTGCTAGCAGGCCTGAGACAGGTTTGAAATGCTATGTCAGTGGGTGCTGCAAGCAGCGCTGCAGGCCCACCAGTGGCATTAATTTACAGGCCCTGGGTATAGGGATACCACTTTACAAGGGACTTATAGGTAAAGTAAATATGCCAATTAGGTATAAGCCAATCATACGAAGGGCCATATTTATACTCCGTTTGCGCCGGATTTGCGTCGTTTTTTTGACGCAAATTTGACGCAAAACGAACTCCATATTTATACTCTGGCATTAGACGCGTCTAGCGCCAAAGTCCATGGAGTTTGCGTAATTTTTTAGCGTGGACACCTACTTTGCGTTAATGATATGCAAGGTAGGTGTTCCCGTCTAAAAAATTGACTCCGAGGCATGTGTGCCGTATTTACACTCCCGGGCAAAAATGACGCCCGGGAGTGGGCGGGTCAAAAAAAATGACGTCCAGCCGCTTTTGAGTCGTTTTTTAGCGCCAGGTCAGGGCAGGCGTTAAGGGACCTGTGGGCTCGGAAGGAGCCTAGAGGTGCCCTCCCATGCCCCCAGGGACACCCCCTGTCACCCTTGCCCACCCCGGGAGGACGCCTAAGGATGGAGGGACCCATCCCAGGGAACATAAGGTAAGTTCAGGTAAGTAATTTTTTTTTTTTGTGTGGCATAGGGTGGCCTGATTTGTGCCCCCCTACATGCCACTATGCCCAATGACCATGCCCAGGGGACAGAAGTCCCCTGGGCATGGTCATTGGGCAAGGGGGCATGACTCCTGTCTCTGCTAACACAGGAGTCATTTCAATGGGGGTTGGGAGTAAAAAAAAATGGCGCAAATCGGGTTGAGGCGAAAATTTTGCCTCAGCCTGACTTGCCCCATTTTTTGGTGCCCAAGCTCCATATTCCCCTACGCCGGCGCTGCCTGGTGTACGTCATTTTTTTTGACGCACACCAGGCAGCTCCGCCGGCTAACGCCGGCTAACGTCATTGAATAAATACGGCGCCCGCATGGTGCTTCAGAATGGCGTTAGATTTTTTGACGCACAACTGCGTTGGCGCAGTTGTGCGTCGAAAAGTATAAATATGGCCCCAAGTTTACAAGGGAGAGCACATACACTTTAGCACTGATTAGCAGTGAAAAAGTGATCTGAGTCAAAGTCAGCCAAAAAGGGTCAGCAAAATAAGGAGAAAAAGTTTTGGGAATTACCCTGTAAAAGGGCCAGATCCAGCAGGTGGGTTTAAACTGGAATTGCATGGCAGGCAGAAAAACTGATGGATTAAACCCAGATCTGTGACTGGGGGTGAATGTTTGATTTGTTCTTTTTACAGAATTCCACTGACAGGGAAGCAGCTTAATACAGACACTGAAAAGTCACAGACAATCTTGGTGTTTATTGGAAATTTCCAACTGAGACAAGCAATCTACGAGAAAGCAAGGCCTGATGCTAAAAGAAATAAAGGGATTGCACATATTTTTGTGAAACCTGATTTCTGCCACATCACGGTCAAGAAGTGGCAGCTGCATTAGTTAATTAAACCATTACAGGACAAACATTTTTTTATTGAATCCTGCATGGTTGAAGGTGTTGTGGAATAACAAGACATGGATGCTTACATCTGAAATAAAATCAAAGTAATATGTGGGCAATATGTTCAAGTAATACCGGAGAGCTAGTCAACCGGGAGGAGGTTTTTCATAATATCTACATGAGATTTCTCTTTGATTAAGCTCCTGATTGGTGATTAATGCATAAGTAATCTGTGTACCAGGAGGTACTCATGGGGTTTTTATAATGTTTTGATTAAGCACTTGTATGGTGGTCAATGCATAAATAATGTGAGTGCTTAGAGTTATTCTCGTCGTTTTTTATGATGTTTCCATAATACAATCACAAGAGATTTACAAGAGATTACATTTTCATGTTGGTAGGAAACAAGAGAGGAAGGGGCAGATGTAGCAAAAAAGCAAATTGTGACTTGCAATTTGCGAGTCCGTGCGACTCGCAAATTGCAAGTCGCAATTTGCTATGCAGAAAGGTGTCTCAGACACCTTCTGCAACTCGCAATGGGGTCGCAAAGACCCACCTCATTAATATTAATGAGGTGGGTAGCAGTTTGCGACCCCATTGCGAGTATGGGCACTCACGGGGATGGTGGCCTGCTGGAGACAGCAGACCACCATGTCCGTGACTGCTTTTTAATAAAGCAGTTTTTTTTTTTTCTATCTGCAGCCCGTTTTCCTTAAAGGAAAACGAGCTGCACTTAGAAAAAAAAACGAAACCTTTTGTTTCGGTATTTTTCAGAGCAGGCAGTGGTCCATAGGACCACTACCTGCTCTGAAAAATAATTTTTGTTTCCATTCACAAAGGGGAAGGGGTCCCATGGGGACCCCTTCCCGTTTGCGACTGGGTTACCATCCACTTCAAGTGGATGGTAACTGCGATTTCATTTGCGACCGCTTTTGCAGTCGCAAATGAAATTGCATAGCATTGCGAGTCGCAAATAGGAAGGGAACACCCCTTCCTATTTGTGAGTCAGAAATGCATTTTGCGAGTCGGATCCAACTCGCAAAATGCATTTCTGCATACCGGAGAGGCTTTTGCGCCTCGCAAACAGCGTTTTTCGCCGTTTGCGAGTCGCAAAACCCTTTTTACATCTGGCCCTAAGTATCGGAGAAGAAGCCTCATGGGTATAGAGACCTGAATATATAAAGTGGTGAAATCAACGCTTTCCCCTTTGAAGCATATTGACTTGGTACCAGTGGACTTAATTAAATTACATAAAATCATGGACAACCAGCTAAGGCCCCTCTTTCAGATAAGGAGGAGGCGGGTAGAAACTAGGGCTGGACCTTTGAAGTGGTATACTAGTTCTTGTTGATCGGCTAAATCACGACTTTTGGAAGCTTTGAAGGTAGGGAGCTGCGGTGCGATAAAAGCCTCCAGGTCCGTATATAAAGCAGAACTGAAAAATGCAAAAAAAGTGGGGGAATCCAATCGATGGACGGCTTTGGTAGATGCTTTACAAGCAGAGGACTCAAAATTGTTTTGGAAGTTGGTGGCTGACAAAGGTCATTCTGACAACGCGGAGATATACCCAGCAATTCAACCAGCACTTTGGGTATCATATTTTGGAACTGTATATAGTGTGGCTCAAACTGGTAGTTTTACTGTCCCATCACCCCTTGAGGGGTCCACCCATCCACCTTTTTCTGGGCTAGCTATTGCTCCTAAATTCGATCTGGCTCTATTTTCCTTAAAAGAAACAACCTTGGCACTCCAAACATTACGCAAAGGGAAGGCCCCACGGTTAGATGGTATCCCAGGCGATTTGTACTTGTCCCGACCTAGAACCTGGTCCTTATATTTAAACACACTTAATAATGAAATTTTGAGAGGTGGTGGGCTTCCTTCTACATGGCAAGGAGCAATTATAGTTCCCGTTTTTAAAAAGGGCGTAAGGGAACTTCCTTCCAACTACAGGCCAATAAGTTTAATTGACATTAGCCATAAAGTTTTTTGCAAGCAAATTTTGGCTAGACTGCAGGTGTGGATAGAGGACTCATATATCCTCTCTGGCCTCCAGGAAGGTTTTAGAAAGGATGTGAGTACTATCGACCAGGCATTTAGGTTCAACCTTCTCTGTTGGAAATACCTGACACTAAATAAGGGCCACTTGTATTTGGCCTTCATTGACCTAAAAGCTGCGTTTGATATGGTCCCAAGGGATTTATTGTGGAACACCCTTGAGTCCTATAAGCTAGACAGTGAGATGTTGAAACTGATTAGGTATCTCCATGAGGGCACTTATGCCCAAGTACGCTGGTCCCAAGGTGGAGATTTGACAGAAGCTATACCAATTGATAGGGGGGTCAGACAGGGGTGCGTTCTGGCCCCCACTCTGTTCAATCTCTATATTAACGGTGCGGTTGACCAGCTGATGCACTGTAATCATGACGCCCCAAAGTTAGCAGGAACCCCTGTCCCTATTTTAATGTTTGCAGACTATACCTTATTGATCTCACGAACTCCAATGGGCCTTCAAAACGAACTCAATGCCTTTTTAAAATTTTGTGTAAAGAGGGGCCTAGAGATAAAAAAAATTATGACAAAATTTATGGCTTTTAATCCTCATAAGTCCTTTAGGGGGAAAATGACTCTTGCAGGCCAACTGATAGAGCAAGTTAAGCAATTTGAGTATTTGGGGATTAGGATATCTGACGCCCAACACTGGTCGGCACAGATTGAGAAGAGTGTGTCCACCCTTCGACAGAGGTCGACTGTGATAGCTAGAAAAATTGCTAATACTACGGAAGGTGAAATTTCACCCACTATCACAGTATACAAGGCAGCGGCTGTGGCTGTTTCAATCTATGGTGCTGAATTATGGGGGTACTTCAATTCCAGCTGCTTGACGAAAGTGGAAAATCGCTTTATGCGTACCCCACTCACACCTTTAATACTGGATTTTGCCTTAAATGAGATCCACAACAAGGCTGCCTTTAGACCCCTTATTTATTGGGTCCGCCTTTGGACATCCGAATACTTGTCCCCCTACCAAACAGCTGTTGCTGAGCTTTTAGCGGATCGCAGTGTGTTAAAAGTTCCCTGGCTTAAATACATCAGAGATACGTGCCAATTTATTAAAATGGACGAGGTGTGGTCAGACCCCCATAGCTTGACGAAGGAAGCAAAGGCACGAATAAGGCGGTGTTACTGGGAGTTCATTTTGACCCAACTTTTGTCCAAAAACGACCATGGTAGTAGGACGTTACAGTTTTTGGACCACAAGTGTAGCCCTAAGTTTGAGACTTTTATGGATAATATCAATCCCCCTTACGCCAAAACACTTTTTATTAAATTTAGGCTAGGGGTATTGCCTCTTAATATGTTTACTACAAGATGGTGCAGCGAGGTGCATAAATCAAGATTCTGCCACTTCTTTCCTGAGCAATCTGAGACATTGGCCCATTTTATGTTTTTTTATCCTAGGTATCTGAAGCCCAGGAAGAAGTGGATAATCCCCTATGTAGATCAATGGGATAAGGAAACATAGTATATCCTTGTGAATCCTTTCTAGTGACACAAGTGATAAGGTGGTCTTTGCCGTTGCCAAGTACCTACAAAACGTTTGGGCCATAAGGACTAGAGAATACACTGCCGACTGATTGGATTAGCTATAATTGCCCTAGGCCTCTGTTGACCATTATGGGCATGAAACTACGAAGGGTTGTTGTAAAGAAAAAGGAAATTTGATGTTAGTAGTTAGTTTTACATTGTTGCTATAACTGTGTGTATCAACAGCTTATTTTTGCACAATCTAACGTAGGAAGAAATATACTATTTTATGGAATCAATTTTAGGTAGGTTTTCAGATCTATAAAATTAGATAGTTGTCCGGTAATTGATCTAACAAATGAGTTTTATATTTTAATTCAGTATAATTATTGTTCCTCTTTTTAATGTTTTATGTGGAAATTGTGTTTTTATCATTTATAATCTCATTGCATGGTAACTGTCTGTTATTTATTGGATACTTTTATGGCTTTTAGCTGAAATAAAGTTATTTATTGATTGATTGAAGAACTCACCCTTCCACCAATAAACCATATTTGGCTACACAGAGACCTGATCTCCTTAACGGATAGTCATGGGCTGGTGGATATATGGGATAGTAATAGGGTGGGGGCCCTTACTTATATCTCATGTCCACATAGAAAGTGCGTCTGGCTTGACTGTTTTTTTATTTCTACTGGATTAGTGGGCAAGGCTGATGTCCGGAACCTCCCAATGCTCTTCTCTGATCATAGTCCATTAGTCCTGGAACTATTTGGGGGGAAGGACTAGGTCACAGGCTAAGTGGACGATAGGAAACTGCTTTTAAACACCCAGCATATCGAGAATATGAAGGCTTAGGTATAGGAGTTCTTTGAAATTAACAGGTAGTGCTTTAAGGGGGAAAGTCTGTGATGCTTTGAAAGCAGGGGTCAGGGGCGAAACTATCAGTTTGGTTGCACAGGACCGAAAACAACAAGCTCAGGAGATAAAGGGGCTATATGAACAATTAGCTGCCTTAGAAAAAAGTCATATAGAGTTATTACTAAGGGGCAGGATCTTTTGCAAATTCAGCAAAAAATAACAGTGGTGAAAGCCATGATTAACAGCTTTCACAACAAGGTAGTGGCGGAAAGGTTTCAAGTACACAGAACCAAAACTTATAAATATGGGGATGCAGTAGGGAGACTTCCAGCTCTGCACACTAGACAAAGTCAAGTCAATAGTAATATTGAAAGTATTAAGGGGACGATGATTCAGTTGTTACAGATCTGTCTGGTATTGTTAGAATATTTGAAGATTTCTATAGGTCCCTATATTGTGGGGATGCCCTACAAACAATCTCATTTGCACAAGGGGTACAGGAAGAAGAGGGAAGGGATCAGATAAATACAGGCCTGACTTGGGCACTGAAGGCAGCTATTACCTCAGAAGAAGTCTCCAGTGCATTAAGCTCCTTGGCCTCAAGGAAGACAGCAGGATCTGACAAAATACCCCTGGAGCTTTACCAGGTGTTAAGAATAAGCCTTCAGACAATCCAGGCGCTAATAGGCCTATTTCCTTGATTAATTCTGATGCCAAGTTACACTCTAAAATCTTTGCGGTCCACTTGGTCTCGCTGTGGCAACATGGGTTTATACCTGGTAGAGGAACAACTGAGCATGTCAGATGGGCCATCACTTCTTTTGATATTGTCAAAGGCACTTAATAAGATATGTTGCATTTCCCTTACTGGCAATTTAAAATAATACAACTCAGCATTTTTAACATTGTGCCCAAAAAAATATGCAAACTTTTCATTGTATGTTTTCGTACTCCCCACTGGCGGAGTCGGACAATGTTCCAATTGTGTATAATTGTCTATAAGGTACTTGCTCTGTGAATGAAATGATGTCCATAATAATTATAACAGAACATGTCTCCATAATTTTCTTTTGATTGATAAACATCCTCACTTTCAAACACAGTAAAATATTCTAATTCAGAAAGCATAAAATCAACTGTTTTTAACTCCCAATCATCAGAAATGACTCCAGGTGTTATTACATCATTCATGGAAAGTGCAAATACATATGGAATTTGAATAACCTCAGTTGGACCATACATATCAAAGGGTACTTTATACCAAACAATCCCACCAGAAATTAGCATGGCTGAAATGTTCACTAGGGCCAAGTCTCTGCCGACCTTATGGGAGGAAAATTGTGATTTTAAGACCTCATCCTCCAATATAACTGCAGAGAGTTCAGGAAGGTAATGACCTTGTATTAGTAAGAAAAAGACGATGACAAACCCAATCCAATGAAGGAAAGCAAGTACCGTTAATAAGAGCCACAGATAGATCCATGGAAGAATGAAATAGTTAATTTTGAGCCAATTTATCAGCTTACGTGCTCTTGATAGTTCAGTTGCAGAAGAGGCAGATGAGTCGGTAAAGGTATCACTGACATCGGCAAAGTAACCCGAAGCAGTTTGTGCAAAAATTGGAGCTGTGTTTAAGAGAGGAGAACTGTCAGAAGTCTCCCTAGGTGGTTCGTAGTAGACTATTCCATCTGTTTGAGTTGAATTTGAGTAGAATTGCTCAATATTTTTGACATTGGTTGTCACAAAAAAAGTTAGTGGTGTTAATAAAAGATCATTTACCACCATCCCCACACTTGGAAGGTGTCAGCATTACTGCTTAAAACCTGTAGAGGAACATCCTGGTCTGTAGAGAGAGGGATTCGGGTACTACCCAGGAGTACTTTAGGTCTGCTGTGCAGGATCAGCCTTATGGTGTAGCTTGACATTGTCGATGGAGACAAAACGATTTACTTTAGAACTAGGCAGCGGTGGTAGAATAACAGTTCTGGTACCGTGTATTCCCAGGACTGGAACTGGTGCATGATAGGAAGAACCCAACTCCTTTATCACAGCAATGTTTTCATGTACTAGAATCCAAACTTTAGAAATCCAGCCACTAGGTGTTATTGGTGCATCCCCTATTACCAAGGAGGCGGGACTGGCAGATGCAGTGTCATCACGGAGCACTTTTAAATCCTGTAAGACAGTGACAAGTTCATTTATGTCAAAAGGTTAATCTACCACCTCCGCACCAGGAACATCAAGATCTGGAACATACATTTGTGTTCTGAACAGGCATTCATATGGGGTATGCGCACCCAGGGACCTTCTGGGCAGATTAGTAAGTGCTCTCTGGACTCCATACAAGTGATTAAGCCAACTGCCACCTGCACTGAATACTCGGGCTGTTAAGGAGTACTTTAAATCCTGATTTCTTGGCTCCGTGACACTATTTCCACCAGGATGATATGGAGATGAATAATACAGTTTGACCCCTAACAAAGCCATTATGTCCCTGAATGATCTTGAGGTAAAAGCAGGGCCCTAGTCTGAATGGAAAGCCGCAATCAAATAAGTGCCGATAAAGACTTGCAAATTTTAAATAACAGTTTAAGCATCAGCCGAGCGTTGTGGCCATAACCAGAAAGTACCTTAAAACATGGCTTTTTGAGCAGTAACCAGCACCCCCCCTCTCAGCACCTTGAGACCCTACCGGTTGAGTAGTGTGCTTAAGAAATTATTTGATTGATTGATTGATTGATAACCGTACAAATCTGGAGCATGAGTCAACAGCGACTAGGATGTATTTGTGTGCATTATCAGGTGGCAGGGGACCACAATGGTCCTGGAACGCACATTGTAGAGGTTTGTTGGAAATTAGGAGGAGTGTCTGTGGTGGGCGTTTGACAGCAGACGTTTTTATTTGTTGACCGATGTCACAGCAAAGGACATACCGGTCCTTCTGTTTATATAGACCCGGCCACCAGTAATATGCTTGGAACAATGAAATAGTAGCCACCACAACAAGAATGGGCAGAAGCAACTCCCTCATGCGCTGCTTTTATCAACTCTGGTCCTTGATCTTGGTTGTGGATCACACGATCACCCACCCCTGGTATTGTTATTAGGCCACTATTGAGGCTAGATATACAGTAGGAATTTCTAGCAGGATCTGCGTTTGGCATGGGCTTGCCTTCAGCCGAAGCATTCACAGCAGCCAGTGTTTCATCATCCAACCTTGACCATGAACGAGTTATTGCAGCAACAGAAGCCATAGCTACTGTTGACTTGACCAAGATATTGCCGGTAAAGTGTATTCCAACACGTTGATGTCCCAATGTATGAACTACATGGACATTGGGTAGTTTCTTTCAGATCCGCTACTTTCCCCCACAGGAGTCTGTGGTATATGCTGTTGCCTTTTGAACCTCTGAACCCATTCTGGCACCAGTAATGTAGATATTCATTGAAGGACTTGACACAATAGTATGAATCACAGGCTATTAATGTTGACTTTCCTGATCTGTGTGTTCCAGTGCTATCAACAGAGCCTTGAGCTCTGCTAGTTGTGCAGTTCAGTGCTGAAAGGTCTGCATGTAAGTGTGTTGTGGATGGAATTCACCATCTGTCATATAACCACTCACAACAGCACAGGCGCCGGAGTATTGATGTTTAGAGGCCTGCTGCAGGCTGGGCTGAGCCATCAGTGTGCAAAATTATTTGGTATTGTTCAATAGGTATTGTGTTTGCTGGAACTGGGTATTCAAGTTCATATAGTAGGAATTCTTGAGTTTTAAATTTTGTGTCAAAAACATAGTCAACATCAGTGGCCATCAGAGATGTTGCCCATTGAATCCAACATCGATGTAATGCCTTAGCTTTTGGAACGCTGGCTTTAGTGACAGCCTAAAGGGCTGGGATCGGAGATACGACAATAAAGTGTTTCCCCTGAGCCTGAGTTCTCTCTTTAATTACAGACATCTGAACAGCAGTCAGATTTTTATTCTGTGGGAGCAAAGCATTTTTAAGCTGTGGAATACAAATGTGCTTTGTATGCAATAAGGACGGTATGACCCTCATTGAATGTTACATACGTGAAACCAGTGGCACCAGCAATTACTCTGATGACCAAATGAGTTTTGTTGTCCCTTGAGTGAAAGTGTTTAGCTGCAAGCCTGTCTTGTTACAATGCTCTTAGAATGCATGTGTGTT
Organism: Pleurodeles waltl; assembly: GCF_031143425.1. Classification (NCBI taxonomy): domain Eukaryota; kingdom Metazoa; phylum Chordata; class Amphibia; order Caudata; family Salamandridae; genus Pleurodeles; species Pleurodeles waltl. The sequence continues at coordinate 522,892,571 of NC_090448.1, forward strand.
TGACTGTCCAATAATTACAGGACATATTAAGTCATATAATCGTTTGATGCATTGTGCATCATCTGGAATGTATGCTCTGCCAATGTTTAAAAAGCCCAACAAAGTTTGGAGCTTTTTGATAGGGTTTGGTGGTTGCAGTTGTGTGCATTTTTCTAAAAACTGGGGCACTAAGCTCTTGCCTTCATCTCATAATTCGTATCCCCAAAACAGAATACTAAGGAAGGCTATTTTTTTAAAAAGTAAATTTGTAGCCTAATTCGGCAAATCCCACAACAATGCAGACCACCCATCTTACATGTTGAACGAGATCATCATCCGTAAGGTAGATATCGTCTACGTAGGACAATGCCTCAAGGTCAATCTTGTGTAAAATTGAAGTAACACATGCTGAAACAAATCCTTGACTATTTTTATACCCTTGTGGGAGTTGGCAAAACTTTTGCTGAGAGCCTAAGGGGCTAAAACGTGTTAAGTCCCTACTTTCAGGCACAAAGTTGTGGCAGAAAAAGCATTGGAAATATCCATGGCTGTTTTGTATTTTCTGCGCACTATATTGTTTATAAGTGCTGTACTGTGTGCATTTTGTATGGAAAATGTGCATGAACGACTGTTTAAATGTATGTAGTTTAAGAATATTCTACATGAATGGCCTGAATTGGTTACAGGGAGCAATGGGTTGTTCATTGGTGAGACACAGGGTTCATTTACTCCCTGGTACTCTAGCTGTGTGGGGATTTCCTTCACAGGTGCTCTAGCTTCATGCTTTATAGGATATTGGGGTTGAGGTTGGGGTTGGTGACTAATTGGTATTATATGGTAGGGGCAATCATTATCCCACCCTATGTGATTGTGATATAACGCTGGTGCCTGTACATTCTCCAATGGCATACGCCTTTCTGAGCTCTCTGGGTTCAAGGTGCGAGAAAGAGGGTTAAGTTACCTCTTCCCCATATAGGAGATTTCGGAAAAAATTCTGGTGGCCAATCTTTTTTGGCCAATAAGATATCATAAACGGTAACTATGTGATCCCAAAAGATGGCATCTATTGTGCGCTCAATGTTTCCTTCTAATTGTATTTTAGTTTATAAACCTTATCGGTGTGGAGGAGCGCATGTCCACAGTCTAGTCTTGACTTGTAAGGAGTCATCAGTTGCTTTCACCTCCAGATGCTCTTGGAGATTCTGGTGAATTATTGTTACCTCTGCTGTTCTCTCTAGCAGTACCAGTGCCCACTTCCTGTTCCTCAGTTAAAATGTTATCCTGAGTGGCATTTTGTGCCACAATCACTGCCACGTTTTTCTTTTTGGATTGTGTTTTTTTTGGGGAAGTTTTTCTTACTTTTTAAGATAAACTTCTGACGAACGTTATAAGTCCTTTCTTGGTTTCACAAACTCAGTTCACTGCTCTGATCACCCACCTCTCTCACTACGTTTATCCAGTGCGTCCTGAAAGGAACAAAATTGGTGTGCATCAGTATACTGATATCCTTCAGGGGGTTTTATATTATTTTTATTTCTAAAGTTATAGTGATTTTCAGGGGTCTCTGAATGAATAGATTCTCCTCCTTCTTTTTTAGGTGTTTGCTTTTTAATATCCCCACGTTTTTAGAACCCTCACGTGCATGCTTGGTAGATTCCTTATTGGATTTACCCTGTAAATGTGGTTTAATAGATCTGGCTTTCGGACTATCTCGACCAATGCATATGTAGGTTTTGACGATAATCTTTGGCAGCTCGCGTGCTGGATACTGTACAGAAACGTCCCACAGCTGCATGCAGTGCGCCAGAGCAATTGCTTCCCCTAATATTACATAATATTATTGAAGATACTGTAGCAAAACTGCCCATTAATTGCATCCCCAAATCTAGGGCCCGGCAGCCCCATACTCATCTTGAATTTGTTTTAAAACTTCTGGAAGATTGGCAAGTGTTGGTGTACTGTGTGCAGTAGTCTCGAGTGTGGCAAATAAAGTACCCCAAGTATTGCTGTTATCTACTGTGGAAACCATCCCGAATAGCAAGCACATAGTGAGTATTCTATGTTCATCAAGAGCCCCTGTATGGGTAAAAACTGCATTCAGCATTTGAGCTAATTAAAATACAATCTCTTCCTGTTTAGCGGATTCTTTACCCATAATCAAATGTCCAATTGCAGGGTTAATGCCTCAAGTGTCTGCATATGGATTCGCTGGGGCAGCACATGCTGCGTTAGTATTTAATATCTGCATTGCAAACTGTACTAACAGTCTGTATATTGCTGTAAGCTCAACGTATAAGTGGCGAACCTCAGCTACCGCCAAGGTGGCTGCGTCAGTATGCGGTGTATATGTGGCCAATAAAGGCCAGATATGACCATCATTGCTCAGAGGACCTAACCTAATGTGTAATTTTGTGTGTGGTAGGGCGCCATCAAGCCAGTTAATATGGTTTAGAAAAGACAGAGGTATCTCTAAGTATGCATATGCTCTGTATTGTGCAGGTATGTTACCAGGTGTGTAGTGATGAATTATATTAGTGTTCCCTTCAGCTGCTGGAAAGGTGACCCAAAAGTACAATGTTTCTGTTAACTAAGCTGGATGAGCCTCAACTAAAAATGTTACAGGACCCCCCTGGGCTGAAAGGCCATTAGCTAACAAATGAGCAGTGAGGGGAGGTTGCATCTTTACTGCAATTACCACCTGTTGTGGTTTTTGCCATGGTAAATATACCTGTTCAAAGATAAGGACACCAAAATGGGGATTAATCGTTTTAAGGTTCAAGTTGGAACAACCTACAGTGTTGTATAGGTAATAAATACCTAGCTAAAGAGTAAATTCTCAATACTACCGATGTCTCCATATATAGTAATGAGGTGCCTTTAGCACATAAGGAGACAGAGATACTCAGAAGGATCCGAAAATTAGTGCCTGAGCAAACGTTGGCGGCACCATGTCACGTGGGCTCTCATTATCCTAATAAGGCTGCTGGATTCGGGTCGCAACATCACCTAAATTGTGGGGAACTGAGTCCAATCCCATACCATGTGACAACTGTCGGCCTAATCCGTTTCCGGCCAACTAGCAGTGCCTCATCTCTGCCCAAGACCTAATGACTTCTCAGGTAAATCGTAGTGTATCAGTTCTCATCCTTTTCTCTCATTTACACTAGTCTCACACATGCCAAGACAAACATAGGCAGAAAATGGTTCAATCATCTGCGTTTTAGATAGAATGGCATGAACTGAAATCATTTGAATGATGAAACATAATAGAAACAAAATGGTGACAAGAAAAGTGAAGCACAAGAAAAGTCTCACCATACTGTCACTATGCATAATATATATGATTCCTATCTAGGCTATGTTAGAGCACAGCATCATAATCCCTAATCTGCTTTTCAGGATTCCCCCCTGGGAAGACATCATCCCACATACCTGAGCAAGGAAGCCAGTTGTCTGTAGAGACACAATCTCCATGTAGGCCATGGAACCAGTAGTCTTAGCAAACAGCTGTGGCAAAGTCAATCAGCATGCAGCCATGGTCATCTGGCTGGTATCTCCTTCTAACGTGTATGGGACAGAGAAGTGTTTTTATAATATAACACCGGATATTCTGAGAAAATGTCCCCATGTAAGGATGTGCGTGTTACTGTGAATGTTGGAGATGCAGTGTACCACTTTGTTGGCAGCCCTGTCTCGCTGCAGCATTGAGGAAAGCACAAAGTGAAAAGAATGTCTTGCTAAGAAACACAATGATTTCCTAGGTGAAAGAACAACTAGATAAAGAAAAGAAAACAGCACCACAAATGTGGCTGATTTTGTAGTAATAAAAATGAAGCAGAATAAAATGTAACTGGGCAGAAGGGCACAAGCGGCAGGCCTAGTTGCTAAAATAACATGGCTAGAGGCATCACTAAAATGGCTATACAACAATATTTTGGAAGTGACTGGCACCTTTGTGTGGCTATGATCCTCCTCAATGCAGAAAAGGCATTTGACAGAGTGTCAGGAAGCTTTCTATTGGGCGCTCTGAAGTCCGAGGGATTTGGCCTGATTATGGCAATAAATGCTCAATATTATACTCCTTTTACCAAACTTCAAACTATGGGTCTAGAGTACGAGAGGACATCTATTACTTGAGGAACAAGATAGAGCTGCCTCTGTTCCCCTATTTTTTAAATCTCTATACTGACCCGTTAATAAGGCAAATTCCTCAAAGCCAGATCATCAAGCTGGTTTAAATCAATGGGTTTGATACAAAGGTGTTAGCATATGCTGATCGAGTTGCCAATAATAACCCGAGATCCTCTCAGTGCAGTGCTGGAGGTGGAGAAGTTGGCCTATAAGTTTGAGAGAAGCTCTGGCTACCATCTTAACAGGGAAAAACCCATATTGTATGCACTGACAATATCAGTTTGATAGATACAAATAGAGTCGACATAGCTACATATTTAGGGATCAGGATGACTCCCAAAGTGGGGTCCATATATCAGATCAATCTAGACCTCCAGCTGAGTATGATCAGTTGTGATTTGAGATGAATCAGTGGCTACATCGAACCCTAGTAGGAAGGTGTAACATGTTAAAGATGATTGTACTCTCCAGGGTACCTGTTTAGGACTATCCCTCTTGAATTAGATGGGTCCCTGCTGAAGAAACTTGGACTCCATGGGCCATATTTATACTTTTTGGCGCTAACGCAGTTTTGCGTCAAAGAATTAGCGCCGGCTAACGGCATTCTGAAGCGCCATGCGGGCACCGTATTTAATCAATGACGTTAGCCGGCGTTAGCCGCCGGCGCTGCCTGGTGTGCGTGGAAAAAAATGACGTACACCAGGCAGCGCCGGCGTAGAGGGATATGGGGCTTGGGCGTCAAGAAATGGGGCAAGTCAGGTTCAGGCCCCCCTATGCCACAAAAAAAAAAAAAAAACACTTACCTGAACTTACCTTAATGTCCCTGGGATGGGTCCCTCCAGCCTTGGGTGTCCTCCTGGGGTGGGCAAGGGTGACAGGGGGTGTCCCTGGGGGCATGGGAGGGCACCTCTGGGCTCCTTTAGAGCCCACAGGTCCCTTAACGCCTGCCTTTTGCAGGCGCTAAAAAACGGCGCAAAAGCGGCCGTGCGTCATTTTTTTTTACCCGCCCACTCCCGGGCGTGAATTTTGCCCGGGAGTGTAAATCCGACGCACATGCCTCGGAGTCGTTTTTTTAGACGTGAACGCCTACCTTGCATCTCATTAACGCAAAGTAGGTGTCCACGCTAAAAAATGACGCAAACTCAATGGACTTTGGCGCTAGACGCGTCTAACGCCAAAGTATAAATATGGAGTTAGTTTTGCGTCGAAATTGCGTAAAAAAAAACGACGCAATTCCGGCGCAAATGGAGTATAAATATGCCCCCATATGTATAAACTTTGTGTGGCAAGATAAGAAGACGAGGCAGGTCCTTAAATTTTTAGATTTCCCTTGAGATCAGGGGGTTTGGGTGATCCCCAATTTATTGTTTTACTTCTGGGATGCCCTTCTGTAACAGATGAGAGTTTTGGTTTTGGCAGCGAGGGGCAGTAGAGATGGCCGAAGTACAGGGTAGATCCATCCCCTACGAGCCAAGTTACTTTAAAGTGAGGTTTAAGAGTGTGATGGTGGCCTGGAGAGTTTGGACTAGGGTCAGGAAACTGCTTGCACTGAAAAGATACAACTGATATACACTTTTGTGATGGTCCCCACTGTTCCAGACAACATTCAATGATTTGATTGGTAAGCAGTGGGACCATTCTGGGCCTTATAAGTTGGGTGATCTTTATTCAGATGGCCAGCTGTGCTCATTTACAGAACTACACCAGGACTTCAGTAAGGGGGCAGGACTTTCTTCAAATGCCTGTAGGTCAGTAATTTCTTGAATAAGATCGAGCAGGATATATTTTCAATGGAAAGAATCCCCTTCTTCAAGACAATTCAGGTATTGGGTAGCAAGATTGGCCAGATATATACAAATTTAATAGATGTAGTTCTGGATGATAGAGAGAAGTATGAGATAAATTGGGCTGAAAAGCTGGGAGAGACGTAGATTTACAGACCAGGATTGGGACAAAAGATCTCCTCTCATCCAGCCTGAGTACTCAACACTATGAAACGCTTTCAGGCTCTGTTCACTCCCGCAAAGCTGTTCAGTTGTGGTAAGACGTAGGGCGACAGATGTCCTGGGTGTGGAGAAGGTCTGGCTGATATGGTTCATATGTTCTATAGCTGTGAGAGGTTTCAGTCTTTTAAAGAGGGCATAAAGATATACAGGAAAAAGCTGTTTGACAAAGAGATCCACGTTAGCCCTTCTATGATGCTCTTTGGGTATGATCAGCGCTGTGAAGGGAATTTGTGTCTGATGTGTTTTACTTTTATCTCTATGGCTCTAGCGTGACTCTTAATCACAACCAAATATAAAAGTGCTGAAAAGCCCTCCATGCAATCATGGTCTGGGTGTTTGTTGGGTATCTAATATCTAGAGAGATTGCTATAAAATTGTAGCGGAAGGGGGGCTAGGAGATGCGGTAGAATGATTTGGTCTCCTATGATTGACTGGGTGGCTAAGCATGTGGACTTTGACAATTGGTCAGCACCTGAACGGGCTCATCTGTGGTGTAGTGTAGCCATTTTTAAAATAGCTTTCTGCACGCTAGGTTAACATACTAGGCCTCTGTGCACTTTGCCCTAGATACATTTTATTCCGCCTCGCACTGTTATTTTACAATAACCAGTTTTACGGTCTTATTTTATTCTTTCTATCACACTGTTTAGCTTAGTTCAGCACTGTGTTCTCAAACACTGCATTCTTGCTCACCCTGTGCTTAAGTCAAGGCTACAGTCTGGTACATTGCCGGTACACGTGGTAGAAGTTTAGTCTCTAGTGTTCGTAGACGATACACATCCTTACGTAGGGACATTTTCTTAGAACATTGGCGTATTAGTTATAAAATCACTTTCCAGTCCTAGTACAGGTCAGATGGAGATTCCGACCAGGAACCTACAATTAGATGCTGACTGCCCTGTTGCAGATGCTGATGCAGCTTACAGTCCTTTGCTCAGGTATGAGGGTTGATGTCCTCCCGGGGGAACCTGAAAGGCAGGCTAAGAGCTTCACATGCTGTGCTCATAATCTAACTTAGAGAGAACTTAATATAGTTGCACTATGATAGCCTTATTCTTGTGCTTCACTCTCATCGTTACTATTTTAATCCTACTGTGTTGTTTCGTTCTGGTTATTGCAGCTCACGCCTTACTATACAAAATGCAGTTGTTTTATTAAACCAATCTTTAAAACTTAAACTGCCTTTGTCATTTTTATATGAGACCGTACTGTGAATGAGAGCACCGGTTGTGACCTGAGTGACCATGACTTCCCTGGGAAGTACTAAGATGTCATGCGCTCGGCTGCCCAATTGTCTCTTCCCTTCGGGAGAGATAAGGCACTGCTAGTTAACCTGAGCACAACACGGATTTGGGGTGACAAGGGTCCTTCACCATGGGTCAGACTTAATCCCCCACACTGCAAACGATCTTGCAGCCCAAAAATCCAGTAGTCTCGTTAGGATAATGAGAGCCTACGCAACAGTGGTTGTAGTCATGGGTTGAAGGATTCATGACTGTGGGTTACTTGATATTTTACCGGGCTGCTCTACCCTATCGGAAGTCATTGATGAATGATTACCATGTGTTTTATGTTCTTAAACATTTTGATGTACAGCAGTAACATAAGAATGTGCTGCTTAGTATGTCTTATGACACAAATGTAATGAATTCAATATTTTGTTACTTTTTGATACTGTTATTAAGTTTATAATGGATTGTTTAGAAGGTTTTATGATATCAATGGGATGAATTTGGTCTGATTGCTCATTTTGGGAAATAAAAATTAAAAAAAATAATGGAATGGTAAGGTCAAGCTTGAACAGGCAGTCATAAACCCCAAAGCATTTGGTGAAGCTGAGCTAGGTGTTCTTGGGTATTTTATGTCCAGAATAAAATGCTTAGGTGGGCACATTTATACCAACGTGTACGCAGCCATCAAAGGGTGGAATGTAATCAAATGGCAAGATTTGGCTAAAATGGGACTGTATTTGATACAAGGGATGGATAATCCTATAGCATTGGCTGATATTCCTATAGGTTACATGGATGAAGACGCACATGTTGTGTGAATTGAAGATGGTCCTTGTGCTGCAGATAGTGAGGGTATAGTAAGCCAATATCCCACCTTGTTTAATGACAAGTTGGGAACCATCAAAGTATTTTACCATCAAATCTGCCTCAAGTCAGGGGCCCAGCAGGTGGTCCACAAAATACTTCCCCTGGTACTGAGCACAAGAGATGAGCTCAAATCTATGTTGAAAGACATATGTTCTGAGAGAGTCTGAGGCAGTCTTTGCACCTTGTGGCTCTTCTGAGTCGGTTTTACCCATCATGGTGACGAGGAAGACATCAAGGGAGGTCAGGCTTTGCTCTGATTTGCGCTCTTTGAACAAGAATATTCTAATTGATTGACACCCCTTCCGCAAAATACTGGAATTGCTAGCCAAACGGGGACCCCATTAGGAGTCTTTAAGAACCTCAAACTACCCTGTGGACTGGCCTGTGCGGCTAGCGTTTAATGAAAATGTATGAACAATCTTTAGGAGGACATACCAGGGGTTCAAGCATACCAGAATAACAAACTGTTTTTTGCTGGTAGTTGGAAGGCATACAATGAAACTACACACAAAATACTATCTGCATGGTCCAATGCGGTATTGACAATAAGGTGGGACAAATCTAAATTTAGCACACAAGAATTTGAGCATTTAGGGCACATAAACTCACTTGATGGCATCAAACCCATGTTTTCCTTAAGACAGATGCAACGGTGCTCCACGCAAAGGTAGAGATGCCCTCCACTCACCTTTGGGTCTAGCAGAGTAATATGACCGTTTTGTGCATGGATATGCACAAACAGTAGAGCCCTTGTGAGTCTTATTGAGAAAAGGAGTCAAATGTGTGTTAATGGACAAACTGTCTGGGACATTTGACAAGGTTAACTTAATTGAGGGGGTTAATGCATTACAGCTATTTCAGGATGATTGTAAGTGTTTCACTAGTGTTGATTCTAGTCTAACTGTTCTGGGTGCAGTTTTTGGACACTTGGAGGTGGGTAAGGAGCATACAATTGCCTTCACATCCAGGATGTTAAAACCAGCTAAGACACACTACAGCACGCTACAACACAAGTGTATGTGTTTGAGCCATACATAAATCCAGAACCTACATTTGAGGATGAAAGGTATTTACTGACCACAAACCGCGAATGCATATTGTCAGTGGCAGTGGTGCGAACAAAGACTCAACACGACTTGTGCACTTAATGTCTAAACTACAGGAGTATTATTTCAACATCAATAATTTGAGGGCTGACTGCTTATTGCGAATGGATTTGGACATTGAGCAAGATCATAATGGGGTGAAGGACACAGAATGCCTCTTGGCAGCACTAGATGCTGTAGTTGAGTGCACTTCTATTACTGGACAAGCTTGGCAAGAAGCCTGTGCGATGGATGCCAAGCGTGATGAACTTCATAATGAGAGCTTGGCCTGAAGGCAGGAATTTGTCTGGTTAATTGAAAAGTTTTTTCAAAGAAGCCACTGATTTGTCTATGGTAAATAACATAATGATGTGTCATGATCTGTTTATTCCTCCAGAAAGCTTGAGGAAAGACATAATTCATGCTGCACACCAAGGACACTTCTCGTCTCCTGTTGGAGCTGGCATTGCTCCTGCCCACAAGGAGCAGCTTATAATGATGCTCGCTGTGGGCAGGAGCAATTTTTCATCTGTTTCCCTGCCCCCTCCTTTTTAAAAGATCACAGCTGAGCCCCACGGTACGGTGTACCTGGGGATGATCGCAGCCAGGGGTCCCTTTTCCTCATTCTTGAAATTGGCCTGGCCCTGGAGGGCTGGTGGTACCAGTGGCCAAATACGGCCTGGGAAGGGGCCGTGGGACCTCTTAATTGACTCAGCCGGGCTCCAGGGAAGGCAGGCCCGGGACCAAAATCACGCCACCTAGGGAAACCTACCAAACCACGCCACGCACACCCACCTCTCCCAATTATAACATAATATCCACTACCGGGACCAGGCCCACCCAGGGAGCAAACTAAAAAAGAAGCGCAGGACATTGCACTTGTTTTTTTAAAACATCTGATCATATTAATCTGGTTTACCATTAACTATGTCGGCCATCTTTGAACGATTACTACAGGTAGACAGAATTTATGTCAATATTTATCAATGTTTTTATCATAACACATACATTGTTTCGCCCACAGCACTGCTGATTTGTACCTGGGCTAGTGGGAGGAACCGGTGGTTGGAAATATCAATCCTTTGAGACACATGTAGGCCTCTGGGTCAGATACATTGACGACATCTTTTGTATCTGGTGAGGTGAAGCAGATTTGACCTACAATTTTGTTGAACTTTTAAATATGAATTCTCTCAATTTGAAGTTTTCAAGCCGCATTGAGGCTAAATCTATTGATTTTTTGGATGTACAAATTAGTTCTGAAAATGGTAGGCTGATTAGCACTATACACAGAAAAGAAACAGCAGGTAACAGTTTGTTACATGCTAATAGCAGTCACCCTACCAATTTGATACAAAGCATTCCATATGGTGAATTACTGCGTGCTAGACGTAATTGCAATTCTAATGCTGCGTTTTTCACAGAAGTTGAGATAATGACAAAAATATTTCTTCAAAGAGGATACAGTCAATCAGTGATTGATAAAGCTGTACTCATGGCATCTAAAGTTAATAGACAAGACTTATTGATTAAAATTGAATGAAATTCAGCATGAGAGGTAACCTATTAGGTTCATTATGATGTACAACAGTAGTGCTTACGAGCTCCGAAACATTTAAAAAAAAATGTGGCCAGTTTTAAAAACTGATGAGGGTTTTGCTAAAAATCTTGATGATTATCCACACTTCATGTTTAGGAGAAGTACTTCTTTGAAAGGCTCTTTGAGTAGGTGTCTTATACCACAAAGGCATGTTAATAATCCAGTTCAAGGGTTTTACATTTGTGGCAAATGAAAAGCCTGCAAACACAGTGAAAATATCAAAACAATAGATTTTCCCACATGTTCAAAATCTTTTGGTATTAGAAAACATCTATCATGTACTTCAGATTATTGAGTTTACATACTAATCTGCCCTTGTAAAAAATACTACAATGGCAGTACCATTCATACAGCTAAAAAAAGAGTATTGGAGCCATGAGGGCGATTAGCTATAATTATAAAACGTATCCAGTTGCTAGACATTTTAAGGAATTTCATAATCAAAAGATCAATTTAGTAAAATTTACGGTTCTGGATAGAATTCCAGTTAAGGAAAGAGGAGGAAATAGAGTATTGAATTTGAGAAGACTGGAATCGAGATTCATTGTTGTCTTCAATACAATACACCCCATCGGTCTCAATATGGATGATGAATTAGCGATTCATATGGGTGAATAAGAACCTTGAATCACTTTAGAATGTTAGCTTTTTTGTTATTTTCAATACAATAAAAATACAAATAATAGTGATCTGTCTATGGATTGGTTTTTTAAGTGCAGTTTTTCTAAGAATGTTTTTAATGTTCTGTATATGTTTTATTTTGACAGGTGGTCACATTTTGGGCGTAGATGTATACGGACTTAGAAGAAGTATCAGAATTTCTAAAACTGAAAGCAATAAGAGCTATTGTATCCTTTTAAATGGCTGATTGCACCTTGATGGTTAGATTTGTAAGGTCCATAATATTGACCATAGTCATGCCCACTTGGGCTGTATATGTTATGATTAAATTATTGACATAAATTTGACTACTTGTAATTACCATTTAAAGATGGCCTATTGAGTATATGATGAATCTGACTAACAAGAATTGATGGTTAAACAAAATAATGTAACAATCATAACCCGAATAGTTGGTAATATGAATTATGTTGTGCCCACTTGGGCTGGATGTGTTATGATCGAAACATTGATAAACATTGACATAAATTCTGACTACCTGTAGTAACTGTTCAAAGATGGCCGACATAGCTCATGGCAAACCAGATTACTGTGATCAGAGGTTTAAATGCAATAATGCGAAACAGCCACTTTGGGCTTGAAAGTTCAATCTGACTAACAAGATTTGATGGTTAAATTAAATAATGTAATGACCATAATATCGTTGATAGCAGGGATAGTTTGTAATATGAATTATATTATGCCCACTTGGGCTGTATGTGTCATGATCAAAACATTGAGAAAAACATTGACATAAATACAGATTACCTGTAATAATTGTTTAAAGATGGCTGAAATTTTTTCATGGTAAACCAGATTATTATGATCAGATGTTTAAATGTAATAATGCGAAACAGCCGTTTTTGGCTTGAAAGTTTAACCGCAAATAGTGTAATATTACAAATGTACTTTATGCTTCATTCTATCATGAATCTGTAAGATTGCATAGTGGTCAGGTGAAATTAATCGTTCAAAAATGGCCGACACGGTTTTGTGAAAACTTCATGTTCTTTTGATTCAGAGTCCGTCTTCAATGTTATTGGGTTTTGTTCTGCACTGAGTATTTAAAAACTAAATACTCAAATAATCAATTACCCGTGAACAAGGAAACTTTTTTTCTGAAACACGTTGGGTTGCTCTGCCCATTAAAATCTTCACTTCAATTATTTCTTTGTGACGGAGACTCCTTATTTTAGTCTGTGGCGTGTTACGAGACTTCGCCTGGGCAGAATAATGTTTTTGGATTGATATTGTGGGGGTCACAACCCTGTCTCTGTCTGCCGCATTGCCGGCGAAGGACATGTCGATGGTGTTGTTTTTTTCGATATTTGTATGTCCTTTGCCCGCCCCAATAGTGCCGGAATAGGCACACTTCGAAACAATGTGCCACGAGTAATTTCAGTTGCAGGATAACGTTTTTCACTATTGCTGAAAGAGGCAGAGTTCCTCACAAGGGGCTCGGAGTAATTCGGAAGGCAGGAGGAAGCCTTCGTAGTTGTGAACAAGGTGAGCAGGTCTCTGTATTCAGCATTAAGAAGTGGTAACTACGCAGGGGCAGCGGATATACACAACTATAGTGTCTTTAAGAGTCAAGTGAGGACCCTATGTAAAAGGGAGCCAACTGACTTAATAAAGTGTCAGTTAGCAACGGATGATGAAATGGCAACAGCGAAGGAGATTAACCCCTTCGCTGCCAGGCCTTTTCCCCCTCCTGTGCCAGGCCCTTTTTTGCCTATTTGGAGCAGTTCGCGCTTAGGCCCTCATAACTTTTTGTCCACATAAGCTAACCAAGCCAAATTTGCGTCCTTTTTTTCCAACATCCTAGGGATTCTAAAGGTACCCAGACTTTGTGGGTTCCCCTGAAGGAGGCCAAGAAATTGGCCAAAATACAGTGAAAATTTCGTTTTTTTCAAAAAAATTGGAAAAAGGGGCTGCAGAAGAAGGCTTGTGGTTTTTCCCCTGAAAATGGCATCAACAAAGGGTCTGCGGTGCTAAACTCAGCAGCTTCCCAGCTTTCAGGAACAGGCAGACTTGAATCCGAAAACCCAATTTTTCAACACAATTTTGGCATTTTACTGGGGCATACCCCATTTGTGCAATTTTTTGTGCTTTCAGCCTCCTTCCAGTCAGTGACAGGAATGGTCATGAAACCAATGCTGGATCCCAGAAACCTAAACATTTCTGAAAAGTAGACAAAATTCTGAATTCAGCAAGGGGTCATTTGTGTAGATCCTACAAGGGTTTCCTACAGAAAATAACAGCTGAAAAAGAAAAATATTGAAATTGAGGTGAAAAAAACATCAATTTTTCTCTACGTTTTACTCTGTAACTTTTCCCTGCAATGTCAGATTATCGAAAGCAATATACCGTTACGTCTGCTGGACTCCTCTGGTTGCGGGGATATATAGGGTTTGTAGGTTCATCAAGAACCCGAGGAACCCAGAGCCAATAAATGAGCTGCACCCTGCAGTGCGTTTTCATTCTATACCGGGTATACAGCAATTCATTTGCTGAAATATAAGGAGTAAAAAATTGCTATCAAGAAAACCTTTGCATTTCCAAAAAGGGCACAAGATAAGGTGTTGAGGAGCTGTGGTTATTTGCACATCTCTGAATTCCGGGGTGACCATAGTAGCACGTGAATTACAGGGAATTTCTCAAATAGATGTCTTTTTTACACACACTCCTATATTTGGAAGGAAAAAATGTAGAGAAAGACAAGGGGCAATAGTACTTGTTTTGCTAATCTATGTTCCCCCAAGTCTCCCGATAAAAATGGTACCTCACTTGTGTGGGTAGGCCTAGCACCCGCGACAGGATATGCCCCAAAACACAACGTGGACACATCACAGAAAACAGAGCTGTTTTTAGCAAAGTGACTACCTGTAGATTTTGGCCTCTAGCTCAGCCGCCACCTAGGGAAACCTACCAAACCTGTGCATTTCTGAAAACTAGAGACCTAGGGGAATCCAAGGAGGGGTGACTTGTGTGGCTCGGACCAGGTTCTGTTACCCAGAATCCTTTGCAAACCTCAAAATTTGGCTAAAAAAACACATGTTCCTCACATTTCTGTGGCAGAAAGTTCTGGAATCTGAGAGGAGCCACAAATGTCCTTCCACCCAGCGTTCCCCCACGTCTCCCGATAAAAATGATACCTCACTTGTGTGGGTAGGCCTAGCACCCGCGACAGGATATGCCCCAAAACACAACGTGGACACATCACAGAAAACAGAGCTGTTTTTAGCAAAGTGACTACCTGTAGATTTTGGCCTCTAGCTCAGCCGCCACCTAGGGAAACCTACCAAACCTGTACATTTCTGAAAACTAAAGACCTAGGGGAATCCAAGGAGGGGTGACTTGTGTGGCTCGGACCAGGTTCTGTTACCCAGAATCCTTTGCAAACCTCAAAATTTGGCTAAAAAAACACATGTTCCTCACATTTCTGTGGCAGAAAGTTCTGGAATCTGAGAGGAGCCACAAATTTCCTTCCACCCAGCGTTCCCCCACGTCTCCCGATAAAAATGATACCTCACTTGTGTGGGTAGGCCTAGCGCCCGCGACAGGATATGCCCCAAAACACAACGTGGACATATCACAGAAAACAGAGCTGTTTTTAGCAAAGTGACTACCTGTAGATTTTGGCCTCTAGCTCAGCCGCCACCTAGGGAAACCTACCAAACCTGTGCATTTCTGAAAACTAGAGACCTAGGGGAATCCAAGGAGGGGTGACTTGCGGGGCTCGGACCAGGTTCTGTTACCCAGAATCCTTTGCAAACCTCAAAATTTGGCTAAAAAAACACTTGTTCCTCACATTTCTGTGGCAGAAAGTTCTGGAATCTGAGAGGAGCCACAAATTTCCTTCCACCCAGCGTTCCCCCACGTCTCCCGATAAAAATGATACCTCACTTGTGTGGGTAGGCCTAGCGCCCGCGACAGGATATGCCCCAAAACACAACGTGGACATATCACAGAAAACAGAGCTGTTTTTAGCAAAGTGACTACCTGTAGATTTTGGCCTCTAGCTCAGCCGCCACCTAGGGAAACCTACCAAACCTGTGCATTTCTGAAAACTAGAGACCTAGGGGAATCCAAGGAGGGGTGACTTGCGGGGCTCAGACCAGGTTCTGTTACCCAGAATCCTTTGCAAATCTCAAAATTTGGCTAAAAAAACACATGTTCCTCACATTTCTGTGGCAGAAAGTTCTGGAATCTGAGAGGAGCCACAAATTTCCTTCCACCCAGCGTTCCCCCACGTCTCCCGATAAAAATGATACCTCACTTGTGTGGGTAGGCCTAGCGCCCGCGACAGGATATGCCCCAAAACACAACGTGGACATATCACAGAAAACAGAGCTGTTTTTAGCAAAGTGACTACCTGTAGATTTTGGCCTCTAGCTCAGCCGCCACCTAGGGAAACCTACCAAACCTGTGCATTTCTGAAAACTAGAGACCTAGGGGAATCCAAGGAGGGGTGACTTGCGGGGCTCGGACCAGGTTCTGTTACCCAGAATCCTTTGCAAATCTCAAAATTTGGCTAAAAAAACACATGTTCCTCACATTTCTGTGGCAGAAAGTTCTGGAATCTGAGAGGAGCCACAAATTTCCTTCCACCCAGCGTTCCCCCACGTCTCCCGATAAAAATGATACCTCACTTGTGTGGGTAGGCCTAGCACCCGCGACAGGATATGCCCCAAAACACAACGTGGACACATCACAGAAAACAGAGCTGTTTTTAGCAAAGTGACTACCTGGAGATTTTGGCCTCTAGCTCAGCCGCCACCTAGGGAAACCTACCAAACCTGTACATTTCTGAAAACTAGAGACCTAGGGGAATCCAAGGAGGGGTGACTTGTGTGGCTCGGACCAGGTTCTGTTACCCAGAATCCTTTGCAAACCTCAAAATTTGGCTAAAAAAACACATGTCCCTCACATTTCTGTGGCAGAAAGTTCTGGAATCTGAGAGGAGCTACAAATTTCCTTCCACCCAGCGTTCCCCCAAGTCTCCCGATAAAAATGATACCTCACTTGCGTGGGTAGGCCTAGCGCCGGCGACAGGAAACACCCCAAAGCGCAACGTGGACACATCCTAAATTTTGGAAAAAAACAGAGGTGTTTTTTGCGAAGTGCCTACCTGTAGATTTTGGCCTCTAGCTCAGCCGGCACCTAGGGAAACCTACCAAACCTGTGCATTTCTGAAAACTAGAGACCTAGGGGAATCCAAGGAGGGGTGACTTGCGGGGCTCGGACCAGGTTCTGTTACCCAGAATCCTTTGCAAACCTCAAAATTTGGCTAAAAAAACACATGTCCCTCACATTTCTGTGGCAGAAAGTTCTGGAATCTGAGAGGAGCTACAAATTTCCTTCCACCCAGCGTTCCCCCAAGTCTCCCGATAAAAATGATACCTCACTTGCGTGGGTAGGCCTAGCGCCGGCGACAGGAAACACCCCAAAGCGCAACGTGGACACATCCTAAATTTTGGAAAAAAACAGAGGTGTTTTTTGCGAAGTGCCTACCTGTAGATTTTGGCCTCTAGCTCAGCCGGCACCTAGGGAAACCTACCAAACCTGTGCATTTCTGAAAACTAGAGACCTAGGGGAATCCAAGGAGGGGTGACTTGCGGGGCTCGGACCAGGTTCTGTTACCCAGAATCCTTTGCAAACCTCAAAATTTGGCTAAAAAAACACATGTCCCTCACATTTCTGTGGCAGAAAGTTCTGGAATCTGAGAGGAGCTACAAATTTCCTTCCACCCAGCGTTCCCCCAAGTCTCCCGATAAAAATGATACCTCACTTGCGTGGGTAGGCCTAGCGCCGGCGACAGGAAACACCCCAAAGCGCAACGTGGACACATCCTAAATTTTGGAAAAAAACAGAGGTGTTTTTTGCGAAGTGCCTACCTGTAGATTTTGGCCTCTAGCTCAGCCGGCACCTAGGGAAACCTACCAAACCTGTGCATTTCTGAAAACTAGAGACCTAGGGGAATCCAAGGAGGGGTGACTTGCGGGGCTCGGACCAGGTTCTGTTACCCAGAATCCTTTGCAAACCTCAAAATTTGGCTAAAAAAAACACATGTCCCTCACATTTCTGTGGCAGAAAGTTCTGGAATCTGAGAGGAGCTACAAATTTCCTTCCACCCAGCGTTCCCCCAAGTCTCCCGATAAAAATGATACCTCACTTGCGTGGGTAGGCCTAGCGCCGGCGACAGGAAACACCCCAAAGCGCAACGTGGACACATCCTAAATTTTGGAAAAAAACAGAGGTGTTTTTTGCGAAGTGCCTACCTGTAGATTTTGGCCTCTAGCTCAGCCGGCACCTAGGGAAACCTACCAAACCTGTGCATTTCTGAAAACTAGAGACCTAGGGGAATCCAAGGAGGGGTGACTTGCGGGGCTCGGACCAGGTTCTGTTACCCAGAATCCTTTGCAAACCTCAAAATTTAGCTAAAAATACACATGTTACTCACATTTCTGTGGCAGAAAGTTCTAGAATCTGAGAGGAGCCACAAATTTCCTTCTACCCAGCGTTCCCCCAAGTCTCCCGATAAAAATGATACCTCACTTGTGTGGGTAGGACTAGCGCCCACGAAAGGAAAGGGCCCAAAACACAACGTGGACACATCACATTTTTTTATAAAAAGCAGTGCCTACCTGTGGATTTTGGCCTGTAGCTCAGCCGACACCTGAGGAAACCTAGCAAACCAGTGCATTTTTGAAAACTAGAAACCCAGGGGAATCCAAGATGGGGTGACTTGCGGGGCTCTGACCAGGTTATGTTACCCAGAATCCTTTGCAAACATCAAAATTTGGCCTAAAAAACACTTTTTCCTCTCATTTCGGTGACAGAAAGTTCTGGAATCTGAGAGGAGCCACAAATTTCCTTCCACCCAGCGTTCCCCTAAGTCTCTCGATAAAAATGGTACATCACTTCTGTGGGTAGGCCTAGCGCCCACAAAAGGAAATGGCCCAAAACACAACGTGGACACAACATATTTTTTCGCAGAAAACAGAGGTGTTTTTTGCAAGGTGCCTACCTGTGGTGTTTGGCCTGTAGCTCAGCTGGCCCCAGGGGGGGGGGGCAGAAATGCCCTAAAATAAATTTGCCCCCCCAACCCCCACCCTCCCCCGCCGGGAGCGACCCTTGCCTACGGGGTCGCTCCCCCTTCGTGACATTGGCACCAAAAAACAAATCCCCGGTGCCTAGTGGTTTCTGCCCCCTTGGGGGCAGGTTGACCTAAACTCAGCCAATCTGCCCCCAAGGGGGGCAGAAATGGCCTAAATACAATTTGTCCCCCAGGGGAGCGACTTTTGCCTGATGGGTCGCTCCCCATCTCTAAAAAAAAAAAAACAAAGAAAAAAAAGAAAAATTCCCCTGGCGCCTAGAGGTTTCTGCCCCCCCCGGGGGCAGATCGGCCTAATAATAGGCCGATCTGCCCCCCGGGGGGGCAGAAATGGCCTAAAATAAATTTGCCCCCCCAACCCCCATCCCCCCCCCGGGAGCGACCCTTGCCTACGGGGTCGCTCCCCCTGCTTGACATTGGCGCCAAAAAACAAATCCCCGGTGCCTAGTGGTTTCTGCCCCCTTGGGGGCAGATTGACCTAAAATTGGGCAATCTGCCCCCAGGGGGGCAGAAATGGTCTAAATACAATTTGCCCCCCCAGGGGAGCGACCCTTGCCTGATGGGTCGCTCCCCATCTCTAAAAAAAGAAACAAAAAAAAAACACACACAAAAAAAATTGCC
Organism: Pleurodeles waltl; assembly: GCF_031143425.1. Lineage (NCBI taxonomy): Eukaryota > Metazoa > Chordata > Amphibia > Caudata > Salamandridae > Pleurodeles > Pleurodeles waltl. The sequence goes on from NC_090448.1 coordinate 522,911,869, forward strand.
CTGGCGCCTAGAGTGTTCTGCCCCCCCCCGGGGGCAGTTCGGCCTAATAATAGGCCGATCTGTCCCCCGGGGGGGCAGAAATGGCCTAAAATAAATTTGCCCCCCCAACCCCCCCCCCCCCCCGGGAGCGACCCTTGCCTACGGGGTCACTCCCCCTGCGTGACATTGGCGCCAAAAAACAAATCCCCGGTGCCTAGTGGTTTCTGCCCCCTTGGGGGCAGATTGACCTAAAATTGGCCAATCTGCCCCCAGGGGGGCAGAAATGGTCTAAATACAATTTGCCCCCCCCAGGGGAGCGACCCTTGCCTGATGGGTCGCTCCCCATCTCTAAAAAAAGAAACAACAAAAAAAAAAAAACACAAAAAAAAAATTGCCCTGGCGCCTAGAGTGTTCTGCCCCCCCCCCCCCCGGGGGCAGTTCGGCCTAATAGGCCGATCTGTCCCCCGGGGGGGCAGAAATGGCCTAAAATAAATTTGCCCCCCCACCCCCCCCCCCGGGAGCGACCCTTGCCTACGGGGTCGCTCCCCCTGCGTGACATTGGCGCTAAAAAACAAATCCCCGGTGCCTAGTGATTTCTGCCCCCTTGGGGGCAGATTGACCTAAAATTGGCCAATCTGCCCCCAGGGGGGCAGAAATGGTCTAAATACAATTTGCCCCCCCAGGGGAGCGACCCTTGCCTGATGGGTCGCTCCCCATCTCTAAAAAAAGAAACAACAAAAAAAAAAAACACAAAAAAAAAATTGCCCTGGCGCCTAGAGTGTTCTGCCCCCCCCGGGGGCAGTTCGGCCTAATAATAGGCCGATCTGTCCCCCGGGGGGGCAGAAATGGCCTAAAATAAATTTGCCCCCCCAACCCCCACCCCCCCCCCCGGGAGCGACCCTTGCCTACGGGGTCGCTCCCCCTGCGTGACATTGGCGCCAAAAAACAAATCCCCGGTGCCTAGTGGTTTCTGCCCCCTTGGGGGCAGATTGACCTAAAATTGGCCAATCTGCCCCCAGGGGGGCAGAAATGGTCTAAATACAATTTGCCCCCCCCAGGGGAGCGACCCTTGCCTGATGGGTCGCTCCCCATCTCTAAAAAAAGAAACAAAAAAAAAAAAAACACACACAAAAAAAATTGCCCTGGCGCCTAGAGTGTTCTGCCCCCCCCCCGGGGGCAGTTCGGCCTAATAATAGGCCGATCTGTCCCCCGGGGGGGCAGAAATGGCCTAAAATAAATTTGCCCCCCCAACCCCCACCCCCCCCCCCCGGGAGCGACCCTTGCCTACGGGGTCGCTCCCCCTGCGTGACATTGGCGCCAAAAAACAAATCCCCGGTGCCTAGTGGTTTCTGCCCCCTTGGGGGCAGATTGACCTAAAATTGGCCAATCTGCCCCCAGGGGGGCAGAAATGGTCTAAATACAATTTGCCCCCCCAGGGGAGCGACCCTTGCCTGATGGGTTGCTCCCCATCTCTAAAAAAAAAAAAAAGAACAAAAAAAAAAAACACAAAAAAAAAATTTGCCCTGGCGCCTAGAGGTTTCTTCCCCCCCTGGGGGCAGATCGGCCTAATAATAGGCCGATCTGCCCCCAGGGGGGGCAGAAATGGCCTAAAATAAATTCCCCTCCCCCCCAGGGAGCGACCCTTGCCTAAGTGGTCGCTCCCTTTGCGTGAAATTCACGCAAAGAAAAAACTCCCTGGTGTCTAGTGGTTTCTACCCCCCTTGGGGGCAGATTGGCCTCATCAAAATAGGCCAATCTGCCCCCAAGGGGGGCAGAAATGGACAAAATATAATTTTCCCCCAAGGGGAGCGACCCTTGCCTAAGGGGTCGCTCCCCACCAAAAAAAAAAAAATGAAACAAAAAAAAAAAAAATGGTACCTGGTGCCTAGAGGTTTCTGCCCCCCCTGGGGGCAGATCGGCCTAATAGTAGGCCGATCTGCCCCCAGGGGGGGCAGAAAAGGCCTTCCCGAAAATATGCCCCCCTGGGAGCGACCCTTGCCCAAGGGGTCGCTCCCTTTTGTCAATAACAATAAAAAATAAAAAAAATCCCTGGTGTCTAGTGGTTTCTACCCCCCTTGGGGGCAGATTGGCCTCATCAAAATAGGCCAATCTGCCCCCAAGGGGGGCAGAAATGGCCAAAATATAATTTTCCCCCAAGGGGAACGACCCTTGCCTAAGGGGTCGCTCCCCACCTCAATAAAAAAAAAATGAAAAAAAAAAAAAAAAAAAAATGGTCCCTGGTGCCTAGAGGTTTCTGCCCCCCCTGGGGGCAAAAAAGGCCTTTTCAAAAAAATGCCCCCCCTGGGAGCAACCCTTGCCCAAGGGGTCGCTCCCTTTTGTCAATTTCTACGAAAAAAAAAAAAATCCCTGGTGTCTAGTGGGGTTTCAAAAACCGGATTGCAAGCAATCCGGCTTTTGAAACCCTCGGAGGGACTTCAAAGGGAAGGAAATACTTTTCCTTCCCTTTGAAGCCCCTCCGGGCCTCCCAAGTGATTGAAAAAGAAATGCTTTTGCATTTCTTTTTCAATCGCGCTGGAAGCAGAGCTTCCAGCGCGACGAGGGAGGCCCCTGTGACACATCAGCGCGCGCGCGCTGACGTCACAGGGGGGGGTGGGGGGGGTCGGGGGTGGAAGGGGAAGGTCTTCCCCTTCCATCCCCGACTTGGGGGGGGAAGGGGGGTGCACGGGGGGCGCGCTAGCGCGCCCCCAAGTTCCCCTGTGCCATGGACGAGATGATCTCGTCCAAGGCACAGGGGAACTGTAGCCTTGGACGAGATCATCTCGTCCAAGGCACAGAAGAGGTTAAAGGACAAGAAGCAGCAGATAAGCTATTTGAGATCCATATGGCCCAGGAGATGGCTGGAGACACTCCAAGTTGTCATCGAAATAACACCTCATGCAATAATAATAAAATAACTATGGGACCAATTGTGGATGTACTCCAAAAAGGAGCAGTGGAAATCCTGGGAAGCTATTGCATTGCAAAAATATCTGGATTGTGACCGGATACCTAACAGTTTGTTACATGCTAATAGCAGTCACCCTACCAATTTGATACAAAGCATTCCATATGGTGAATGTCCATAATATTGACCATAGTAATGCCCACTTGGACTGTATATGTTATGAATAAATTATTGACATCAATTTGTACTACTTGTAATAACCGTTTAAAGATAGCCAATACAATTTGTGATAAATCTGACTAACAAGATTTGATGGTTAAATGAAATAATGTAATGACCATAATATCGATGATAGCAGGGATAGTTGGTAATTTGAATTATGTTGGGCCCACGTGGGCTGGATGTGTTATGATTGAAACATTGATAAACATTGAAATAAATTCTGACTACCTGTAGTAATCGTTCAAAGATGGCCGACATAGTTCATGGTAAACCAGATTACTATGATCAGACGTTTAAATGTAATAATGCGAAACAGCCGTTTTGGGCTTGAAAGTTTAACCGCTTATAATGTAAAATTACAATTGTACTTTATGCTTCATTCTATCATGAAACTGTAAGATTTTATAGTGATGAGGTGAAATGATGTGTTAAAAAATGGCTGACATGGTTTTGTGAAAACGTCATTTATTTTTGAGTCAGTCCTTCTTCAATGTTATTGGGTTTTGTTGTGAACTGAGTATTTAAAAACTAAATAGTCAAATGGTCAATTACCCCTGAACAAGGATATTTATTTCCAAAATGCGTTGGGTTGCTTTGCATTAAAATCTTCACTTCAATTTTTTCATTGTGACGGAGACTCATTATTTTAGTCTGTAGCGTGTTATGACGTATTGACCGGGCGGATTAATGGTTTGTGATTTATATTGTCTGGGTCGCGACCCCGTCTCTGTCTGCTGCATTGCAGGCGAAGGACAATGGTGTTGTTTTTTTAATATATATATATATATATATATATATATGTAGATATATATATATATATATATATAATAATGTACAACAAAAAGAATTGCACCACACTCCATGAAAGTTTCCATTCCTTGATTCTTAACAGTGCAACAAACCAATGCGTTTCGACCAAAGCGGTCTTTGTCCTATATATATATATATATATATATATATATATATATATATATATATATATATATATATAAATACAAGTATTTCATGTGAGAATCCGGCAAAGTTTACACGTCTTGCCGCGTTTGACATTTTTGTAGCATCTTTTTGTTTTAATTAGTGTGCCCTTTATAACGTTTGTTTCATTGTTTGTGTGACGGTATGTTATGGTGTTATTTTATTGGTTGCTTCAGTATAGTTAGATTTTTTTTTTATTACGTGAGCCCTTTTTTGGTAAACACTAACTCATGTTTTCTTTCGTAGTACAATACATAGTTTGTCTTATTTGAATATACATTTCTTTGTTTATCTATATTAATTTAGATTTTGGTTTGTGTTTAAATGTTTATAGTTAACATTAATATTTTAGTTTTTTTTATTGCATATACTTTAGCTGTATTGTTATTTTGGGGTGAATGTTTAATTTTTGGTTAAATATATTTTAATTACATTATAGATGCTTATTATAAGCTTAGGATTTATTTAAAGTAATTATTTTAAGTTAAAATTGTCTTTTTAATGTATTTGTATGGATTAGGGCCAGATGTAGGTAGACAGCAAATTGCGACTTGCAATTTGCGAGTCCGAGCGACTCGCAAATTGCAACTCGCAATTTGCTATGCAGAAAGGTGTCTCAGACACCTTTTGCGACTCGCTATGGGGTCGCAAAGACCCACCTCATTAATATTAATGAGGTGGGTCCCAGTTTGCGACCCCATAGCGAGTCTGGGCACTCACGGGGATGGTGGCCTGCTGGAGACAGCAAACCACCATGTCCGTGACTGCTTTTAAATAAAGTAGTTTTTTTTTTTTCGATCTGCAGCCCGTTTTCCTTAAAGGAAAACGAGCTGCACATAGGAAAAAATACTGAAACCTTTTGTTTCGGGTTTTTTCAGAGTAGGCAGTGGTCCATAGGACCACTGGCTGCTCTGAAAAAATAATTTTGTGATCATTCACAAAGGGGAAGGGGTCCCATAGGGACCCCTTCCCTTTTGCGAATGAGTTACCATCCACTTGCATGTCAACTTGCATCGCGGTGCGAGTCGCAAATAGGAAGGGAACACCCCTTCCTATTTGCGAGTCAGAAACGCATTTTGCGAGTCGGTTCCGACTCGCAAAATGCGTTTCTGCATCGCGGGTGGGCATTAGCGCCTCGCAAACGGTGTTTTTCGCCGTTTGCGAGGTGCTAATGCCTTGCTACATCTGGCCCTTAGTTATGTTGTGGATAATTTTGAAGTTGATATTGTGGTAATCAATATTTTTGACATGTTATATGTTTATTTATAGGTGATATTTGTGTATTTGTTATCAATATATGTAAAAATCAGTGTTTTCAACAACAATATTTGTGTGCTTGATACTTGTGATTTTTATAGTTATGTATACAGAGTCAATATTTTTGTTCTCAAAATTTGTATATTTCAATACTTGCTGAATCAATATTGTATCAATGATCCCTAACCATTGCTTAACAACTCTCCAGTTTTAAAGAGTAAAATTTTTGGTAGACAAACGTATTGACATATTTATGAAAAATGACACACACCGGCACTAGCGCTGTTGTGTCATTATTTTTAATGCGAGCTAGCGATATTCCTTAACGCCATCCTTGCTCCATATTTATGAAATGACGTAGGGTGGTGCTAAGGAATGGTTGGCGTGAAAAAAAAGATGCTAATATCTGCAACATGCCATAAGGAAACATTATGCTAATGCTGCAAAAGTGACGCTAGACCGTCTTGCAGCACGTAAACATGTCCCAGCAGGGTTAGCGCCATTTTTACACCGCATTTAGCATCAAAAGTAAATGCACAAGCAGGAAAGAGTGCAGTTGCAAGAGAAGATGGAATCATCAGGCCAGGAGAGACCCCAGGGAAACCCCAAACACCCAAGTACCAGCCAGGAGGGTCCAGAAAAGTTACAGGAGAAGGAGAAGAGAAAGCACAAATGTCGCTTTAGCGAGGAGGAGCATGACATCCTGATCAGAGAGGTGACGGTGCACCAACACCAGACTTTCGTCACCTCCAAATTGCCAGTTGGCAGGAGAGATACAATATGGCAGGCAACAGTGGACAAAATCAACAGCGTTGCAGAGGTGAAGAGGACTGTCACTGAGGTCAAGAAGCACTGGCATGATTGCAAGCGCAGAACTAAGGAGAAAGGTGCCAGGAACCCTAAGGTAGCACTGCAGACTGGAGGTGGAAGTCCCACACCACAGGAGGACCTGGATGTGCTGGAGAAGATGGTTGCAGCGGTCAACCCGAAGGAGCTGGTCACTGGAATCGCAGGACAGCACAGACTACCAGGAACCACCACAAATTCAGGGTAAGTTGCAGGGGGAAATATCTGGAACTCTACTAATGGCAGAAGGGGAGGCACATAGGACACACTCAATGCATGCTAAAGGGTTGCATTGTAACACATAGGCCCTGAAACAAGACACAGCATCCCCACCCAAGCCACACATGTACTGACACTTTGGTTGTGCTATGCACTCCAACATATACACGTCAACATAGGCCACACACTATGGTTATACTCCACCATGTAAATATGCACCAGATTGCCTGGTAGGCACATGCAAATAGTGTGGCTGTGTCTGTGCCATTACAACACCCATTACACATAGTCAAAGTCCTTGTACCAACACAGGATAGACATCAGACGGAAGTCAGTACCTCCCCATTGGTGGTGTCAGGGTGGTGTCTCTGGCCAAAATGCTTCCCTTCCTCAATGTCGCATTGCCATTACTCATGTGTGCTGCATATTGCAGCACTCATTGAAATACAATCTCAGCAAAAATAGCTTCTACACATGCAGGAAGTGACACCTCCCTGCACATGAACAAATCATCACTTCAAGGCAGGCACCCCGCTATCATGCTGCAACAATGCCTGTGTTGGTGCAGGGAGCACAAATCTGTGCAGGCGCAGGGGGAATTGAAGTGCTGTATTCAAGTAAATATGACACATCACTGCGTATCTATACTGCTGCAGTGTACTGCAACATATCTTGCAGTTGCATTAATCCATGCCAAATGAAAATAAATCTGCCCTAAAGCTTGCAGCGTGTGGAACACAACCCATACAGGGTGAACTCACAACAACTCACACATAACCATATGCGTCATGTGGTAATGGCCCAAAATAATATACTACAACACATTGGAGGGCTAGATCGAACAGAAAATAATGGTGCGTGCTGCTGTGCACAATTAGGCGGCAACATGCAACGTCACTTTCAAAATGCAGGGATGTGCCTTATACATAAGAATACAGTGCACCCCTGTGTACCCTATTGCACAAGTGGAAATTAGATGTTGTGCGCCAATGCAGCCACCCTTGTACCATAGTGCAAGGATGGCTGCGTTGAGTGGGAGAATGTTTATGTACAGGATGGAATACCGTCCTGCACAACAACAAACTTCAAATGCAGCACACATAGTAAAAGTAAAAAATCCAGTAGAAATGTAAGCATTACTCCTAGATTTTGCCATGCTAATCCCTCCCCTGGGCTGGTGTCAGATATTGGACCAGCATCCAGTATACAAATAGTACAAAATCTGAGGCAGTGCCAAAACGCAATGGGTCTTGCTGTGGAACCCCCACAGCAAAACCCATTGCACACACCTGCCACGCAAAGTGCTGGGTTTGAAGGGGCTATATATAAAAGGTGCCGTCAAGGCACAAAAAGTGGTTTCATGCCACCTAGTACATATGGGGAAGGGCACTGTGCCACCTGAGCCTCACCAAAAGCTACACTCAGGTGGCACTTGAGGCACCTACATATGACCCAAAATACCTAGGGGCATATTTATGAGCCCCTGGCGCCACCAGTGCGTCACTTTTCATGATGCTCTGGTGGCGCAATGCCCTGTGCTGTTTTTGTGGCTTTTTGCCACCTTGGAAATACGGCCCCTTCACACGCACCCCTTTGCTTAGAAGGGGCGTGCAATGGGTGTTGCTGTGGGCTTGCCACAGCAACACCCATTGCAATTTCACACTGCCTCAGATTTACGAGATTTCATAAACCTGAGACAGCACTAAAATCTATCGCCACCCCAGGGGTGGCATTAGCAAGGTGCAAGGAGGAGGTATACTTTTATTACTCCTCGTTTTTTGCTTTTTCTATGTGTGCTGCATTTTGCAGCACTCACAGAAAGAGCAAAATGCCAGACATGATTGTCAATTTGCAGGAAGGTGTCCATTCCTGCACATAAAAAATCATTTTAAAAATGACACTTTGGCACTTCTGTGTGTGCTGCATTCTGCTAATCACCATTAGTGATTATGTAGGAGCAGGAAGGGACACCTTCCCACACATAAACAATCACACCTTTCAACGCAGGCTGCCTTGCATGATGGTGCAGCTCAATTTAGCACCAGCGCAGGGGACAACACAGGGGTGCATCATATACAATTAAATACAGTACATCCCTACATTGTGAAAATGACAGAGCAGAGGGCTGTCACTTTTTGCGCAGAGTCCTGCTCCATCATTTTCCGTTTCTAGTGAACTTGCCCCATGTGTGATGCACAATGCTACACATAAGTACAACTACAACCTTGAGTCAGTGACATGTCACTGAGCCTCCAGTGGCAAATACATGATGTCCCATGTGAACAGCCAATACAATTGGAAAATAGATTTTACACTATCTCATTGCAGAGGATGATGGTTTACCTCCTGCCGCCCTGTCTGTCCTGGATTTTGCAGATGACGTGGATGACCAGCTACCAACCATCAATGAGCAGACTCTCCAGGATGTCCTAGGATCACTCTATACACCACCTCCAGTCGCAGGGAGGACACACAGTGTTGCGGGGTCTCCACATGAACCACCCAACAACCAACACACTCCACCAGCCAGTACTTACACAGCCCTGGACTCCGAGGACCCAGAGATCGGCTCTCAGAGGAAAGGGTAGGAGTCCAGTGGGAGCTTGCCAAGCAGGTGCGGGTGGGAATGGATACCATGGCAGGTAGCCTAGAGGGAGTGCGGACATGCCTCAATCCAAATAAGGACAACTCTGCTGCCATCAGAGGCACCCACTCCCTGCTACCTGGACTCCAGCAGTCTCGGGCCGATATAGCTGCTGTCATGAAGCAGAAGCTACAACAAATTCCCTCCCTAACTGCCAGCAGCATGCAGAATACCCTGGTGTCCATACAGCGGGAAGGGGCCTCCCACAGGGCAAACATATGGCTGCCTACCACCATGATGTTGCTGTGGTGTTGAATATCAGCAGTTCCTTCTTGCTGCAGTGGTGCCTCATGTGTTGCCACAAATGGCAGCTGCTGGGACCTTTGACTCCACATCTTTATCCCCTGAAGTGTGTGTGACCCCCTCCACCTCTACAACAGCATCAGTCATGGCACAGGAGGCACCACACACATCGGAGGATGAATATATGGAAAGAATAACATTCACAAAGAAAAGCACCAGGTAGCACCAATCTGTGCCACATGGACAGTTTCTCCTTTGTTCTGGGCTTAATATCATGCCAGTGTTGTGACAGTAGGAAATGTGCCCTCTTGAATTGCCTGCTATGCTGTCATTGTCTCTTTCATGTCAATTGGCAATTTGTTAACTCCTCACTACTGCACACTAGTCCTAACTATGTCACATGACATGTCCCTCAACCCTGGACTCCGATTATGCTACTCATGGCTAACTTTCACTGATTGTAGGAAAGTCGTTTCTTTCTAGCATGGTTACCCCCACTTTTGGCCTTTTAGTGAGTGTGTGTTAGTGTGTTTTTACTGTTTCACTGGGATCCTGCTACCCAGGACCCCAGTGCTCATAGATAAAAACATATATGTCAGTGTGTTTTGCCTGTCTCACTGGGATCCTGCTAGCCAGAACCCCAGTGCTCATAGTTTGTGGCCTTATGTGTATGCCTGTGTAGTGCCTAACTGTGTCACTGAGGCCCTGCTAATCAGAACCTCAGTCCTTATGCTCTCTCTGGTTTTAAGCTTGTTACTGTAGGCCAGTGACTTCAATTACCAATTTCATTAGGCATACTGGAGCCCCCCTTCTAAGTCCCTAGCATATGCTACCTAGTTACCCAGGGCATTGGGGTTCCAGGAGATCCATTTGGGCTGCAGCATTTCTTTTGCCACCCATAGGGAGCTCAGACAAACCCTTACACAGGACTGCCATTGCAGACTTCATGAAATAGTGCACACACTATTTCACAGCCATTTTCACTGCACTTAAGTAACTTATAAGTCACCTATGTCTAACCTTCACTTGCTGAAGGTTAGGTGCAAAGTTACTGAGTGTGAGGGCACCCTTGCACCAGCAAAGGTGCCCCACATAGTTCAGGGCCATTTCCCCCTACTTTGTGAGTGCGGGGACGTCATTACACACATGCACTACTTATAGGTCAACACCTATATGTAGCTTCACAATGGTAACTCCGAATATGGCCATGTAACATGTCTAAGATCATGGAATTGTCCCCCCATTCCAAATCTGGTATTGGGGAGCCAATTCCATGCATCCTGGGGTCTCCACCAAGGACCCTCAGTACTGCCAAACCAGCTCTCTGAGGCTTGCATTGTAGCTACAGCTGCTGCCACCTCACAGACAGGGTTCTGCCCTCTTGGGGACTGGGCAGCCCAGTCCCATGAAGGCATAACAAAGCATTTCCTCTGAGAGCAGGGTGTTACACCCTCTCCCTTTGGAAATAGGTGTTACAGGCTGTGGAGGGGTAGCCTCCCTCAGCCTCTGGAAATGCTTTGAAGGGCACAGATGATGCCCTCCTTGCATAAACCAGTCTTCACCGGTTCAGGGACTCCTTCTCCCCTGCTCTGGCAGGAAACTGGACAAAGGAAAGGGGAGTGACCCCTCCCCAGTCCATCACCACCCCAGTGGTGGTGCCCAGAGCTCCTCCAGTGTGCCCCAGACTTCAGCCATCTTGATGATAGGTCCATACATGATAAGGTAGCCAATCCCCCTCTCAGGGGTATTTAGGGTCTCTCCTGTGGGTTCTCTTCAGATTATGCTTGCAAGTTTCCTTCAGGAATCCTCTGCAACAACTTCATACTCTTCTGACCTCGGATCAACCGCAGCCTGTTCCAAGAAATGCTGTAACTGCAACAAAGTGTCGACAAGAGACACTTTTCTTCAGCAGCCTCAGCTCCAAGTCAGCAACTGCAACAGTTTCCACGGTGTGCACGATCTGGGGACTCTCTGTCTTCATCCTGCACCAGAAGAACCAAAGAACTCTCCAGTGAGTGATGGAGTCACTCCCCTGCTCCAAGCAGGCACCTTCCAAGATGACGACTGGTACCCTGGGACTCCTCTCACAATGATGAGCATGCTCCTAAGGACACAGAGGGTGGACATTATCGACATAGACTGTCCTGAAGGTCCTGCTGACGCAATTTGGAGGAGGTAAGACCTTGCCTTCCCTGAGAACTACGGTACCCCTATGTACTGTGTCTTCCTCGCCTCCTGAGGCCTCTGTGCATTCTTTGCAACATTTCTTTGTGCACAGCCTGGCCCAGGTCCCCAGCACTCCATCCTGTGACACTCAACTCTCTGTGTTGTTCTCCGGTGGCGTGGGACCTTCTTTTGTTGTGCTGCATCAACTGCCTTTTGCACCTCCTTTGAACCCGGATCCTGTGACTCCTGGGGGTGCTGGCTTGCATCCTGAGGGCTCTCTAAAGTGTGGAGAGCTCCCCCGTCCTCCTCACACAGAGTTGAGGCCACCAGGTCCCTCCTAGGTCCATCCAGCGCCATTTTGATGACATCTTCCTGGGGTGCATTTCTGCAGCCTTCGACCAACTGTGGACTCTTCTTTTGCACCCTCTTCTGGGTTGGCAGGGCCCCCTGACCTTCCAGGAACTTCTTTCGACTTCTGAACTTGGTCCCCTTTCTTTGCAGGTCTTCAAGTCCATTAATCCAGCAGTTGTTCTTTGCAGACTTGGTTGGCTGCTGCAAAATCCCCAAAACGAGGTGCAGTGTGTCCTAAGGAAACTTGCAGTACTTTACTCCTGCTTTTCTGGGCTCTGGGCTAGGGTAATTTACCTACCTTTACTGTATTCCCACTCTCCCAGCGATTCTGCACACACCACACTACACTTGTCTAGGGGGGAATTTGTGATTCACATTCCACTTTTTTAGTATATGGTTTGTGTTGCCCCTAGACCTATTTTCTCCCATTGCATTCTACAGGATTTCATACTGTTTTCACTGTTCTATGACTATTTACTTGTCCAATTTTGGTGTCTAGTGTATATATTGTGTATAATAATTACCTCCAGAACGAGTATTGTGTCTAAGATATTTTTGGTACCATGTCACCCAAATAAATACCTTTATTTTTGGTAACACTGAGTATTGTCTTTACTTGTGTATAAGTACTGTGTAACTATAAGTGGTATTGCATGAGCTTTGCATGTCTCCTAGTTTAGCCTGAGCTGCTCTGCTATAGCTACCTCTATCAGCCTAAGCTACTCCTCCACTAATAAGGGATAACTGGACCTGGTATAAGGTGTAAGTATCCAAGGTACCCACTACAAACCAGGCCAGCCTGCTACACTGATAGGGTCTGTGAAATTAATTTTGTGTAGTAATCACAATTACAATTCCACCTGTAAATAAAGCACCTTGTACACATGTACCATTTCTATGTTTACTATGAACCATCTACTCAGCTAAAAGATAGCATTGTGTCAATCCATGTCAATGTGTACAGAATATCAGTACATGAGTGCATGACTATCAGACACTAAGCCACACACTAGGATCCTAACATTAGAAAGCTGAAAGATGGTGTTGTCGGCTACAACCAACTTATTGAGTATACTATATGATTTTGAACCAAATCCTTTGGAGTAGACATACAGCACATTTGGCTCTCAACCAATTGAATGGTAATTTACCCAGATGGGAGTGCCAGTACAACTGATTTGTGTGGTAAAGGAAAAGCTAACTTTATCAGTGATGGCCACCTGTCAGTGTTACAGGATACAGTTCCAGCTTTGCCTGTTGTCAGATGTACCACACTTGCCAACAATGAAATTGCAGGACCCCACCTATGACAGGTGAAATGCCATACTTGTCTGTCCAAGATAAAGTACACATACACAATGTGAATGACTGGAACACTAGGTGGCAAATATACGCACTATTCGATGGTATGTACCAGCCAATCTGACAGCTCCGTGGTCATAGGGGATGCACATGGTAAACCTGGAAAATCAAGCTAGTAAGCATACCCTAGGCCATTCCCCCAACTTGGTCAGTGCACTCATGAGAACCCCCAGACACTCAACCAAATTATAAAATATTAAGGCTAAGATAAACAGGATTTATTGTAAAACCATATACTAAAAGATTACCTAAAAACTACCCTATGCTAAACTAACATTTACTAACTAAACTTAACTAACAACTAAACCTATCTATTTTAAACCTGTCTTACACATGTAGCACCAGACTCTATAAATTATCCCCCCACGCTTCTGAAAAGACAGGATACAAGGAGGACAACATCAACTATTACTACACATGTACTAACCTAACCTATGGCCTAAATATATTTTTTTTGGAATTTTTTTATGTTGTCATTTTTTTATATACACAAATACGCCAACAAGACCCCCACCCTACCCACAAACAATAGAAATTGTAGAACCCCCCCACTAAACATAACATAACCTATGCCTACCCTACACTAACCTAATACTACCCATCTAAAACCAAATCTAAAATCATGTAAAACCGTAAAAGGGAGGGGAAGGATCTGGGAGGTTGTACAACATAAAAAGTTAATTTTCTGCTTTTCTTCATTTTCTTCTTAATATATTGCTACATCCTCCAGTTCTCTGTTCTTTCCTCCCCCATTTTTTTAAGTGTGCCTAAAATCTTGCCCATGTCCCGTCTCATGGTTTGTTGCAACTGGCTAGGAACAACTGCAGCAGGTGGCTGAACTGGTGCCTGGGTTATGACTGGTGCAGCTGACGTGGAGGGCCTTGGTCCGGCTGTGGCCCTATGCACCCCAGATGATTTTGCTCCAGTGTTCTTGTGTGGCTGTAGCTGCTGTGGAGGTACTCCATGTGCAAATGCACGCAATTCCCCTGATGTCTTCTCACTGCAGAACCTCCTTCCCAATCGGCAGTATCCTGTCCCAAACTCCATTATGTGGCAGTAGCGTTCGGCCCTCTTGTGGAAAGCTCGCCTCTGGTCTTGAGTCATATTGACAGCTGAAATATAAGGAGAATCAAGCATCAGCATTGGGTGGAGATTGTACAGACATATCGGCCCTTATCATGACTTTGGTGGTCTTTACCAAAAACCGCTGTGGTGACGGCTGCCAAACGACCGCCCCACAGGCGGCAATCCGCCCGCCATTTCATGACCCACAGCGGCAAAACCGCCAGAAAGCAACCACAAGTTCAACACCGCCAAAGCCAACAAAGGCAGGAGAGAGTTGGTCACACCACCCACATTGCCATGCCTACAAAAAAACTGCCTACAAATTATGACCCATGAAACACAACAGCGGTCCCTCAGCGGTGGCAACCCATTGGCGGTGCGGACTGCCGCAGTAGGTTTGAACACTCCACAACAACAGAGCCAACATTGGCCAAATTGAAAACCCACACCTGGTACACATACACACACCGTACACACCCACCAATAGCACTATAAAACACATCCCCACACAACCTACAAATCTTTGCAAAAGCCTAAAATCTGCAACACGTTGCCAGCCCACATATCGCCATAACTGCACACACAGACCACATCCACCTATACACCCTACACGCATCACACACCACACTTCATACCACTACACTAAACACACACAATACCACTTCACTCAATCAGTATGTCACAGCATCCCACATACTCACACACCCTGCACCCTCACCAAACATACCACCCTCTGCAAAACACACACATTACACTGACCACACAATCAGCATGTCCCCACAAAGGAACCCCCATTTCACTGATGAGGAGTTGTGGGTCATGGTAGATGAAACCGTTAGGGTAGAGCCACAGCTGTTCGGTGCACAGGTCCAGCAGATCTCCATTGCCAGGAAGATGGAGCTATGGCGGAGAATCGTGGACAAGGTGAACTCGGTGGGAACCTATCCACGCACAAGGAATGACATAAAGAAGAGGTGGAATGACCTACGGTGGAAGGTGCATGCAATGGCATCCAGGTACCTCTTTTCCATCATGAAGACTGGCGGTGGACCCCCTCCCCCACAGTTGACAACATGGGAGGAGAAGGTCTTGGATGTCCTGCATCCAGGGGGCTTAACTGGAATACCTGGAGGGCTGGACACTGGTAAGTCACCATTACTCCCTAACACCTCGTAAACCTGCATGGCATGTCTCCCCGTCATCATATCTCCATTCAACCCACTCCATCCCAAACCTAGAACCAACCCCATAACCATCCTCAACAATTCTCCCCTGCATGTCCAACTCACTGAGAGCACACCTCTCCAAGGTCCTCAGTCATACACCTGAGTAATGCATGGCCAGCATGAAACACTACCAATCCCATAATGCATAACCAATCACAAACCAAAGGTGGAAAACTGTAACCCATCCCATAGGGAAACCAATAAATGCTGAGCATGTATCTGAGGATTAAGTATACAACTATCATACATTTCACTTAGGTATCCCAGCCAATGTCAGACGGCTGCATGTGCTACGTCAACCCAGCCCGCCACCAGAAGAAGGCCCCAGGGATGACAGCTACTCTGGATGTCTAGATCAGGAAGATCTCCCTGGCTCACCTGGTACCACTGGTCAGTCAGACACCACCAGCAATACCCAGACCACCCTAGACCACCCCACAACGGACTCCACGACAACAGCAGCCACCCAACGCCCCAAACCTCTATTCCCAGGACACGTCAATCAACAGTGTGCCCACCTGTACAGGGACCGGAGTCAACACCTCCCAGGCAAGACGAAGAACGTTCTGGTGTCAGTGGGCACACAGTTCAGGGGACAAGGGCACAGGGGCCAGGATCAGTGGGAGGATATCTGTGCGCCAAGGGGTGGGCCAACCAAGGGAACCGTCTGCCCAAGAGGCACTGTCACATGTCCTGGGAGCATACCAGAAATCTCAGGACAGGATGATCCAGGTACTTACCATCTTGCAGGTGAACCAGAGTCTGCAGGGGGAACACCACTATGAGGTCATTGAGCAGTTGCAGGCCTACAATGCCATCATGGCCTCCATTACAGTGGTGCTCAGTGATATGGCCGCCATCTCACGTGAGTACACAACACACCAGTGGGGCCCTTCCACTATCCAGTGTACTGACCAGCCCTCCACATATGCTGCAGCTAGTGAACAGGGGGACCTGCCACAAGACTTATAGGCCACCAGCACACCTCCCTCTGCAGCAGAAGAACAACCCCACAAACGTTCCCTGCGACCAGACATCCCCCAGAGACTGTAGCCAAGAGCAAAGACACTGCCAGGAAGTGAGGTTCACCAACATTTATCCCTTGTGTGCCAAGGAGACACCCTGTACACCTTTGACTGACACTGCTCCTTTGTCCCATGGCCCCATGGATACTGGACCTGTGCTACAAACTAACTGGGCCCCTACACTGAAGATTTCGTCCACCATCTCCCCACTCTATTGCACTATCCATTCATATTTGTAATCTCAATAAACACACTTAAACACAACAGAATGTTGTGTGCTTTTATATTATCAATATGCAATGTCTTGACCTTCATAATCCTGTGCAAATGTAATGTAAGGTGTGATTCCATCCAATATACTGTCAGCTTGGGCTACACATTACCAATGTAAGTGCTTGCCACAAGTCACCATCCAACAAACTGTGTGAAAACAGTCTGTAGGCATTCCATGATTTCACTGTAGTGACCACACCAACATCTGAAAAAAGGGAAACCATTTGTCATATACAAATGAGCAGTAAAGGGAATGAAAGCAACATGAACCCATGTAACATAACAGTCATATTTCATCTGGTCACACCAACTTAATATTTTGCACTGCAATTGTCTCCATACACTAGTAGTGACAAGAAAGAACTGATGTAAGGGCCGCAGACAGGACACCACAGTTTTCTCCAGGCCATGTTGTTAGTATGCCAATCCCTCCTCTGGTACACCTAGTCCATGCCAAACTGTTAGGGACAATGAAGTCAGAGAGCCATTGTGTAAGCACATTGAAACTCACACTGCCCAGCAACAAATGCAAAGTACTGTATGGAACGAGGACACAGTTTGACATGGGCATGTATCTGATACTTCAAAACAGCTGACACAGTGCGTAGGCTGAATCAGATTTTTCCTAATCATCATACCACTGGCACGACTTACCACAATGGAACAGTGTCAGGGTACAGATTACACACATTAGAGTTTAGTACATCGTAGCTGTCACACAGCTCTTCATTGACACGGTGGTTTGGACAGAACTACAGTTTTACCCGACTGCCGTTGGAAGTACTGATGTATATAATTTGTCCTGTTGTCCATGCTAAAGCAGATGTTTTAATTAGAAAATATTAATGAATGTTTATGTATTTTGAATAATGAATTTAGTAGAAAAATGAATAATGTAGAAAAATAATGTACACCTTTGAAATTGTGACCTTGGAGAATGGCCACCGGTATTCACGAAATGTACTAAATGAGTGATTAACATATGAAATATTGAAAATATATTAGATTAATGTAGTAATATGTCATATTGAGAGTTGTAACCTATGTTCTTTATTAATTATAGGCATTAACTTAGCAAGAGTCTTAGCCTAGTGTTACAAGGCCTAATGCAGAAGCTGTATTTCTTAACGAAAATGTTGACAAAATGAACTAACTGTGAACTGCTCATTGTTTTAGTAAAATGCTTAGTCAATGCTTTCTATGAGAACCAACAGACAGGAGATGAAGTTACTACTATTGTATCATTTTTATGTATAACATACATGAGATGTACTTTCCCAGGACGCGTACAATGAAGAAACTGGCTGGAGAAGAAGATGCAACATTTTTGATGAGCCGAATGATGAGAACATCGCATGGCAAATCAATCAACAACATGTGAACTGTGAAATATTAGAATTCATAGATTTGGTACATAGAAATTATTGGATAGAGTCATAACGTATGATTAATTGACCAATTGGAAATTTGGGGACAGTCTGGGTGACTTTGATATAAAGGCGTGACAGAGGGAAAAAACTTGAGATGTTAGGGGAGAGATTGCAAGACTGCAGAGGTGACTCAAGATTCTGGCATTGGGTTCATACTCTCTGATTGAGAGCCTGATGTGATGCTGATTGACTGATGACCTGAGGACGAAGACTGACTCTGTTGCTGACCCATACCGTAGATAGGTAGATATGACAATGTGACTGAATTCTATTTTTGTGCCATTTCTTTCTAGGTACCAACTGCGCTGTCTTATTACTATTCTTAGCTAGATGTTTATCTAAATTCTTATTCCTAAATTGTTTTGCATGAACTCCTACATGCTGATGCTAATCTGGGTTAGATGAGGATTCCCTTACATGACGATTTGACAGATTACACAGACAAATGATTGACGGACAGTTCTGCTGAACTAGAAGACTAGAATTGAGATATTGCTTTTGATTTTCTTATTGTGTTATGCTAATGCTTTAGGATGTACTCTGATGCAAGCCTTGATTAGATTATGTTCTTGGCGTCTTCTGACTAATTAATTGTGTTGCACGAAATTGAATTGAGTTGAACTAATCTCATGACTTAGTATTGTACCAAAAACGGAAATAAAAATTACTAAAACGTATACTGAGGTATGGTTATTCATTACTGAAAAGCCTTGGTGTGATGTTTATTGCTTTTACTGATCAATTGATTTATGTTGTATCTAATGGTTATTGAAATATAGTGCATTGATTACTGGGTACATTGGTCACATCATAGGTAGGATACTCCATGCGAATCAAAAGGTTAATCGATCTATATGCGTCACCTTGTAAGTTTACTTATTAAGGACCGACGCACTAACATCCACATCCTCCTCCTCCTCCCCATCTCCATCAATGTCATCAGTTTCCTCTGCTGCTACAGGTGCATTGTCTCCCTCCTCCTCCTGCAGGAATGGCACATGTCATCTGAGGGCCAAATTCTGAAGCATGCAGCAGGCCACTACTATCTGGCAGACTTTTCCAGGGGAGTAGAGTAGGGATCCACCTGAAATATGGAGGCACCTGAACCTGGCTTTCAGTAGCCCAAAAGTTCTTAAGATGACTCTTCTGGTCCATCCATGTGCTTCATTGTATCGATTATCTGCCCCTGTCCTTGGACTCCTCACTGATGTCAACAGCCAGGATAGGTTTGTGTAGCAGGAGTCACCTGGAAATAGTGAGAAACTCACCTTACGTGTGTACAATAGCACAGGGAAGAACTCCAGGTAACATACTGTCATATATTGGGTGTAACATCATGCTCACCAATGAGCCAGACTTTCTCTTTCTGTAGTTGTGCCATCATCTGTGGGACACTGCTGTTCCTCATAATACAGGCATCATGTACAGATCTTAGAAACTTGGCAGTAACATGGGAAATATACTGATCACTAAGGCACACCATCTGCACATTTATAGAATGGTAACTCTTTCTATTTTGGAACACCTGCTCATTTATCCTGGGAGGGACCAAAGCAATATGGATCCCATCAATGGCCCCAATTACACGTGGAATGTGTCCTATTGAATATAAATCAGCAATAACAGTAGGCAAATCATCACTTTGGGGGAATGTATTTCAGCAAGGCTGTCAAAACTCTACTCAACACATTAGAGAACAATGGCTGTGACATAACTGCAGCCAAGCCCACTGTCACTTGAAATGCTCCACTGGCCAGGAGGTGGATCACTGACAGCACCTGTACTGTAGGGGGAATAGCAGTAGGATTACGAAGTCAAGAGTGAGATCTGGATCCAATTGTTGACACAGTTCAGTGATTGTGGCCCTATCCAGACAATAGGTGAGTCGTGTATGGCATTACTCCAGTGTAGCCAAGTTAACTAGGGGTCTGTACACGAGTGCATGCCTCCTATTCCACATTGGTTGATATCTGTACACACAAAACATCACACGTTTGCGATAGCAGGAAGGATAGGAACATACATCACAGTAAATAGAGCTGTTTCATACATTTCAGCCAACCAATGACTGGTGCTCTGGTAAACTCTACATGCAAACAGACTTCCGATACCATACATTCTCATCAATCTGCTACACAGATGTCATCGCATTTGTGCGATATAATAACCACCATCACATTTTAAATGTTTTGTCAACTACTCTTCTGCAAGCAGTGCACTGGTATGAGCTCTCTTTGAAGAGCCAGATTCTCTCAGCAAATGTAATATGATGTGTAGGAATTGCTTTGGTATGTACCATCAGTACCTATGATGCACATTTTATCATCTAACATGTTTGCAGTCCTCAGAAAATGGCAGCCATTGGCCCTGCATTTACAGTACAAGTGGAAATGACCTCACTCCGCCGGAGTTTGACGTCATGGCTGAGGGCGGTCTGAAGCACCGTGCAACTCCTCATTGTTTAACATTGAATTCTATGAATCACAGGGGCCAATGATGATCACCGCTGGCGGTGACGGTGATTACTGGTGCGGGCGTGACAGACATTTTCAGGAGCCCCTGTCACTTGACTCCTGACTTCAATCTATCAAGAACTGCACTGCATGAGCTGCAGTGTCCTGTGTCTGAAACCCACAATGGCCCATGCTACAGGGGATAGGGCCCCAGCCTTCACATCCAATGAACTGAAAAAGCTTGTGGATGGGGTCCACCCATGTATGAACATATGTATGGGCCTCCAGATCAACAGGTGAGCACCTTTTATGTATTTTGGATGTGACATGGCTGTATGTTGATGGATGTGTGTGCATGCAGAGTGCTCTTTAGAGAGTGTTGTTTGCTGCAAGCAATATGGACACATAGGTATGAGTGATGTGTAAGATCATTGTGGGATCAATGTAGTACGTAGTCCTTTGGTGGAACTGTTTGTAGTGTGTAATTAATGTTGTCCTTCTGTTTGTGTTTCCTATTCAGGACAGCGCCCATCAGAAGAAAGGGTTATGGTGTGCCATTGCTAAGGACGTGCAGTCCCTAGGGGTCCGTAGCCAGCGGATCACTCACTGCAGAAAACGGTGGGAGGACCTGAGAGGCTGGGCCCAGAAGACCGCAGAGGCCCAACTGGGAAAGTTCTGCCAATGAGGGAGGGGTGCCCGTGGGACCCTGACCCCCTTAATGGCCAGCATACTGGTGGTGGCCAACCCAGGGTTGGATGGCATTTGAGGGCAGCACAAGTGCCACAAGGGGGTGAATACTCACTGTGCACATTTGTTTCCTAATGCCTGCCATAGTCTTTGGATGCCAAAGTAATAGTCCGTGTATGCCTCAATATGCCCTTGTAGGTATTTTTCTATTTGTCTGCATTGCTATAGTGAGTGTCATGTACAATTAGTATCAGTCATTTGCTGGGATTTCTGCTTCAGTAAGGGCCTACATCCTGATTCACTAGTGATGCTCTGAAGTCCCCTGCCTATGTGGTATGACATGGCAATTGCAAGTTGTGAAGACACTGTCACAGAGTAAGTGTAGCTTTGCCTTTGTCATCAGGCAGACATGGATTAGTGAGTCACAGTATATGTGCTGATGGTAGTTTCTTCTGAGTTCTTTACAGCTGTTGATCCCAGGCAATGGTTGTCACTCCATAGTGTTATCTACCAGTGAGTCATTTTGATGTGTATGCCATATGTGCTGTGATTGCTGTACTTGACCCTGTGCTCCCTTTCTTTCTCCCCCACCCTCCTTCCCTTTCTTCTTCTGTCCTTGTGTGCATTAGCATCATCTGACGAAGGAGCAGGGGCACTGGCGAGTGGGGGAGCTGCAGCCCACGGGACCCAGGAGGATTTGTCCACCGATGCCAAGGGGACCAGTTGGTTGGAGGGTGAGGGGAGCACCATCGGGTAGATGGGAGCTGATACTACTGACTATGATTCCTCTTCCGATGGGAGCTCCCTGATGGTGGCGGACCCCTCTGGGACCACCCCGGCTACATCATCTTCCACCACCCCCTGTTCCAGCAGTGCCATCCCAGTAGCCCCCCCACCCAGTTGCCAGTACCTGCTTACCCAGGAGGGTGGGCATCTCCTTCGCCCCGGGCACTTCAGCCCCTGCCCCAGTCAGCCCTGCTGCCCTCACTGAGGAGGCTATTGACCTCCTTAGATCTATCTCTGTAGTCAACTATAGTGAATGCCATCCAGGGGATGGCATTCCCGATGCAGCAATGCAGTGCCTACCTGGATGGCATTCATGTTGGCTTGGGTGTCCTACAGAGATTGTTTCAGGCTCTGGCCTCCCCATGGATGGCAGCTAGTGTCCCTAGTCTTCCGTCACCCCTCCAACTACTTCTACACTGTCCCAGAGCCCTTCCCCCACCCATCCCAAGCACACAATCAGACGAGTATGCACCCAAGTCAACAGACAGGATTTGCAAAGACAAGCACGAGCACCACAGATCACACCACAAGCATATACACAGCCAACACACAGAAGCACACAGAACAACAACCACTGCCTCCACTGTCTACCTCTCCACCACCTCACTCACACTCACATCAGCACTCAAACGTGCAAGCACTGCATCCTCAGTCCCCGATCCTGCCATCTGTTCAGCCTTGCCCACAGTCACCACAACAGCAGACACGCAGACTGGCACCCCATTCACCACATGCGCAGTCACCACCATCACAACTACATGGAGCACACCCACCTCACTTGCAGACACTACCCCAACATACACATAACCTGTTTGTCTTCTCCCTCCCTCTCTTCCCACACTCCTCCCAAAACACATAAACGTTCCCACTCAGACACTCAACAGCCTTCCACCTCACAAACGTACATTTTGCATGCACTTACAACCAATGCCAGCACACCTACATGTCCTGCGACCACTTCCTCTACCTCCATTCCCAAACCTCCTCCCATCGTCCGCCCCACTGTATCTAAGAAACTTTTCCTTGCCCGCCTTCACCTCTACCCTCCTCCTGACCTACCCTGTGTTGTCCCTAAATGAAAGGTCCCGCTTCCCCAATCCTGTTCCTCCAGCTCACAGTCCTCCTATGGCCCGCCTAGTGTTTCCAATGTCCAACCCCCGCTAAGAAGGCTTCCACTCCTGGACACAAGGCAGCCAGTCCCACCCCCCACTCTAGACCCACTGCCCTGCCTCCAAACAGAGGAGCAAGAGCACACCCCCTCCAAAACTCAAGTCCAAGGACCCCCCCTTCCAAGTCAAACCCCCCCACTCCCTGCCCCCTGAGGTGCCTGCATCTAACATTGATGTCCCTGCCCAGTGGAGTCACTTTGGCTGCCAGGAGTCAAATTGGACCTCTCACGTTGCCCTGTGTAGTGGCATAGATACTTTTGGACTGGCTAATGGCCCTTTGTTTACCTGTTATGTATTGTTGTGGGCGATGTTCCCAGACGAAAACAGTGGTTGCCTCACAGGTATTTGTCCTGGCTTTCTTTTCTTATCGTTATATGGATGTTATATTTTTCAGCGGATTGTTCTCAGTGTGTGGTTTGTGTGTATGGTGGGTGCTAGGCAGCTGTACTCACCGTCGTCATCTTCATCGACATCGCTGATCCTAGACTCCCATTGCATGGTACAACATCGGCAGGACTTCCAGTTCGGGTTCCATGGCGGCCGCGGACTCCTCTGTGTCCCTGGAAGTGAGTGTCTCCTTTTATATGGGTCATTTCCGCCAGTTTTTTCATGGCGGTGGTCCCACCCCGGAAATCCTGGTGGGATACAATGACATAATATGGTCGGCGGTGAATGGTGTTCCCCTGGGCTGGAGATGGCAACCTCGTGGTTCGATGCCAGTCCGCACTGGTGGTTCAAGCGCGTCATTGGCTGTATATGGGAGGGATCACTGCAGTGGTCATAATATGGTGGTCTTCACCACCATCCTGGCGGCGGTACTACCACCATCGCCGGTGTGGCGGTCAGCTGACCGCCAAAGTCATAATGAGGGCCATTATGTGCACTGCAACTACAGATAACACATACAGTCCACCACACATTCCTCAACAATGACTTACTCCTCATCTATGACTATTTCCTACCAGCCATCAACAGTATCATGTACATGTCACTGGGATGACGGCAATCCATTGTGAACCAACATGGCCCAGAGTTGATTGGACAAAATTTTCCATGATCAACATTTGTTGCGTCAAACTTGTGGGGATCACGTGCCCCCAACAAGTCTGGATTTCCTGTGTCCCTGTGCATAAGGGGGGCTGTGAATGGAATTAATCACCTTGACACCCCTGGTGAAACTTCCCACCAGTTATTCTAGGGTTTGGTGAATCATCATTCATGTGTCCTGGTGTAAGACTTGGCCTGAGCACATGTTACATGGAGGCACGCCATTGCCCATGATGTGCTGACATGCACAACTGATGCAATGTTCTAAGAAAATTTGGCCGAAGCCTGAGCTGCTTATCAAAGTTGCCAACACATTACAGAACTGAGGCCCCCTACCCTGTGCTATGTTAGACCCACAGTGAGTTTGGCATTGCACTGGGTGCTGCAATAGTATTCTGATACATTGTACATCATTTGCACATGCATGTCAGACAACATCAAAGTATCAGGTACGCACACAGCATTCACATAACATGCATTTGTAATGTGACCTACATCACTCACAAATATCATGGTGGCAGGACCATGCTGTGAAAACTGCTGAGCTCAGACGTGGGAAGACTCATAGGCCCTCATTACAACATTGGCGGTAAAATCCATTTACGGCCGTGCAGAAGAACGCCAACACACCGCCGCGGAATTCCACCACAGCTATTATGACCCACAGCACGGAATCCGCCAAAATTCAGACACCCACACAAGTCCGCCACACCAAAGGTCAGTGATAAACTGGCGAAAACAAAACCTCCACCGTCACGCCAACAGAAATACGCCCACACTATCATGACACACGAATCCACGCAGTGGTCTTTCAACTGCGGTATTCCATTGGCGGTACACACCGCTGCGCTCCAAATACACACACATTTACAAAACACAGCCACATTGGACAATTCGAAACACACACACCTGATACACATACACACACCACACCCACACACCCAATACAATATAAAACACACACCCACAACACCCACAAACCCCTACGACCAAAATCCCGAACGAAGGCCAGAGAGAGACACCACAAACAACTACCAAGCATCCACAGGCACACAATACCATCACCCACATAACTTCCACGCACCTCACACAACACACCACTAAATATCACCCCACTTATCACTACACACACCACCCAACACATCACCCACACCACCCCATGACACGGCAAAGACACCCCAGGTTCTCTGAGGAGGAGCTCAGGGTCATGGCGGAGGAAATCGTCCGGGTAGAGCCGCAGCTTTTAGGATCACAGGTGCAGCACACCTCCATAGCTAGGAAGATGGAGCTATGGTGCAGAATAGTGGACAGGGTCAACGCAGTGGGACAGCACCCAAGAAATAGGGATGACATCAGGAAATGGTGGAACAACCTACGGGGGAAGGTGCGTTCCGTGGTCTCAAGACACCACCTTGCAGTTCAGAGGACTGGCGGCGGACCCCCACCTCCTCCCCCACAACTAACAACATGGGAGGAGCAGGTCTTGGCGATTCTGCATCCTGAGGGCCTCGCAGGAGTAGATGGAGGAATGGACTCTGGTAAGTCAAATCTTAACTATTACATCCCCCACCCTACCTGCATGCCATCACATACCTCCACCCTCACCCTCACCCCATCACTCCTACTCCTCACAAATGTCCCACTATCACAACCGACCCATCCCAACACCAAGCCCTGCATGCAACAACAAAGCATGGACACCTATCACCAAAGCATGCCCACTGCAAATACCCATACACCCCCCTAAACCATCATCACACAAGGTCCTAAACAGGAATGCAAGCACTGGGGTACACGGACACCTACCCATTGCACACCATGGCACACACAGATGTAATAAACATCCTTTTATACCCCTGCAGGACCCCTACCCAACGTCACCAGACAGGAGGGTCCACAGATGTCCACACCACCAACAGAAGAGGCACAAGGTGATGACAGCAGCTCTGTCCAACTGGATCTAGATGACCAGCCCGGCCCATCGGGGACCTCGGGACAGTCAGTTCCCCTCACACAGTCACAGGCCACTACAGACCTTCCCCCCTCTGGAAACACCAGCACAGCACCCACCCAGCTGGCCCATGCCTCTGTCCCCAGGTCACGTCAATCAGCAGTGTGTCCACCACTACAGGGGACCCAGGCTAACCCACCACCCCAACAACAACAGGGACCTGGGGGCAGTGGTAGTGGGCACACGGTCCAGGGGACAGAGGGCCAGGAACACAGGGGAACTGGGAGGGCTGCTGTGCGACAGGGGGAGGACAGGCCAAGGGAACCCACTCTCCACAAGGCCCTCTTCTCCATCATGGGAGCCTACCACCACTCCCAGGAGACGATGGCAAAGGTACTGGCCAAGTTTCAGGAGACCCAACGCCTGCAGGAGGAACAGTATTTGGGCTTCAGGGAGGAACTCAGAGCCATCAATTGTACCCTGGACACCATCGTGGGGGTGCTGAAGGAAGTACGCAACACCAGGAGGGACACTGTGGCACAACAAGGGGCCCCTTACACTAGCATGGACGATGAACTGCCCACCACCTCCGTTGGCGCTAGTGGGCACCGCCACAGGACCACCACACCAGCACCCCACCCCCTGCAGAGGGAGAACCACACCGCAACCGGTCCCTGAGATCCAGGACAAAGACAGAGAACGATGCCAAGACCCCCGCCAAGAAATGAGACCACCCTGAATGTCATCCTTCTGTCCCACTTTGTCACCCTGTCCATCCTCATACTGCCCCAGCTCCACTTCCTATGCCCATTTGGGCAATGCCCCTGTGAGACTAGTAGACTGGACTCTGCCATGGACATTTCTCCATCATCACCCCTCACCATTTTACAACCCACTCCAATATTGAGCACTTAAATAAACACCCTTGAAGCACGAAACAATCTGGAGTCAGTCTGTGATTTCGGAATAGTGTATTAGCAATTACTGTGGCAAAATGCTCTTTCAATTGTAATGTCAACATACCTATGTCACACAGATCTAGTCCATGAGGAAACAAAGCAGATGTCACACTGTGGGACACACATCTGTGAAATCGTAAGGGAAAGTGACAACTCAGTGACCACACACTGGGTGAAAACGACAGACAGTAGAGAGGTAGTAGTGTTAAAGTACATGTAGTAGGCAGGTTTGTATTCTTACCTGTGTCTCACTGGAAATATTGCAGGATCACCGAGTTCCTGTTGTCCATGTCCTCTTCTACTGCTTCCTCGTCTTCACTGTCCACAAGCTCCACAGCTGCAACAACACCGCCATCTGGACCATCCTCCTGCAGAAAAGGCACCTGTCGTCGCAAAGCTAAGTTGTGAAGCATACAGCAGGCCACGATGATCTGGCACACCTTCTTTGGTGAGTAGAATAGTGGTCCACCTGTTATATGGAGGCACCTGAACCTGGCCTTCAGGAGGCCGAAGGTCCTCTCTATTATCCGCCGAGTTCGCCCATGGGCCTCATTGTAGCGTTCCTCTGCCCTTGTCCTGGGATTCCTCACTGGGGTCAGTAACCATGACAGGTTGGGGTAACCAGAGCCACCTGCAAATGGCGAGGGACAACTGTTAGACACACACAAACCTGGAGGCATATCCCCAGACAACCATTCCCACTGACTTGCTTCCAGGTGCTCACCTATTAGCCACATACGGTGCCTCTGGAGTTGACCCATCACATAAGGGATGCTGCCAGGGAACTTGACATTCACATGGGAGATGTACTGGTCTGCCAAACACACCATCTGCACATTCATCGAATGATAACTCTTCCGGTTTCTGTACACCTGTTCACTCCTGCAGGGGTGTACCAAAGCCACATGGGTCCCATCAATGGCACCTATGATGTTGGGGATATGTCCCAGGGCATAGAAGTCTCCTTTCACTGTAGGCAAATCCTCCACCTGAGGGAAAACTATGTAGTTTCGCATGTGTTTCAGCAGGGCAGACAACACTCTGGACAACACGTTGGAAAACATAGGCTGGGACATCCCTGATGCTATGGCCACTGTTGTTTGAAATGACCCACTTGCAAGGAAATGGAATACAGACAGCACCTGCACTTGAGGGGGGATTCCTGTGGGATGGCGGATAGCTGACATCAGGTCTGGCACCAGCTGGGACCACAGTTCCTGGATTGTGACACGGTCAAGCCTGTAGGTGATGATCACATGTCTTTCCTCTACTGTCGACAGGTCCACCAGCGGTCTGTACACCGGAGGATGCCGCCATCTCCTCACATGTCCCAGCGGACGGTGCCTATGAAGGACAACAGCGAGCACAGAGTCAAACAACTCAGAGGTACGTACCCACAGCTTACACAGAACACGAATCATAATCCGAAAATTGGCCTGTATGTGTGTTGAGGCTAGGCCTAGGTATGTGTGACGCAGTTAGAAATTAAGCCATGTGGGCCCCTGAAATGGCGGCTGCCTGAGCTGTAAAGAGGGACAATGGGATGTGAGGTAACTGCGCTGGCATTGTACACCGTTGCAGTAGGTGGTCAAAGACCGCGGCGCAATGCTGCATTGGTTAACATTGGACCCTATGGGTCACAAGAGCCAATGACGATGTACACCGGCGGTGACGGTACGCACTGCCGCGAACGTGACCGCCATTTTCTATCTGTTCACTCACTCGATACCTGATCTTCGACAGGAAAGGACCTACACTGCAAGTGCTGCTGTAACCTCGGTCTGGAAGAGACAATGGCTCGTGTGACTGGAGAAAGGGCCCCTGCCTTCACATCGGAGGAGTTGGAGAAACTCGTGGATGGGGTCCTCCCCCAGTACACGCTACTCTACGGTCCTCCAGACAAACAGGTAAATACACTGGGAGCATGCTGTATGGGCTATGCCTGTGTGGAGTGGGGTGGATGAAAGATGGGGGGGGGGAGATTGAGGTGTGCATGAAACGATGGTGTGTGCATGTGCATCATGGCAAGGGTAGGGATGGGGGCCAATGACTTTGATGGTGCATTTGGTAATAACTTTTCTTTTCCCCCTGTACAATTCATGTAGGTCAGCGCCCACCAGAAAAAAGATATTTGGCGTGCCATCGCCAAGGATGTCCGGACCCTGGGGGTCTACCACAGACGGAGCACCCACTGCCGGAAAAGATTGGAGGACATTCGCCGCTGGAGCAAGAAGACAGCGGAGGCTCAGCTGGGGATGGCCTCCCAACGTGGGAGGGGTGCCTGTCGCACCATGACCCCCGATGTTCAGGATCCTGGCGGTGGCATACCCGGAGCTGGATGGGCGCTTGGGGGCATCACAGCAGCCACAAGGGGGTGAGTACACTCTCATTCTGCTGATTTTGCGCGCAGTGGAGGTGTCTGGGTGGGGGAGGTGGGCTGTGGGTTTCCCTAGGCCAGGACGAGTTTAGAAAGCAAGGTCCCCTTGTTCTGGCAGAGCCTGTGGCACCCCACCCCACCTGTGTACAGTACCAAGTACACATAGTCAGGCTCCTGTGTCATCCATGTGTGCAGATGTCGTCCATAGCCTTGTAGGCCATGTCCCTGGGATTGAACAGTGAAGGCCAAGTGTGCGGCGTAGTGCAGGGGGCTTCTGTGTCTGTCATGTCCGCCAACGGTAGCGGTAATGCATGCACTCAGCATGTCTTTCTTCTGTCGTACCCCCCTTTTTGTGGTCTCCCTGTTCTTGTGTGCATTAGCATCATCAGGCGGAGGAGCACTGGCAACGGAGCAGGAGGGAGCTGCATCCCACATGGCCCTGGAGGGCGAGACAACGGACTCTGAGTTCACCAGTGGGACGGAGGGCGAGGGGAGCTCCACGTCGGAAACAGGAGCTGACACCAGTGACATAGACTCATCCTCTGATGGGAGCTCCCTTGTGGTGGCGGCAACATCTGTGCCCCCGCATCTACAGGGAGAGCCTCCATCCCCCCTACCAGCACCGCCCTCCCAGCAGCCCCTCAGCCTTTGCCCCGTGGCCGCTCACCCAAGAGGGTGGGCATCACCTTCGCCCCAGGCACCTCAGCCCCTGCCCCAGTCACCCCTGCTGCCCTCAGTGAGGAGGCCATTGACCTCCTCAGGTCCCTCACTGTTGGGCAGTCTACCATTTTGAATGCCATCCAGTGTGTAGAAAGGCAGTTGCAACAAACAAATACATTCCTGAAGGGCATTCATTCTGGTCAGGCGGCCCTCATCGAAATTTTCAGACTCTGGCCTCAGCACTGATGGCAGCCATTGTCCCTGTCTCTAGCCTCCCCCCTCCAACTTCCTCCACCCAGACCCAATCCCCTCTACCTCAGCCTATCCCAAGCACACCTTCAGACCAGCATGCATACACGTCAACACACAAGGGAAGCTCAGGCAAACATAGGCACCACAAATCCCACAGGCACTCATGCATGCATCACACACATGCAGACACACCAACATCCACTGCCTCCACTGTGTCCCCCTCCTCCTCGTCTCCCTCCTCCCTCCCAGTCTCGTCTCCACTCACACCTGCATGCACTACATCTACAGCCACTACTGACATCACCAGCACACACACCACCACACTCCGATCACGTGCAGTCACCACCCCCACTGCCATTCACACGTCCCCTGTGTCCTCTCCCAGTGTGTCTGTGACGCCACCTCCCAATATACACAAACGCAGGCACACACCCACCCAACAGCCATCCACCTCACGACAACCTCCAGCGCATGTACCTTCACCCAAAGTCACCAAACGAACACCTCCTTCAACCACAACCTCTTCCTCCACTCCCAAACCCCCTCCAGCTACCCGTCACAGTGTTTCCCAAAAACTTTTCCTGTCCAACCTTGACCTCTTTCCCACTCCTCCCCCACCCCATCCATCTCCAACGTCCAACTCTCCAGGTCCCAACCTAGCACCTCAGCCACAACATTTCCGGGACCAGTGGTGCCTGTAGTCACCGGAATCTGGAGTGCACCGGCCACCAGGGCAGCACTGACAGTCCCCCACCTGTGAAGCATCAAAAGTTGGCCAGTGCCCGGCGGGCCACCAAAGCCGCTCCCAGGGGTACAAGTAGGAGTGTGGAGCTGCAACACCTTCCAAGGTTCACAAGAGCCAGCACCTGCCCAGCTGCCCAAGAGGCCACCGCCAGCACCTGCCCTGCTTTCCAAGAGGCCACCACCAGCACCAGCCCCGCTGGGCCAGAGAGAACCGCCAGCACCAGCCCCGCTGGGCCAGACAGGACCGCCAGCACCAGCCCAGCTGGGCCAGACAGGACCGCCAGCACCAGCCCCACTGGGCCAGAGAGGACCGCCAGCACCAGCCCCACTGGGCCAGAGAGGACCGTCAGCACCAGCCCCACTGAGCCAGACAGGACCACCAGCACCGCTGGGCCAGACAGGACCGCCAGCATCAGCCCTACTGGGCCATGAAGGACCGCCAGCAGCTGAGTCACTGCAAAGGACACCGGCGCCACAAGCACCGCTGAACAGGGCACCACATGCAACGCTGGCCCATGAACGCCAAGGGCACTGATGCTACTGAGTCCGTCACGAGCAGGATGAGGCACTCGGGGCACCACGTCCCCTCCAGAACCAGTGTTGAGATCCACTAGAAGGTATTCGCACACATGCACTAATTGTAGAAAATTTCATACAAGTCAGTGAATGATAACAATTATTCATTAATTGAAATTTTACACACTCCGAAAAGATTAGTATTTAATCCCACATATAGTACATCAGAATTTAACACAATCAAAGAAAAGGTTAAATCAAACCGATATAAAAAATGTAAAGTTCATAAGGATTTTTTTGTCCAATTGTCCTGATTCCCACTGAAATGTTATTACTTCACAGTTGCACATTTGAATCCCAAATGTTCATAAATATCCGAAATTAATGCAATCCTTTCAAAGATTAGCCATTAAATGAATGTCCATCCCATCGTCCCGTTGTCGACACGTGTTTCATCCCGGGAGTGCCCATGGATTTCGTCAGGACCTCCTACAACAATATTTACATATATACTCTTGTAGTACATCTTATAACTATCAAAATGCTATCATATATCAAAATAGGTGCGCTGTGAGAACCCAAAATATTACATAAAATATTTTATCAGACCCCATTGTATGTGTCCTTTGTGATTACAACAAACCAAGGTGAGCAAACTATTATCCGTGACTCATACCACTCCTGTGAACAGGCTTATTTTAAGGTGATATTCATTTGGGTGACCATTTCCCTCCTACTACTAAGCAATACCTAATAAAACATTCATGTGAAATAAATCCATGCTGCAACCCTACCTTTCAAGAAAGCTCCACATGTTAGATTAATAATGTGTCCCTTGTTCTCTAAGTGCCTTTATAAAGACCTCTGCTGAGATAAAATTCGAGATAAGTTCTCCAAATCTCCACTAATTTCATTATATGATATCTCAAGTTATGCTCTTGTTTGCATCTTACCGCTATTTTATGTTTACGTAGCGCCAATTAGAATCAATGTTTTGCACGCTCTTATTCCACGCGAGTACGCTAGTGTGTCCGTCTTCCAATATCTATAAGCCGCGGCGCCTCGGCTGCCAGCACTTTATACAGCTATCTGATGTTAGAAATCAAAAACTGACAACAACGTGAGAGCGTCCGTGTGTTCCTCATAATAAAAATAGAAGACGGACTCCGCTAGTCCGAGAGTTTCCACTAATGTATAATTAATATCGAGGCTTCACGTCGCTCCTTCGATTAGGAGCTCCAATCTTGATTTCTAAGTAATATAATGAATACAACATAGAATTAACCCTAAATCTATTATCTAAGTGGTGTCGAAACAACATTTTATTATTCATTTTCTTGACTTATGACTCCATTTAGCCCTAAATATGCTGGTATCACATTACTTTCCATGGGACCCTAGGTTATATGTACCCCAATTCTGATAGTAAACCGTTGGTAGGTAGAGTTGGAGTTGGAAACAAATACAATATATTAGAATGTAGCCCACCCTTTCTAATAGGTACTGGCCTCCAAATATTCGTTAAGTATCTCCTAAAAAGTACTCCATTTTATAGTCAGTATTTAAACCCTGTTCTACAGCTCTTAATTTCAAAATCCAGTATGACTCTTTTCTCCTAAGGGCTAATTCCCTATTTCCACCACGGGGGTTAACTGCACAATGGTCAAAACCAAAAAATTTAAATGTTTTATATTTAGCCTGTACTTGGCAGACCTTCATATGAGAAGCTATAGGGTAACGTTCATCCTCTAAATTAATTGCCCTCCAGTGTTCGGAGATTCTGGCCTTTAACGGACGTATCGTACAGTGTTGAGATCCATCCACTAACTCAGTCCTTGGCAGGATGAAGCACTCTGGGCACCATGCCCCCTCCAGAACCAGTGGAGAGACCCATCCACTACCTCAGTCCTTTGCAGGATGAAGCACTCTGGGCACGAGGCCCCCTCCAGAACCAGTGGAGACTGTCATCCACTTGAGAGACTGTGGCTTTGCACTCCCCAGGATGTAGCAGTGGTCAACCCACCCACTGTAGAGACTTGAGAGACTGTGGCTTTGCACTCCCCAGGATTGAAGAGTGGGCAAACCACTCACTGTAGAGACTTGTGAGACTGTGGCTTTGCACTCCTCAGGATTGAAGAGTGGGCAAACCACCCACTGTAGAGACTTGTGAGACTGTGGCTTTGCACTCCCGAGGATTGAACAGTGGGCAAACCACCCACTGTAGAGACTTGAGAGACTGTGGCTAAGCACACCCCAGGATTGAACAGTGGGCAAACCACCCACTGTAGAGAC
This sequence comes from Pleurodeles waltl, assembly GCF_031143425.1. Taxonomy (NCBI): domain Eukaryota; kingdom Metazoa; phylum Chordata; class Amphibia; order Caudata; family Salamandridae; genus Pleurodeles; species Pleurodeles waltl. Next base: position 522,945,950 of record NC_090448.1, read on the forward strand.
TTGTGAGACTGTGGCTTTTCACTCCCCAGGATTGAAGAGTGGGCAAACCACCCACTGTAGATACTTGTGAGACTGTGGCTTTGCACTCCCCAGGATTGAACAGTGGGCAAACCACCCACTGTAGAGACTTGAGAGACTGTGGCTTTGCACTCCCCAGGATTGAACAGTGGGCCACCCACCCACTGTAGAGACTTGAGAGACTGTGGCTTTGCACTCCCCAGGATTGAACAGTGTGCATGCGGCCCCCTTGTGGATTTGGCGTTGTGCACTCAACCGGCTGAGGTGCCCCCCCATTTCCCTCCCCCTGAGGTGCCTGTTTTATTGCTATCTGATGCCCCTGCAGTGTTCTCTCCGTCATGGTCGGGGATCTTGTGTGGGCCTCGCCCATACCGTGTGGGCCCAGTGTTCCAGGGACTTCAATGGAGCACTAAATGGACTACTATTCTTGGTGCATATTTTGTTTGTAGTGTATATATATATTTTTGCGTACTGGATTTTAATATATTACAATGGTTACACTCATTTTCTTTTTTCTTTGGTCTTTGCATTACTCCGGGGGGTTGGAGGTGTGACTATAATGTATCATGATGTATTAGTGTGTGTGTTGTCGTGGGTGAGGGTGGGGGTGGGGGTGTTGCGGGTGTGTGTCCCTGTTTTTTCCTTCCCCCCTCCCCTGTGTTGTAGGTGCAGTACTCACCGTGGTCTTCGTCGCCGGCGTTCGTGCTCCTGGTAAAGGAGCAAGAAGATAAGGGCTGGCAGGATCTGCAGCTCTGGTTCCATTGCGTCCTGGTTCCTCGTGGGGTGTGTAGAGGTGAGCGTTTTCCCTTCGAGGTCCTGTTTCCGCTGTGTTTTTGTCTGCGGTGAATCCGCCCCGGAAAAGGTGGCGGATTGGTAGGTTGTGATACTGTGGGTGGTACTTTGTCCTCCGCCTGTTTGTTGGCGGTGACCGCTATGCTGTTTGTTTGTACCGCCGTGGCGGTCGGAGTGTTAAAGTGGCTGTCTTTGTTGGCGGTATCCGCCACGGTCGTAATTCCAATTTTTTACCACCGGCCTGTTGGCGGTCTTACCGCCGCTTTAACACCGTCCGCCAGGGTTGTGATGACCACCATAGACTTTTCCCACAACCATCTGGAGCTGAGTTGTCTACCAATTGTGTACACAACTGACTGTTGTGCAGCACAATATGGCTCTTTGGAGTACTACAAACTCATTATATCTGAAGGGTACGGAGGCACCTGTGGTGCATGTGTCTCCTACAGAAGCCCCCTAGAGACCTCTGCAGATATAACCCATATCTGTACCGTCTTGTCAGTAAGTGTTGCCAATGTGTGGCAGACAGTGCTGGCAATGGTGTTGTGACGAATTAGTTGTTGTGGACATCTACCTCATTGCCACAGCAATCTGACAAACTACAGCCCAGGGGTTGTGTGTGTATTCCAAGTTGTTGAGGAATGCTGTGATACATCCTTCAGTGTAGTAAGTAATATGTGTGTGTCATCACAAGGCACACACTCGATCAGTAATGCTATGGAAATTTACTCATGTGAAAATAGTTGCACCTACCAGCACATTGACTGATTGAAATCATGGATGTATTGCCAATAGTGTGTGGCCAGCCATTGTGGGCATGGTATACTATTATTTGTCCAGGGAGGGATAAGAACATGGGCATAGACATATGACTCAACGCAGACACACTAGCTCTGTGGTCCAAGGATGCATTTGTTGGTGAAGGTTACTGAGTAATGTGGCAGTGAGGGAGCAGATGCAGGACAGCCCCATACTGTCAGTGAGAAGCAGCAGACCTGTGGAACTGACTCAGCAGATGTGTGTGTGGTTATGGGCATAGTATAGGGTGTATGTGATGCACATTGTACAGGAACAGGGAAGTGCTAGTAGTCTGGACACAGTGCATGGTCAAGCTCCCTTAAATGGACTTGGCCAATGACACAAAGGGGCCGATAGAACAACAGTCTTGCAGCACCAATTGCATCAATACAGTCCTTGTGGCCATCCTTATACCCCTCACCCCCACCATGTGTGCACCCATTGAGAAGTAAAGCACAGCATGATGCAGGTAGGGTCCAACTGCATCTATTTCTGTGTAGGTAAATGATGTACTCAGCGGGAGTTGCAACAGATCATCACGACTTCTGCTCAGTACAAGGGAGCCATCGCATACATTTATATGTCCCCATATCACACCTGTTCTCAGCAGCTTTTCAAAGTGCCTGGGAATGGAAAATAAGGGATTTCTAATTTTTCTCAGTGGCTTATACATGTGCCTCCCAAACAGATTTTGGGACCCCCATCGATACATGATGCATGGCACAGGCCTCATTTGGTGATGCTCAATACTGAGTTACCCAATGCATGCATCACAACACTTTGTAATGGTTGTGCAGGGAAAATGGTACATCTGCCCTGCATCGGCTTCATTATTGTACATTTGAGTTGCAGGCCAAAGGTGGTGCTGGGGTTCTTCATACAGGTAGCATACAACATGTCCAGATCCACAATCTTTACATGCAGCACTCAACCATATCCACAGTTGTCATGCAAATGCAAAATAAAGGACTTTGAATGGAAATGGGAGACTTAGCAACTGCCCCATCAATCTCTATGCCCAGATAATCCAGCAGATCTTGCTCCTTTGTAACGAGGTCTGCCCAGCGGTGCTTACGTTGGTGGTTATTCTTTCCTGTCCCAAAGATCTGTGTTAGGTGGTGGAGCACATTGCCCCACCGCAGCCTCCTTGCCTCTGTGGGGTAGCCTAGAATGACACAGCCACCCAGTTGCAGCAACATGGGGAGGTAGTGCTGAACCAGCCATATAAAACCCCCCAGCTCATCGGCCGACATCCACGCATCCTCCCTTTCCCAGACATACTGGATTGCAAATGCAGTGCACCCCCAAAAAAATGAAATTCCTAATACCTAACCTAACTACCTCAACTACCCCAACAACTGTAGCACCCCTGACAAACACCCCACAATAAAGAGACAGAAACTGTTCACTTACAATACAAAAGATAGGTTTAAAGATAAATAAAACACAACACCTACAGGACACAGCACAATAAATACTTCAAACACTCCAAAACTCTTACAGCACCAGCTTCACACACACTCACACAGTCACAGACAATAAGACTGTGAAGTGAAGGTGAACTCACTGTACCATATTTGCAGGCAGGATGTCCTATTTCATCACTTCCGGGGATGGTGCATCACGTTTCCAGTCATGTGTAGTTTTTTTGATACATGACACCCATGTGTCGATTTTCTCACCTTTTGTGTGAAATTGCATCTGGAAGTGCGAGAGACGTTCTGGGGCTAGGCGTCTTTTAGCTTAGGGGAATTGCATGGTATATGTGTATGCATGAAAAAGTTTGACGCATGACTGTCATGCCCTGATTTTTCACCATGGTGTGTTAAAAGGCGTGTGAACATGTGTTTGCCGCTCAGGGCTCAGGCATCATTTTACTTATGTTGCAGTGTGGATTTAATGTGTTTGCAACATTTTTTTTATGCATGGCGGAATTGCATGGATTTTTGCATTGTAGGCTTTGAGTGCACCCTTATTCACTTAACATGTCACAATGGCTCTGCTACAGTGTTGTATATGTGGTATGGCTACGTATGCATGACTATCCAGTAATGTAATTGCAGTGACATTGGTATGTCAAATCCACAGGTTTGTCTATGAGTCTGCTGCATGCGATTACTCATACTTTGTGCATATGTGCATGTGTAGCCACGTTGTGTCCACATACATGTTGGCACATGTGTGCTATGTGTGTACATATGTGTATGAATATTAATTTGTGGGTGTACTACATTGTTATGTCTGATATACAAATGTACACATACCTACACCACAATATGTATGATGGCCTATGTCCAACACATGGTAAGGCATGTTGCAACCATGACAATTTGTACTCAAAGTATTAAGTGCTCTTGGACTGCATTGACATCATGCTGCCTCTGCAATTTACGTGTGCATGTGTGTCCACTCAGTGGTGTGTTGGATTTTACTTCATGTTGCTCTGCTACACATGTACCACTTGGTTCCCCATGCATCTTAATTGCAGGAGATGTTATGTACACATGTGTTAGTGAAGGTTGGTATGTGTGTGTGTGTGTGTAAAGACGTGTGTAGTGTCATTTTTGTAACATATGACGACATTGGTGTGTTCATGGGATGTGAAACTTCACATTACTATCTTCCTGCATGGACACATGTTGGCATTTTACAAATGAATGTGTAGTCACATCGGTGCCACCTATGTTTGCGTATGTCAAAACACATGTGAAGGGCATTTCTTTCAGTCACTGATCTTGTGATACTATACCCTTATTTTTGTGCTGGGTTGCATTTTGTTCAGAATCCATACACATCACTATGCCTGAACCATTAAAGTGATGAGTGTGTGCTGAGATATTTGGTATATATGTGCATTCCTTTAACTGGGCACTCACATTTGTCGACATCATGTTTGTTAAGACTGTCACATACAATGTCATACCACATAGTCTGGCATAGATGCCAGCCTACTCATCATCACAACTGTGTGAGTTTGTATGGCAACACAAACCCATGGTTGGATGTGAAGGGGCAAGTTAATGGTGCTCCAGTTTACTCAGCCCCCTGTGCACATGCACCAGGCCCCTGACAATGTCATACATTAATGTAGCCAGAGCAGTAGTGTGTGGGTTTATTAAGCGGGTATCTAGACTCTTCATGATTGCTACTTGGCAGAACAATGCACATTCCCCAGCAGACAGACACATGCACAATTGAGGTCATACAGACCAGGATATCACATTTTCCTCTGTGGTTCTTGATGTCAGCCTTCCACTCTCATGTACAGAGCTCAGTGCTTGCACATGTAGGACATGTCTCATTATTTGATGTCCTTAGTTGTTTCCATGGGCAGCTTGTTTAGGGGTTGTATATCTGTTGTGACTTCAATAATGGAAACGTGCCAGGGTACAAATGGTGTTGACTGTCACTGCCTCCTAACATGGTGGCATACGATGGGCAAATACCATGGTATGCTAGTGGCCAACATGACTGGGTTATGTACTGAGCTGCCCACCTTCTCTGTACATTTGTTAAATGTTGACATAAAGACGTGATGTGTTGCACAGTCAGTATTGGTCTATGTGTGTCCCTTCTCCATGTTTTCCTGCATTACTGGTAAGGTATGTATTGTCCCCTACGTTGCTCGCATTCTTTAGGCTGCTTGACCTTTGTTCACATCTTTTACAGCAACATTGCCTGGTCATACGTAGACATGATGCAACATGTGACTTGTGTAATTTGTAGATGTACACATCTCCTGCAACTGTCTACTTGATAATTATGGTTCCATTGACAGTATTTGTGAGATTTAATGAGTGCCATGCACACATGACATTACATCTGCCACTGCACTTGTGTTGTCTCCAAGTGACCTCCCGTGTTGTATTTGCAAGTATCTGTGGGTGTCTCGAAGCTGTCCATCCACATCCTCCGTTGAATATGGGTATGCATTTCTTCCAGCATGCCACAACCTAGGTAACTCTTACCAGGATTGAATTATGTTGAGGTGTAAAATCATCTTAGTACTTTTCATTAGTCAAATGCAACATATATGGCTAGGTCTACTCCCACTCAGTTTGATGTGTCTCAGGCATTATTTAACAATGCTGGACATAGAAGAAGCACATCACACATCTGATTGTGATGTTGGAGCCCAAAACATGTATGGGATAATCGTTATTGTTGCTACCATGCACTTGTTCTGTCATGTGAGTGACAATGAGTGATGTGTATTGCTATGTGATGTGTGATGTTGATATACAGAGCATACTAGGTAAACATGCTGACACATGTCAAGCATTGTTGATGCTGGCAAACCCATTGGTATCTAGCACATACATCCGTACATAAGTCTTCACATGTTTATCTGGATTTGCTCTAGGCATGTGTCAAGACGGTAGATTTGTGTGACAAGTGTGCAGCTCATGTATGTAGTGAGTGTAAGACACTCTGCCTATATTCGACCCGACAATTATTTGGTGGGGCATTGTCCCAATAAATTCTTAGATCCTGACAATGGGTCATGTGTTTGGATAGTGATTCTACACCCATAGCTGCTTATTTTGTCTGGAAACCCAACGTGCACTCCACAGCCAACATGTGTGTGTCATACGTGAGATACGGTCCACCATGTGTCAGGGTTGTGCCCAATGGCAGTGCTAGGACATAATCCCATGGATACACTGTGCAGACTCAGTTTCAAACATTGGTTACAATCCCTGGATAATTACTGAAGGTCCATAGTTACCTATGATATCCCACCCTTGTCACACACGTACCATGCAGGCAATGCTGCAATCATCGTGAGTTGTGATAGTGTTCTGTTCCAACATAACTTAATATCCATTTGTTGACAGCTCCTACCTTATGTGTGCCCCTTGCATATATCCTGTTACGCATGGTGTTGTTGTGGTGAACGGGATTGGTATTAGCACCTTGCCCACTTGATGGCACAATATATGTAGTGGTGCATGTATCTAGGCCTTCAGGAGTCACATGCCCATGAATTGCATGTCACTGATATGAGAGGTGGAGGCAGTAGACCCTCTTACATCAAAAACAGTGTTGCTACCATATTTGTCGCCTTTGTGTCTTCTACCTGCTCCCTGAGGTTTGAGTCACATTCTAATGATATATGTAGTGGAGAATGAGTAGACCAAGGGCAATCAGGTGCAAAGTATTTTCTTTGTGCTAGTTACAATGTGATGTGGTTGGTCCAGTGACTATGTGTAGGATCTCTACAATGTGGAGTCTCCTGCAAACTCCTGCTAAAGTGCTCTGTTATTCCTCCTAAAAATTATCTGCTCCCTCATCATCCTCCTCCTCGTTCGGGACATCAACCTGGTCAACCCAGGGGACATTTTTTCTGACACAGATGTTGTGGAGGATTGCACACGCCTGTATTATTTTACATACGAGTGGTGGAGCATACAAGAGGCTTCCTCCTGTCATAGCCAGGCACCTAAACCTTGAATTCAGGAGCCCAAACGTCCTCTCCACCACATTGTGTGTTTTCCTGTGCCCCTTGTTGTAGGCCCGCTCCTCCACTGTTGTGGGATTGGCAAATGGAGTCATAACCCACAACTGTATGCCGTACCCTTGATCAGCTGCAAAGGAAATAGAGAAGATGTGTTGGTAAAGCTTGATAGTAATTTGGAACATAGCAAGGCAGTTGTTTTTGTTGGAGTGGTGACAGATTTGCTTGCTGTATAGTGTATGTTCCTGTACTTGTGAAATGGTTTCATTGGACTGTGTTGATGGGCATGATAACCTTGTGTAGTGGCTCAAGGCCCTGGGAATTTTAATATTGATCCCAAAATGATTGTTATAATTTAGGAAAATGTGTTGTGTAGTCCATATTTGAAGCATTGCTAGATGAAATTTACCACCTCCTTGTACCAAAGTAGTGTCAGATGTTAAGACACGATAGTTGCCCTACAAAGCCAGATTGTAATGTCCATGTTACCATGTGGCACCACAGATATAGTGTGACACTTTGGCCGGTATTTATATTTTTTTATGCTAATCAGCGCAAGGGCAGATTTGCGTCAAAAAGTTTACTGCCGACTAACACCATTCCAACGCGCCAGCCGGGCGCCTTATTTATGGAATGACGTTAGCCAGTGCGGCAGCCTGATTAGCGTCAAAATAAATGACTCTGACTGGGCACCGGAGGTGAAGGGAAGACTGGAGGTTGTGCACCAAAGAATGGTACAAGTCAGGTTAGAGTAAAAAATATTGGCTCTAACCGGACCATTTTTTGACGCACAACCCCCATGGAAATGACTCCTGTCTTTGCAAAGACAGGAGTCATGCCCCCCTGCCCAATGGCCATGTCCAGGGGACTTATGTCCCCTGGACATGGCCATTGGACACAGTGGCATGTAGGGGGGCCCAAGTTATACCCCACTTTGCCACTTAAAAAAAAAAATATATATATACTTACCTGCACTTACCTGCACTCACCATGGATGGATCTCTCCTTCCATGGGTGTCCTCCAGGGGTGGGCTAGGGTGCAAGGGGGTGTCCCTGGGTGCAGGGTCTCTGACCACGGAAATGAGCCAGCAGGTCTCTAACACCTGTCCTGACCCAGGTGTTAAAAAATGGCGCAAAACCAACTTGCTGCCATGTTTTAAGGCCCGCCTCTTCCTGTGCGTGATTTTGACGCCCGGGGTAAATAAGGCACACATGCCTTAGAGTTCTTTTTTGCACGGGAACGCCTACCTTTCATGTCATTAGCGCAAGGTGATTTTTCACGCCCCAAAAATGACTCAAACTCCATAACTTTGGCACTGGACGGGTCTAGCGCCAAAGTATAATTATGGAGTTAAGTTTGCGCCGAATTTGCATTAAAAAAAATTATGCAAATCCGGCACAAACAGAGTAAAAATATGGGCCTTTGTGACCCTTTGTGGCATATGATGTTGGGGCAGCCATCAAATGTATGAGGGCGTGTATCACACATTAGCTTACCTATGAGTAGACCATTGCCATATTGGCCATCATGGAACCACTTGTTGATGATGCAATGGCGAAATATGTATGCATCATGGACGCTGCCAGGATATTTAGCAAGGATGTTGGTGAAGAGCCCACATTGACTAAATGTGTGTGCTTGCGGTTCCTATATAAGTGTTCCATTGCTTCAGGTGGCACCAGTTGCACATGGGTGCAGTCCATTGCACTCTGCACATGCGGAAAACCAGCAATTCAATAGAAACCTTCCTTGGTCTCCTGCTGCAGATACTAGGTGTTTGGGAAGCAGATGTGGTGGGGTGTGATGTGTTTGATAGCATCCAGGACCTTAGGTAGGAGGACCAAGAAGGATGGCTGGGACATACTGTTGCGTAGGCTCTCATGATTTTAAAGAGATTACTGGATTTGAACAGCAGAATCACCTGCAGTGTGGGAAACTGAGTCTTAAACCACTACAGGTGACACCTGTCGCCCTAATCCGGGTTTTGCTCCGGCTAACTAGCAGTGACTCATCTCTACCCAAGAGCATGGATGATTGGGCAGCCGAGCGCATGACACAATTGACTTCTCGATGAAATCTTGGTTACTCAGGTCTCATCCATTTCTCTCAGTTACATTAGTCTCACATATACAAATGACAAACAGAGGCAGTATAGGTTTCAATAAGGTTTTAATGAAGCAACTGCATCTTAGACAATAAAGCATGTATTGAAATAACCAGGACGATAAAGTTTGACAGAGTTAGAATTGTGACAAGAAGAGTAAAGCATAGGAATAACGCTACCATATTGTTACTAGAGTCGAGTAGACTAATTCCTACCTAGGCTATATTAGGGCACAGCATGTTAAGCTCTAGTTCTGCACTTCAGGTTCCCCTGGGAAGACATCATCCCCCATACTTAAGCAAAGGCCTGAAGTCTGCATAAGCCTCTTATGTGTAAGGGACAAGGAAGTGTCTTTATAATAAAACAGCTGATGTTCTGAGAAAATGTCCCTACATAAGGATGTGTATTTTCTATGAAGACCAGTGACAAAACCTTTACCACGTTCACCAGCAACCTATCTCACTGCAGCCTTGAAAGAAGCACAGAGTGAACAAGAATATTGAAGGGAAGTACACAGAGACTCTTCATGAGGTGATCGCTCTTCTATTTATTTACGATATCGGTAAGAAAGACACCACAGCCTGCCGATCTGCTCCCGGTCTCCCTTCACTCTCTCAACCGCCACCGTCACCATGGTTACCTCCAAGGTTCTCGGCAAGCGCATTCTAAGCATAGAATGCCACACATCTCCCTCTCATCATCAAACAAAAACATAAGAAAAAAAAACATATAAGAAATTCAACAATTACAACTATTAAGAACATCTAAGTACAGAATTAGATTACAGCAATACCTGCTATACAAAGTCATCTAGAATTTTAGGGTGTCTAATAATTCTTGAACTTTTCCTTAATACTCTGTGATCATCACCATCATCCTCCCTTCCAACAACATCATTTCTCACAGACTTCTTCTCCCCACATCTGGTTTTGATTTTCACAACTCTTTCAACGTTCCACACCTTATGATCTTCAGTCCTAACAGCATTTCCCATGACCTTAATTACTTCGAGAGAAGCAGAAAACCGTGAATGATCCTTTGAAAGACCAAGACGAGGACTTCTCACTCTGACAATATCTCCTAACCAAATCACTATTTTCTTTATAGCCTTCCACCTATCAAACCTGATCTTCCTTTCAGAGACCTTCTTGAGTTCCCTCTCACATTTTTGCTTATCATTACTCAAGAATTCTGATTTAAAACCCACTTTGTCATTTACCCACGAAGGACACACCTGAATAACTCAAATGGTGAAAACCCAGTAATCGTATATGGGGTTAACTGATAATTCTTAACCTTGCAGAATAACTCTTCCTTCCAACACTTATTATTCGCCACCGCCAATTGGATAGTTTCCTTAAGTACTCTATTTAGCCTCTCCACCATGCCATTTGTTTCTGGATGGTAAAGAGAAGCTTTCTTGTGCTTAATGCCCCTGTCACTCAGATACTGTTCCATGCTCTGGGAAACACACTGTACACCATTATCAGTGAGGATAGAAGAAGGAAACCCTTCTTTGTCAAAAACTTGATCAAGAAAATTTATGACATCACACATTTCTATAGTATTAGTAATCCCAATTTCAGGCCATCTTGAAAACATATCCACTAATGCTAACATATATTTGTCAGTGCTGGAATGTTTGATTGGACCCAAAATGTCAAATGAAATTTCTTGCCAAGGTTCTTTTGATAATTCTCTCACTTCCATTGGTTGAACCCTACTGGTTAATGCCTTATCAGCCTTAGAACACTCCACACATTCTCTAACACTGCGCTCAATGTGAACATCCATCTCTGGCCACCAATACATGAGCCTCAACCTTTCCTTGGTTTTAGAGATTCCAGGATGACTCTTATGAGGCATAGAGATTAATTTGTCTCTCAACTTTCTTGGCGGAATAAGCCTAGTACCTAAATCAACATATGAGGATAATTCATCCCTGACTCTCCAGAAACCACTTAATCGCTGATCATTCTTCTCAGTACCGCCCTTCCATTTCTGATCTTCTCGACAACCTGTTGTAAAATCTCATCACCAATCAATTCTGTCAGCCACTCGCTTTCTTTAATTATCCCTTCTCTAATCACACACACATCAAAATCATCATCACCACGCATAAACTCATTCTCAGGTTCCAAATCATCATTTAATAATCTTGAACAACAATCAGCAATGTTATTCTTCGCTCCGGGTATATACCAAACTTCAATATTAAATTCCTGTAATGCCACCACCCACTTTCTAATCCTGCCAGATACAGCATCCAAACCCTTTTTCTCAAAAATGTGTTTCAAAGGTTTATGATCTGTTCTTACCAGAAATTTACTACCCCAGACAAACTTCCTCAGCTTGTTCACTGCCCAATACACAGCTAATGCTTCTTTCTTAATTACACAATAATTCAACTCTGCTCCCCTTAAGCACCTTGATATGAAAAGTATTGTTCTCTCAACCCCATCATGTGTTTGCATCAAAACAGCACCAAGCCCCCTTGGCACTAGCATCTGACATAATTACAGTATCTTGCCCAGGTTCAAAACTCTGCAAGCTAGAGGTAAACCTTAAGCTTTGTTTCATACCCACAAATTCATTTTCATATTCTTTGCTCCATTGAAAGGTAACACCTTTCCTCACTAGTTCTCTCATAGATTTTGTTTTATCTGCAAAACTGTCAACGTACCTGCTGTAAAATTCTGACATGCCAAGAAACTTAATCACTTCTTCCTTTGCAGAAGGACTGGCAAGATTTAGAATTGTGTCTATTAAGTCTTTCTTTTGGTTCAATACCTCTGGAGGAAATCCTGTGACCAAGCTTCTCATTAAGGTTAAATTTACATTTTTCCGCCTTCAACGTTAGACCACTCTCCTTCAGTTTCGGAAGAACCTCACGTATTCTCTCGTTGTGTTGCTCTTCATCCTTGCCATACACTAAAATGTAATCTTGATATATCTTGATTCCTCGAACTCCTTTAAGTACTCTTTTCATGGCACGTTAAAATACGGCTGCAGCTGAAGCTATACCAAAAGGCCTACGGATAAACTTATAAGTACCAAACGGGGTAATGAACGCCGTTAAATCTTGAGAGTCTTCATGTGACTTTATCTGATGATATGCAGAAATCAAGTCTATAGAAGAGAAACATTTTGCATTTTTCAATAAATATAACATTTCATTAATGTTAGGCAAAGGATAATGATCCACAACCACACATTTATTCAACTCCAAGTCAATGCATAACCTCGGCTCACCATTAGCCTTCACAGCCATCACTACGGGGGCCAACCACACTGTGGCTTCCACCTCTTCAATTATACCATTCTGTATCAATTTTTCCAATTCTGCTTTCATTTTCTCCTTGACCATCAAAGGTACATTTCTTACTTTGCTGACCACAGGAGTGACCCCTTTCCTCATTTTTATCTTACGCACATAACCCTTCAAACAACCAGGTTTGCTCTGAAAAAGATCCAGAAATTCCTGTTCACACAAAGGTCTTCAGCTGTTCACAGCATCAACACACTCTTCATCTTTCAGCCTTACAGAAGGGAACTCATTGGGATCAAGATATACTCTTAAATCCTTCTGATGTAACCAACTAATGAGGGAATCCCCTCTCATGGAGACATAGGGGGTGATTCTGACCCGGCGGTCCTTGACCGCCGGGGCCAGGGTCGGCGGGAGCACCGCCAACAGGCTGGCGGTGCCCCGCAGGGCATTCTGACTGCAGCGGTTTGGCCGCGGTCAGAAGAGGAAAACCGGCGGTTCAGACACCCCATACCGCCATCCTGTTCCTGGCGGTTCGCCCGTCAGGAACAGGATGGTGGTATGGGGTGTCGTGGGGCCCCTGGGGGCCCCTGCAGTGCCCATGCCAATGGCATGGGCACTGCAGGGGCCCCCGTAAGAGGGCCCCACAAAGAATTTCAGTGTCTGCTTTGCAGACACTGAAATTCGCGATGGGTGCAACTGCACCCGTCGCACCTTCCCACTCCGCCGGCTCCATTCGGAGCCGGCTTCCTCGTGGGAAGGGTGTTTCCCACTGGGCTGGCGGGTGGCCTTTTGGCGGTCGCCCGCCAGCCCAGTGGGAAACCCAGAATAACCGCAGCGGCCTTCTGACCGCAGTGCGGTATTCTGGAGGGGGGAACTCTGGCGGGCGGCCTCCGCCACCCGCTAGAGTTAGAATCACCCCCATAGATCTTCCCAGCAGTGAGCCTATCCTTGAACTGAATGGTGCCCATAAAGTAACCCAACAGCTTAATAGGTTCCCCTTGGTAACCTTTCGGAGAAATACCAGGTTTGAAAAGTTTTACTGAAGCTTTGAGATGCTTTTCAAACAAATTTCTAGGAATAAGGGTAATCTTTGCCCCCGAATCAAACATCATGGGAATATGCACTCCATCAATTTGTACAACCTCTACTGGACCACTGAAACCAATTTTACTTGCAAAATAAATTCTTCCGGAGAGTCATCATCCTCCAAAGTTACTTCTTAAACTCCTTTTTTTCTACTATTAGAGCTCTTACAACATGAAGCAACATGTCCCTTCTTGCCACAAATTTTATAGAAAACTTTCCAACCAAGACAACCCTTGAAATTGGTGAAGTGGCCAAACTCACCACACCTATAATATTTCCCTTGCAAATTATTTTTCCCTTGGCCGTCTTTAGAGTTATCTTTCACTATCCTCAGGGACTTCATTTTCTCTTGTAAATTTCTCCCTTGACTCACAACATGTACTTCATTTCCCATGTCACTAGAACTAGGCTTCCTTATTTCTCCAAGGCAGGCTGAACTATGCTCATACGTCTTAGCAATAGTTACCACCTCATTAAGAGAAGGACTGTCTTTGTTCCAAAAAGATTCTCTTACCTTATCAACGTTGCAACCTAACATAAATTGATCCCGCAACCTTTCTTCCTTAGTACTTCCAAAGCTACATGTTGAAGCTAGTTTCCTTAGAACAGTAACATACTCCTCAACAGACTCCCCCGACTTTTGAAGCCTTTTGCCAAAGTGATACCTCTCCAATACTGTAGAAATTTTTGGTAAATAGTGTAAATCAAGTTTTTTTATGCAAATCTCAAAATCATTGAGATCACCAGCATCCTAGACAGAGATTTCAGGGAGATTTTCAAACACTTCCTGCCCTTCAGGACCTAAACAATGAAACAAAAGCGGCATTTTCCGCTCAGCACTCAAAGATGTACCACAAACTCTAGCATAGTGCGCAAAGACGCATTTCCACTTTTTTAAGGTGTTTTGGGACTCTCCAGGAGAGGACAAAGAAAATGTAGGACACATTACATTCTGCATCTTTGAGCAAATTAGATAACATAACGTTACAAAACGCTAAGAAAAGAAAAAATAAAAATAAAATAAACAATCAATTTGCAGAACAGTCACAGTATTTTACAGATAGTAAAACAACACAGATGACAGCCAAAAGATGATTAGTGTGCCTATCACTGAACTTTAAATAGTTGAAGGCACTCCATAAATGCTGGAAGAAGTGTGCCTATCACTGAACTCTCCAATGACACTCCATAAATCATTGAAGAAACACTGTACCAAAAAAAATCAAGAGTGTGTCTATCACTGAAATGAAGGCACCGTTAAATCCAAAAGTGTGGCTGACACTCTATTGCAAATAAAGTGAGGGCACCCCGGAACACTAGAACGAGAACAAGAGGGTGTGCCTATCACCGTAACACTGAAAAACAAGGAAACTTTATGAAAAATATCCCAATGTATCAAAATGGCCGCTAAATGTGGAGGAAACACTTCCTGCTTGTAAGCAAATCCTCCAGGAAGTCACGCTTGTACGTGGATGCGCACTCCAAACCTTGCGTGACTCTGCCAAAGAAGTGCTGGAAAGGGGGCCGGTCGAATGAAGAAAACAAGTCACGGGTCGATAAGTTTTCTTAAATGCGCTCGCATTCCAAAGAGGCAGTACTCGCGTGGGTCTGCGAGACCGGGGCAGGTGCGCTAAGAAAGCAGAACGCAGCCGTTCAAACACTTTTTCCAAATGTGCTTGCGCAACCAACTGCACACATTATTCACGCGTGACGCCAGCAAGAAAGTCAGCTCACAGGTCCCACAACAAGGCGAGCATTCCTGACAGCGTACTACAGGAAGTCGCGGAACCACCAAAAATAGAAGGTAGCCGATATGATGTCACATAAGTTAGTCAGTAAAACATACAATACGAGTTGGGGTGTCCTTATCTGTGTTACTCCCGGGTTCTTCGTCCCTCGTCGCCAGAGACTCTTCATAAGGTGATCGCTCTTCTATTTATTTACGATATCGGTAAGGAAGACACCCCAGCCTGTCGATCTGTTCCCGTCTCCCTTCACTCTCTCAACCGCCACCGTCACCATGGTTACCCCAAGGTTCTCTGCAAGCGCATTCTAAGCATAGAATGCCACAAATATCTTATTTAAAAATGTAGTACTGGCCTAAGCAAGAATAGTTAGAGAGAAATAAACCAAGACTGCAAACGTGGCTATTGTTAAAATAATAAATTAAGCTGAATAAAATATATCTAGGCTAAAGTGCACAGCGGCAGGCTTAGTGTGCTAAAATAACGTGCATGGAGCTAAAACTAAAATGGCTACACAACACCCTCCCCTTGCTGGTTGAAGATGGTCCAAAGCCCAATTGTGTATAAAAGCCACTACAACTCAACCTAAGATTAATGACAAGTTAAAAGGACAGATAAGCATATATAAAAGGACAATTTAAAATGTTAACATGTGGTGTAAAAAAGCCAAATTTCAAGAGTCAGAATAATTTTGGAAGTTGCTAATTGAATCCAGGACAATGGAGGACATGAAATCTTCCACTTCGGCATGTGTTAAACTTGGAAATGCATCTCCAAGAAGGCTCAAGGAGCATTTGTGTTCCATAGCCTGAGCCTCAGCCAGGGCAGCAGCATTCCGTGGTGTGCCCAGTAATGAGTTCATAGCCGCATCCTCCAGGAAGGGCAACTTATAAGCAGTTTCCTGTAGCAAACGCACCCTCAACGTGCATGTCCGTTGATGAACCCTCAGCGAGAACATCAACAGATCAGCGGTCAATGAAAGTAAGCAATGCGTCGAAAGACACATTTTCGGTGCATGTTCGAACGAGCACCAGAGACACCGAAACACGGGTGGCACACAATGCAAAACCGGACTGAATGACAGGGACCAGTCACACTCCAATTGCTCCAAAATACTGCATCACAGCTGCGTTGGTGGGAGAGCTTTCATTCCTTCTTGTTGTGGAGGGACAGCCATTGCACAGAAAAAGTAGCAATTGCAAAATGCCACCTATTACAGCCAAAGTTATTGGAAATCCTCTGAAAATACTGGAAAATATCAAGTGGATGGCCGATGGCATTAAACTGAATATGGAGGAGAAGGTGTGAATGAAACCAGAACCAACAGCCTTAAAAAAAATTGCGATTCCAGTAGTACTCAATGCATTAAATATTCGTCCCGCAAGTTCACCAAAGTGTCTCGGAAAGTTAGTTCTTAAAAGGGACTGTATCTCTGCTGATGACTTTGCCATCTGAAGTGCATAGGTCTTGCGTGCAGATGTGAGAGCCACATGTTTATGGAACAATAAAGCTTTGAGTCTGCTCAACTTGTCAAAATTCACATTAGAAGCAACAATATGGGGCCAAATGTCAGCTACCTCTTTCTGCCTAGTAGGAGGAAAAAATATGTTCCCGCAGCATGTAACAATCTTAGAGACCAAAACAACATAAACTATTCCGGCTCGCACCCTACAACAGTCTTCACCATTGAGGAGAACATAGCTGCCATTTCAAAGCACCTGGAATGTAGGTCTAATCAAGGGGAGTGGAATTCCCTTCAGATAACAAGCCAAGTTAGCTGCTGAAACGTTACACGCCCCGTGCAAGGACAGCTGTTTACAAACCATCGAATGGCTGACAGAAGTCTTGCATTCACTACCGCTAAGAAAGACCTCTTTCACGCCACTGAGTCATTTGTACAAAAAGGGCAGATCCCAAACCTCATGGATGTAACTATCTCCCAGCCTTTCGTATCGTCCTACTGGAATGTATTTTAAACAGGACGTGAATTGAAGTGTTGAAATAGGCAGATTAACGACCCTGTATATTAACCACTCAGCAGATGGTATTTCAGCCACAGTAAAAGGCAACTTTTCTAACTTTTCGATGTTTAACATAACATAAGTTGCTTCTTTCTTAACCATTAGTTATTGTTGTCACGTTAAGTTAAGTGTAGAAAATATGTCCCTTGTGCTAACGTGTTGCCAGGGAACGCGTCCTGCCTTCAATGTTTGAAGTGTCCAACCCAGCTGCATAATGGACCTTAGCTGACTCTGTACATGGTGTAAAGAACACATATCACTTTGTATTATGTCTATTGCAGAAGAGACGATGTTATTGAGGGTGTATATCTGGTCAGACAGGGTATTAATCCCATTATTTACAGCAGCTAATGCCTTCTGTAAGTTTTCCTTGTCTATTTGCCTTAACCGGGCAGCAGCTTCTTGTTGGGAAAGCTTCCAAATTTCATTATAGACTTCATACAAGAAGCATTTTCTGCTTTGTTTTCTAAGGCCTAACAAAAAGTCCTGTTAATCAGTGGTATTAGACCGGAGACGGAGTCGTTCTCTAACTGCATCTAGTGAGGAACTCTTCAACCATTGCTGGCATAGTTTTCCTACACTGTATGTTGTCACTATACCCGCATGTTCAGATGATATATAGCGAGGGTCTGGCCTACTAATTCTAAAACCCCCCTGTGAAGTTTATAAAACATTTTTGACACCCATTGGTATCTATTGGCCACAATAACCACCCACCAAGATGTGACAGTGAAGCAGTAATCGTGCCATTCTGGACCCATTCATCGAGCTGATCTTCAGTTGCATTCATATATTTTTTCCATTTGTGCAATTTTGCAGGGGCAGGAATACTGGGTACATTCAATTCCTTAATGTTTGCTAAGCCTAAACAACTTGTTTGTTGTGCAGTTTCATTTAAAAATATAATTTGAACAGGTATCAGGCATGCTCTAAACAAAGCTTCCTTCCCCCTTATTTGCCAATTTAATGTACCCCACACACTTTTTAAGTCAATCGACTTCAGCCAATATTCATAGCGTTCTATAGACAACTGGGAAACAAAGGAATCCGAATAAATACATTTTGTAGCTGTTAATAATATGTGTACATTTTCCATTTATGGCAATTTAAAATATTACCAACACAGCACTTTTAACATCGTGCCCAGAGAAATATGCAAACTTTAAAGAGTATGTGTTGGAACTCCCCTGTGGTGGAGTTGGGCAATGTTCCCATTGCGTGTAATTAAAACAGTCTTTAGGGTATTTGCTCTGTGAATGAAATGGCGCCCATAATAATTGTAACATATCACCATAATTATCTTTAGAATGATAAACATCTTCACTTTTAAATACAGTATAATATTGCAATTCAGTCATCATAGAATCACCTGTGTTCACATCCCAATCATCAGAAACAACTCCGGGTATTATTACATTGTTCATTGCAAGTTTAAACATGTATTTGAATGACCTCTGTAGGGCCGTATATATCACATGTTACTTTCTCCCAAACAATCCCATCAGAAATTGGAATAGCGGAAATGTTCACAAAAGACAGGTCTCTGCGGACTTTGTGAGAAGAAAAATGTGGTTTTAGGACCTCATCCACCAGTTCAACGGTTGATCTTTCAGGAAGAAAATGACCATGTATTCATAAAAAGAATGTTATGACAAAACCAATCCAAAGTAGGAAAGCCGTTATAATCGAGAAAAGCCACAGATAGGTCCATGGGAGTATTAAGTAAGTTGCCGTAAGCCAGTTTATCAGCTTACGTGTTTTTGACAGTTCAGAAGTAGAAGAGGCGAATTAGTCGGAAATGGTGTTGTTGATGTCAGCAAAGAATCCAGAAGCAGTTCCTGCAAAAGCTGGAGCTGTGTTTGTAGGTGGAGAACCAGTGGGTGTTTCCTGTGGTGGTTCAGAATAACATCTGTGTTGAAGTTGTGTCAAATCGATCAATTATTTCTATATTGTCTGATGAAACAGATGTCAGTGGAACCAATACAAGATCATTTTCAACCCTCCGCAAGCTCGGAGAGGTGTCAGTGTTGCTGCTCACAACTTGTAGAGGGACTTCTTGACCAGTAGTGAGAGGGATTCGGGAACTACTGGCTGTCCCTCTTGGTCTGCTCTGCAGGATCAGCCACATGGTGTAACTTGACATTGTCGATAGATACAAAGCGGTTTTCTTTAGCACCAGCCAACGGTGGTAGAATGACAGTTCTTGTACTGTGTATTCCCAAGACTGGGACTCGTGCACGATAAGAAGGACCAAACTCCTTTTTCACAGCAACCTTTTCACATACTAGATCCCCAACTTTAGGAATGCAGCTAGTAGGTGTTACTGGCACATCCTTAATTCCTGGGGAGGCAGCACTGGCAGAAGCGTTGTCGTCATGGAACTGTTATAATTCCTGTAAGATAGTGACACGTTCCTTTATGTCAAAAGTACTTTCTGCCGCCTCCACCCTAGGGACCTTCTAAGCAGATTGTTAAGTGCTCTCTGGACTCTATACAGGTGATTAAGCCAATTACGACCGGTACCTAAGACTCTGGCTGTTAATGACTGCTTTAAATCACGGGTTAGTTGCTGCACAACACTATTTCCCTCAGGATGAAATGGAGACGAGTAATGGAGTGGGACCCCTAATGAAGCCATGGCGTCCCTGAATGCCCTTGAGGTGAAAGCAGGGCCCTGGTCGGAGTGGAAAGACGCAACTGCATATGTACTCATAAAGACTGAGCATCAGCCGAGCATTGTGGCCACACCCATAGAAATCTGGAGCAGAAGTCCACAGAGACTAAAATGTATTTGTATGCACTATTCGGTGTCAAGGGACCACTATGGTCCAAATAAACACATTGTAATTGTTTGTTGGAAATTAGGAGGGGTGTCTGTGGTGGGCATTTAGCAGTGGAGACCTTAAGTTGTTGTCAGATGTCACAGCAAAGGCATACTGCTTGGCCTGTTTGTATAGACCTGGCCACCAATAACGTGCTTGCAACAATGATATTTTACCTGCCACACCAGCGTGAGCAGATGCTACCCCCTCGTGCGCTGCTTTAATCAACTCTGATCTTATGTCTTTGTTGGGAATTACTCAAAACCCTACGCCTGGTATTTTTACCTCAGCGTCTAGGCAGCCTCCCATTTGGTAGGAATATGTAGCAGGAAATGCTTTTGGGTAGGGTGTACCTTCATCCATAGCTTTT
Organism: Pleurodeles waltl; assembly: GCF_031143425.1. NCBI lineage: Eukaryota > Metazoa > Chordata > Amphibia > Caudata > Salamandridae > Pleurodeles > Pleurodeles waltl. The sequence goes on from NC_090448.1 coordinate 522,966,436, forward strand.
ACGGCAGCCCATATGTCATCGTCCGGCTTCGCTCCTGAGTGGGTTACTGCAGCAACAGTGGCTATAGCTACTGCTGACTGTGCGGCTTCATCAGCCAGTGTATTTCCAGCAACATGTATTCCAACGCGCTGGTGTCTAAGTGTATGTACAACATGGAGCTTTGGTAGCATTTCCTTCAGATCCGCTACTTTCTCCCACAGAAGTCTGTGTTTAATGGTGTTGCCTTTAGAATCTCTGAACCCGTTTTGGCACCAGTAATGCAGGTATTCATTGAAGGACTGGACACAGTAGTATGAATCATAAACAATCAGTGTTAACTGTGCTGGATCCGTATGTTCCAGTGCTATCACCAGAGCCTTTAGCTCTGCTAGTTGTGCTGTGCAATCTCCTGTGGTTTGTGTGAACGTATGTTGGGGACAAAATGTATTATCCTCCATATAGCCGCTTACGACTGCGCAAGTAGCGGAATATTGATGTTTTGTGCCAATTGCAGGATGTGCTGAGCCATCGGTGTACACAACTCTTTAATACAGATCAGTAGGCAGTGTGTTTGCTGGAACTGGGTACTCTAGTTCATATTGCTAAAAATTTTGAGTTTGTAATTTTGGGGCAAAATGTAGTCTACATCAGTGGCTGTCAGAGACGTTGCCCATTGAATCCAACGTGGATGTAATGCTTTAGCGTTTGGAACGATGGCCTTGGTAACAGCCTCAAGGGCTGAAATTAAAGAGACGACAATAATGCGTTTGCCTTGGACTAGAGGTCTTTAATGACAGCCATCTGAACAGCAGTGGGAATTTTCTCAGTGGGAGCAAAGCATTGTCCTGCTGCTGAGTACAAATGTGATTTGTATGCAATTGGGACTGTCTCACCCTCATTGAAAGTTACATATGTGAAACCAATGGCACCAGCAATTACTCTGATGACCAAATGTGTTTTGTTGTCCCTTGTGTGTAAATGTTGTGCTGCAAGCATGTCTGTTTGCAAAGATCTAAGAATGCGCTTATGTTCGACTGTCCAAATGTTACTTGAAAAATCAGGATGTATTAAGTCATATAAAGGTTTTATGCGTGATGCATAATCAGGAATGTAAATTCTGCCAAAATGTAGGAAACCCAATAGAGATTGGAGTTTAAAAAAATGGTATTTGGAAGTTGTAACTGTGCGCATTTTTCCAGGAATTGTGGCGCTAGGCTCTTTCCTTCACTTGACAGATCATGTCCTAAGAACAGGACGCTGAGGAAGGCTATTTTTGTTTTTCTTAAATAAAATTTGTAGCCGAACTCGGCAAATCCTACAACAATGCGGGCTACCCATCTTAAATGTTGCAGTAATTCATCATCCGTGAGATAAATATAATCTACATAGGCCAATGCTTCAGAGTCTATGTCGTGCAATATTGAATTCATACGAGCCACGAACAGTCCTGGACTCTTCTTGTACCCCTGGGGTAACTGACAGAGGCCCTCATTACAACCCTGGCAGTAAATCCCGTTTACTGCCGTGCTGACGGCCGTCAAGATACCGTGTCAGAAACCCGCTACAGATACCACGACCCACAGCTCATAAACCGCCATATTACAGACACCCACACAAGTCCGCCACATCAAAGGTCAGTGATGAACTGGTGATACCAAAACCCACACTGTCACGCCAACAAGAATACGCCCACACTATCAGGACCCACGAATCAACGCAGCGGTCATTTAACCACAGTAAACCATTGGCGGTACACAATGCCACGCTCAAAATAAGCACACATTTTACAAAACACAACCACATTGGACAAATCAAAATACACACACCTGATACACATACACACACCACACCCACACACTCACACCACTATAAAACACACACCCACATTACGCAACACCCCTTACAATGACATTTTTGGAAGAAGCACAGAGAGAGAGAATAGCAAACACAACACCAGTATCCACAGGCACACAACACCATCACTCATACAACATCCACGCACCTCAAAAACATACACCAACACAACACATCACACAGCACAACAAACATAACCTCACACATCACCCACACCACATTATGGCACCTCAAAGCCACCCCAGGTTTTCTGAAGGAGGAGCTCAGGGTCATGGTGGAGGAAATCATCCGGGTAGAGCCACAGCTATTCGGATCACAGGTGCAGCAGACCTCCATTGCAAGGAAGATGGAGCTATGGTGGAGAATTGTCGACAGGATCAACACAGTGGGACAGCATCCAAGAAACCGGGATGACATCAGGAAGAGGTGGAACGACCTACAGGGGAAGGTGCGTTCCGTAGTATCCAAACACCAGGTAGCTGTACAGAGGACTGGCGGTGGACCCCTACCTCCTCCCCCACAATTAACAACATGGGAGGAGCAGGTCTTGGGGATTCTGCATCCTGAGGGCCTCGCAGGAGTAGGGGAGGAATGGACTCTGGTAAGTCAAATCTCAATTATTACATCCCCCACCCTACCTGCATGCTATCACATACCCCGACCCTTACCCCCAGCACCCCAACTCCTCACATATGTCCCAACATCATAAACCACACATCCCAACACCAAGCCCTGCATGCAACAACAAAGCATGGAGACCCATCACCAAAGCATGCCACTGCACATACCCATACACCCCCCTAAACCATCATCACACAAGCTCCCACACAGGAATGCTAGCACTGGGGTACACGGTCACCCACCCATTGCACACCATTACACACACAGATTTAATAAACATCCTTTTATACTCCTGCAGGACCCATACCCAACGTCACCGGACAGGAGGGTCAACACATGACCACACCACCAACAGAAGAGGCCCACAGTGATGACAGCACCTCTGTCCAACTGGATCTAGATGACCATCCCGGACCATCAGGGACCTCTGGACAGTCGGTTCCCCTCACACAGGCACAGGCCACCACAGACCTTCCTCCCCCACAATTAACAACATGAGAGGAGTAAGTCTTGGCGATCATGCATCCTGAGGGCCTCACAGGAGCAGCAGGAGGACTGGACTCTGGTAAGGCAAATCTTTACTGCTTTATCCCCCCCACCCTACCTGCATGCCATCAGAAACTCCTACCCCTACCCTAACACCCATCACCCCAACACCCCACTATCACAACCCACACATCCCAATACCAAGCCCTGCATGTAACACCAATGCATGGACACCCATCACCAAAGCATGTCCAGTAGAGAGACTCACCCAGGCCACACAATCACCAATCACACAAGGCCTAAGCCAATAATGCAAGCACAGGAGTAGAGGGTAACTCACCCATTGCACAAGATGGCACACACAGATACAATAACTATGCAGTTACACCCTCTACCCAACGTCACTGGACAGGAGGTGCCAGCCATATCCAGTCCCCCCACAGAGACGACAGCAGCGCTGCACGCCTGGATCAATATGACCAGCCTGGCCCATCAGGGACCTTGGGATAGTCGGTTCCCCTGCCACAGTCCCAAACCACCACTGAACCTCCCCCTCAGGAAACACCACCACAGCACCCACCCCGCGAGCCCATACCTCTGTCCCCAGGACACGTCAATCAGCAGTGTGTCCACCACTAGAAGGGACCGCAGGCAAGCCCACTAACCCAAGATAATCAGGGACCTGGGGTCAGTGGCAGTGGGCATACGGTTCAGGGGACAGAGGCACAGGATAACAGGGTAGCTGGGAGGACTGCTGTACGATAGGGGGAGAACAGGCCCAGGGAACCCAATCTCCACGAGGCTCTCTCAAACATCATGGGAGCATGCCATAATTCCCAGGAGACCATGGGCACGGTACTGGGCAAGTTGCAGGAGACCCAGCGGCTGCAGGAGGAACAGTACATGAGGACCAGGGAGGACTTGAAGTCCATTAACACGACCCTGGTCACCATTGCAGGGGTGCTGGCAGACATGGCCAACACCATGAGGGAGACAGTGGCACACCAACAGGCCCCTGACACTAGCCTGAACGATGAACTGCCCTCCACATCTGCTGACGCTAGTGGACAGGAGGTCCCGCCAGAGGAACAACAGGCCACCAGCACCCCACCCCCTGCAGAAGGAGAACCACCCCGCAAACAGTCCTTGAGATCTAGGCACAAGACAGAGAACATTGCCAAGACCCTCACAAGGAAATAAGACTCTCCTGATTGTCAGCCTTCTGTCCCACTATGTCACCCTGACAACCTTGAACTGCCATTAATCCACCTCCTATGCCCCCTTGGACAATGCACCTGTGATACCAAGATACTGGACTCTACCATGGACATTCCTCCACCATCACCCCAGCCCATTTCACATACCCCTCCACCTATTAGCACTTAAATAAACACCCTTGAATTACAAAATGGTCTGGAGTCAGTCTGTACTTTCACAAGTGTGTTATTACAACCTCTCTGACAAATAGCACTGTCAATGTTCATTTTCACATACCAATGTTCAACAGTTGTTGGGCACCAGTAAACAAAGCAGGAGGTAGAAAGTGGTACCCAGATCTGTGAAATGGAAAGCCAAAGTGAACTGTCAGGGTCCATACACAGAGGTAAAAAGGCAGAATCATGCAATGTCCAGCTGAAGTATGAAATGAGAGGAGCAGTGCCAGTCTCTTACCTGTGTCTTGCATGATGTTGTTGTTTCCGTTGTCTATATCTTCTTCTTCTGCCATTTCTTCCTCACTGTCCACAGGCTCCACAGCTGCCCCAAGACCAACATCAGGCCCATCCTCCTGCAGAAAAGGCACCTGGCATCGCAAAGCCAGGTTGTGAACATACAGCATGCCACGATGATCTGGCACACCTTCTTTGGTGAGTAGTATAGTGAGCCACCTGTCAGATGGTGGCACCGGAACCTGGCCTTCAGGAGATTCTTCACTGGGGTCAGCAGCCATGACAGGTTGGGGTAACCAGAGTCATATGCAAATATCGAGGGACAAATGTTTGACACACACCAACCCTTAGGGACTCTGCCACACCCAGACAGCTATTCAAACTGTGTTGGGAACTTTGGGATCACCTATTAGCCACACACAGTGCCTCTGGAGTTGCCCCATTTTAAGGGATGCTGCTATTCCTCAAAATGTAAGTGTCATGCACTGAGCCAGGATACTTGGCATTCACATGGGAGATGTACTGCTCTGCTAAACACACAATCTGCACATTCATGGAATGGTAGCTTTTGCGGTTTCTGTACACCTGTTCATTCCTGTGGGGTGGGACAAATGCCACATGTGTACCATCAATGACACCAATAATGTTGGGGCTATGTCCCAGGGCATAAAAGTCACCATTCATTGTGGGCAAATCCTCCACCTGAGGGAAAACGATGTAGCTACGCATGTGTTTCAGCAGGGCAGACAACACTCTGGACAACACATTAGAGAACATTGGCTGTGACATCCCTGATGCCATGGCCACTGTTGTTTGAAAGGACCTACTGGCCAGGAAATGGAGTACTGACAACACTTGCACTAGAGGGGGGATTCCTGTGGGATGGCAGATAGCTGACATCAGGTCTGACTCCAACTGGGCACACAGTTCATGCATTGTGGCACGATCAAGTCTGTAGGTGATAATGATGTGTCTGTCTTCCATTGTCGACAGGTCCACCAGGGGTCTGTATTCCAGAGGATGATGCCATCTCATCATCTGCCCCAGCTGATGTGCCCTATGGAGGAGAAGGGTGAGCAGAGGGTAATACACCACATAGCTTGCACAAGGGTGTTTTGAACAATTGTGATGTAATCGGTGTGTGGCGCTGTCTGTCCGTATTCCAGCCCAAAAGTGCTGTGACACAGTTAGTTGCCCTGCCATGTGGCCCCCTGAAATGGCGGCTGCCTGACCTGTAAGGAGGGACCAGGAAAAATGAGGTAACTGCACTGGTGTTGTGCAGCGTCGCGGTAGGCGGACGCAGACCGCAGTGCAATTCAGCATTGGTTATCATTGGGCCCTAGGGGTTCCAGGAGCCAATGACGATGTACGCCGGCGGTGACGGTACGCACGTGGACGTAACCACCATTTTCTATCTCTTCACTCACTTGATACCTCACCTTCAACAGGAGAGGACCTACACTGCAAGTGCTGCTGTGACCTGAGTCTGGAAGCAACAATGGCTACAGTGTCTGGGGAAAGGGCCCCTGCCTTCACTGCGGAGGAGTTGGACAACCTGGTGGCTGGGGTCCTCTCCCAGTACATGCTACTCTACGGTCCTCCAGACAAACAGGTGAGTACACTGTGAGCATGATGGATGGGACATGAATGTATGGAGGGGTGGATGGAAGATACGGGGCGGGCTGAGGCCAGCATGTGAGGATGGTCAGTGTATGTGTTTCTGACCCAGGGTGGGAAGTTGTGGCCAATGAGTAAGAAGAACCGGACGGGGGAGTAAAATCCATTCTTACTTCACTTTTCCTCTAGGTCAGCACCCATAAGAACAAGGGTATTTGGCGTGCCATCGCCAAGTAAGTGCGGACCCTAGGGGTCTACCATAGACGGAGCACCCACTGCCGCAAAAGATGGGAGGACCTGTGCCGCTGGACTAAGAAGACGGCGGAGGCCCAGCTGGGGATGGCCTCCCAACGTGGAAGGGGTGCCTGTCACACCATGACCCCCCTGATGTACCGGATCCTGACAGTAGCATATCCTGAGTTTGATGGGCGCTTGAGGGCATCACAGCAGCCACAAGGGGAGGTGAGTACAGTCATATTCAGCTGACTCTGCATGCTGTATGAGGTGTCTGGGCAGGCTCTGTGGCACTCCAACCCCAAAAGTGGTAGTGTCCATCTACACCTAGTCAGGCTCCTGTGTGTTCCAGGTGTTCATCAAATGGGCTTAGGGACAGTCCCCCATGGGCAGGTGATTTCCCCAAGAACAGTTAGTGCATGGCCTAGTGCATAGGGCTGCTCCCTGTGTGTTGTGTCCACCAACGGTAGTGTTGTTGCTGGTATTGACCATGTGTCTCCTCTGTCTTTCCCCCCCTTTTTGTTTTGTCACCCTGTCCTTGTGTGCATTGGCATCATCTGGCAGAGGAGCATTGGCATCGGAGCAGGAGGGGGCTGCAACCCACATGGCCAAGGAGTGTGAATGTACGGAGTCTGAAGGCACCAGTGGGACAGAGGGCGAGGGGAGCTCCACAACAGGGACGGGAGGAGACACCAGCGACAGCGACTCCACTTCTGTGCCCACTGCAACAACAGGTACAGCCGCCACCCCATACCAGCACCGCCCTCCCAGCAGCCCCTCAGCGTGTTTCCCTTGCCCGCTCACCCAGGAGGGTGGGCATCTCTTTCACCCCAGGCACCTCAGGCCCTGCCCCAGTCAGCCCTGCTGCCCTCAGGGAGGAGGCTATTGACCTCCTGAGATCCCTCACTGTTGGGCAGTCAACCATACTGAATGCCATCCAGGGTGTCAAGAGGCATTTGCAACAAACAAATGCATACCTGGAGGGCATTCATTCTGGCGTGGCAGCCCAACAGAGAGCATTTCAGGCTCTGGCCTCAGCACTGATGGCAGCCACTGTCCCTGTGTCCAGCCTCCCCCCTCCAACTTCCACTACCAGACCCAATCCCCTCTACCTCAGCCTATCCCAAGCACACCATCAGACCAGCATGCACACTCATCAACACACAAAAGTGGCTCAGGCAAACCTAAGCACCATACATCCCACAGGCTCTCACACAAGCACCATACCCATGCAGACACACCAACATCCACTGCCTACACTGTGTCCGCCTCCTCCACGTCCTCCACCTCCCTCCCAGTCTCGTCTCCTCTCACACCTGCATGCACTACATCCTCAGCCACTACCTCCATCACTAGCACGCCCATCACCACACACCGCTCACGTGCACTCACCACCCCACTACCATGCACACGTCCCCTGTGTCCTCTCCCAGTGTGTCTGTGAGCCCTCCTCCCAATGTACACAAACGCAGGCACACACCCTCTCAACAGCCATCCACCTCACAACAGCCTCCAGCCCATGCACCCTCACCCAAACTCAGCAGACGTACACCTCCTACAACCACTACCTCTTCCTCCACTCCCAAACCCCCTCCATCTTCCCGTCCCAGTGTGTCAAAGAAACGTTTCCTGGCTAAAATTGGCCTCTTCCCTCCACCTCCCCCGTCCTTCCCCTAGGGCCAGGATGTCCAGATCCCAGCCAGCAGTCACAAAATCTTCGAGTACTGTGGTCCCTGCAAGACCAGTAACATCGTGGGCGGCACCAATCAGGGCTGCCAGTGTGCCACCTAGTGAGGCCAAGGATCAGCCTATTCCGCCACCTGCCAAGGTGAAGAAGGGGCCCACATGCTGTAGGGAAAAGCAGCACCAACCACCCTGCAAGGCCTCCTCCAAGACAAAAGAGGACAGTGCCAAGGTCCCAGCAGCAACTTCCAAGGTGGGGAAGGGACACAAGGCCAAAGGGAAGTCAGCTCAGGGAACGGAGCCTCCGGGTGAGGGACTGGTGTCACCCGTTCTGCAAGACAGAACAGCAAACTGTACGGCGGTGGCCACCGCCACCTGCACCGTCACATGGACCACCATCTCTACGTCTGCTGCCTCTGCTACAGTCCCCAGCATCATCCCCAGTGGACAGCCGTCCGAGGCTACAAGAGATGTCCTGCTGTCTCCCTCCACAGGTGCTGACACCAGCACCACCGGCTGCATCTACGCCGCAGACACCGCCACAGACACCGCCACAGCCACCGCCACCTGCCCGTGACATGCCCAGCCAGTGCCACCACAGCCGACATCAGCATCATCCCCACTGGGCAGTCGTCCGAGGTTGCAGGAGACATCCTGGACCCTGCACACACTACATGAGGCAACGCAACCAGCACTGGCAGTACCAGCAGTTGGCAGGCTAAGCTGCCGCAGGGAGGAGTGTGTCTGCCGCCATAGAGTATCATGCTGCCTTTTCCCAGAAGATCTTGTGGCTCAGACAAAAAGGGGATGAAATGGGAAATGCCACACCCCAGGTGCGGCACTCTGGGCACCATGCCCCCTACAGAACCAGTGGAGAACAGCATCCACTCACTCTATCCTTGGCAAGATGAAGCACTCTGGGCACCATGCCCCCTCCAGAACCAGTGGAGAAAAGCATTCACAACGCCAGTCCATGGCAGGATGAAGCACTCTGGGCACCATGCCCCCTCCAGAACCAGTGGAGAACAGCATCCACAACCCCAGTCCTTGGCAGGATGAAGCACTCTGGGCACCATGCCTTCTCCCTCCAGAACCAGTGGAGAACAGCATCCACTCACCCTATCCTTGGCAGGATGAAACACTCTGGTCACCATGCCCCCTCCAGAACCAGTGGAGAACAGCATCCACTCACTCTATCCTTGGCAGGATGAAGCACTCTGGGCACCATGCCCCTCCAGAACCAGTGGAGCACAGCATCCACAACCCCAGTCCTTGGCAGGATGAAGCTCTTTGGGCACCATGCCCCCTCCAGAACCAGTGGAGAAGAGCATCCACTCACCCTATCCTTGGCAGGATGAAGTACTCTGTACACCATGCCCCCTCCAGAACCGGTGGAGAACAGCATCCACTTGAGAGACTGTGGCTTTGCACTCCCCAGGACCAATGTGTGGGCAAACCACCCACTTGAGAGACTTGAGAGACTGTGGCTTTGCACTCCCCAGGACCAATGCGTGGGCAAACCACCCACTTGAGAGACTTGAGAGACTGTGGCTTTGCACTCCCCAGGATAAAGCAGTGGGCAAACCACCCACTTGAGAGACTTGATAGACTGTGGCTTTGCACTCCCCAGGACCAATACGTGGGGAAACCACCCATTTGAGAGACTTGAGAGACTGTGGCTTTGCAGTCCCCAGGAGCAAGCAGTGGGCATGGAGCCCCCTCGTGAAGCAGTGGTGTCGTCCCATCATCCGGCTGAGGTGCCCCCCCCTCCTCTTCCCCCTGAGGTGCCTGTTTTTTTTCGAACTGATGCCCCTGCAGTGTTCTCTCCGTTTTGAGGCAGGTGTCATGTGTGGGCTTCGCCCATGCTTTTTGGGACCACTGGTCCACGGACATGTAATGGAACAGTATCCGGAATTGTGTACTTGCTGTAAATATTTGTATATACTGATGTTTTAAATTTATGTTGGCCTACCTGAATTTTCGATGATTACACTTGTTACAATCATTTCATTTGGTCCTTACGTTCTTCCAGGGGGGTAAGGGGAGTAAATGTAATGTTGCTGCATGTGTTTGTGTGTATGTTGTTGTGGGTGGGGGTGTTGCGTGTGTGTGTCACTCTCGTTTTCCTCCCCCCTCCCCTGTGTGCAAGGTGCAGTACTCACCTTGGTCGTCGCCATCGTCTTTGATGTTCCTGGTAGAAGAGGAGGTAAACCAACATTGGCAACACCTGTAACTCGGGTTCCATGGTGTCCTGGTTCCTCGTTGGGTGTCGAGAGGTGAGTGGTTTCCGTTCCAAGTCCTGTTTCCGCTGTGCTTTTGATGGCGTTGGTACCACCCCGGAAAAGCTGGCGGATTGTGTCAGAGTCACCAGATCCTCAGGGTCTGTGCACATTCCCAACACGTCCACCACTGAACAGCTCCAAGACTCTGATAGATAAATCACAGAGACTCCAGAACAAAGCAGTAGGTTGGTGGGTGTACTTTCTTCAATAATTCAAGTTTCCCTTGTTGCCAAGATGTGGTAAGAGACCACGCAAAGCAAGGTTGTTTTCAAGAGGTTCATTTTGTGGAATCCGATACACCCACAACCAACAGTGTCTGGCGTCTGTGAGCTAAGCTGTCAGAGTCACCAGATCCTCTGGGTCTGCGCAAGTTCCCAACACGTCCACCACTGAACATCTCCAAGACTCTGATAGATAAATCACAGAGGCTAAGAGAGTTCAAGAGGGGAAGAGGGGATTAGGAAGTGAACAGCTGGGAAGGAGACCTGTAGTAAAAAAAAGGTTAGAACATACAATATGAAAATTATATCTCCTGAAATCAATACTAGACTATGATTCTAAACCTAGTCACTCTGAAAACATGAACAATCAAAGAGTTAAGTTTAAAATGACTATGTTTCAAGATGGCCGGATACCTGTAGGGGAATCAAGATGAATTAAATGAAAACTTTCTTATTCAAGTACTTTCCTTTACATGAGAATCAGAAAAAACATTCTGACTAAATTTTAAACCAGTCATATAAATCCTGTTTTGAGAATGTATACTAGGACCATACAATATTGCATCTAGAAACTCTGGCCTTCTGTGTACTCTTAAAATGTTTCAACACAAATTGCTCATATTGCAGACATATATATATATAGTAAATACCATAAAAGGATTGTGCACCATGAATAACACAATATGGATTCAGGAAACAAATCACATAACTTGTCAACTCGAATATTACATAATAAATATCTTAGAATAATGGCATACAATAAACAACATGAATTAAACTCGAGGAGAGAATCGTGCGTCTTGCCGATTCGAGTGGCACCATGTAAAATACCAATAAATGGTAGCATGCCATTAATATCAAAGTCAAATCATCATTAATCGAATTGCGCGTCTTGCCGATTCGTAAAACACGATGTAAATGTCAAGAAATAACAGCTCACAATAAATAACAAGATCAAAGTACAAAGAAACGAATCGCGCTTCTTTTGCCGATTCTTAAGCCACCATGTAAATGTCAAGAAATTGTAGCGCGCAATGAACAACAAAGTTAAATCCTCATGAAATGAGTTGTGCGTCTTGCCAATTCGTAAAACATCATGTAAATGTCAAGAAATAGTAGCTCGCAATGGACAACAAGGTTTAAATACCATAAAACGAATTGCGCGTCTTGCCAATTCTTAAGCCACTATGCCAATGTCAAGAAATGGTAGCACGCAATGAATAACAAAGTCAAACCTTTATGAAACAAATCGCGCGTCTTGCCTATTTGTAAACTACCATATAAATGTCAAGAAATGGTAGCGCGCAAGTAATCTGTTACTCATTTAAGAATTAAAACAAGAATATGAAAATTCTCCATAACGGTGTCTGGACAGTCCAACCACTGTCTTACCGCCTGGAACAATGATCACCAATGAAGGATGAAGGGCAGAAGTCTGGAAGATCCAAATAGGCCGCCGGGACAGGAGCTCAGGAAAAAGCTGCTGCTCTGCACCGGGACCTCTGAATAGTGAGCAATGGGAGTTGGGCTGGCTCTCTTTTATAGAGTCTTGGCCCAGCCCAGAACCACACCCAGGCATGTTGCAGGGAAAGTCTCTGGAAGGCCCTGGAAAGGGACCACACCCTAACACACTCTGAAAACCTGCAGCAATACATTGCAAAGGAACAGTATTTGTAAGCATATTAAAAATAAGTTTTCAGGATTGAAATCTGCAATGCAAAAGGTTAAACCACAACATATCAGCACACTGCATAAATTACGTTGTTTTGAGAGTGCTGGGTTTTTGCATTTTCGACGCCAGTAGAGCGCGTACTGCTCTGGTGTTGACAGATTGGTGACTTCTAATACTGTGGGCGGTACATTGCCTTCCGCCTGTCTGTTAACAGTTTCCACCGCAGTATTTGTTGCTACCGCCGTGGCGGTCGGAATGTTAAAGTGGCTGTCTTTGTTGGCAGTTTCCGTCGTGGTCATAATTCCATTTTTTTTACCGCCTGCCTGTTGGCGGTATTACCGCCGCTTTATCACTGACCACCATGGTTGTAATGAGGGCCAGAATATTTTCTGGAAGCCTAGTGTGCTGAAACATGTTAAGTCTCTACTCTCAGGTGCTATGTTTTGGCAGAAGAAACCATTGGAAAATTCCAGTGTTGTTTTGTATTTTTTACGCACAATGTTGTTCATAAGTGTTGTGCTATGTGAGTTTTGTATAGCATATGTGCATGTATGACTGTTTAAGTGTTTGTAGTCTAAGACTATTCTGTACAAATGGTCCGGTTTAGCTACTGGGAATAATAGATTATTCATAGGTGAGACACAGGGTTTGATTTTGCTCTAGTACCCCAGTTGTGTGAGTATTTCCCTTAAGGGTGCTTTAGCATCATGTTTTATTGTATATTCGGGTTGAGGTTGGGGTTGATTTTTAATAGGGGTAACATGGTAGGAGGAATCTTTGTCCCATCTTACGTGGTTGTGATATAACGAGGGTGCCTGTGCCAATGCCACATCGATGCCGTAGGATTCTCCTCGGGAACAAGGGGCGAGAAGGAAGGTTTGAGAACATCTTCCCCATATGGGCATGTTCAGACAAATTCAGCTGGCCAATCCTGTTTGGCCAGCAAAATATCATATATGTTTACAATGCGGTCCCAAAAGATTGCATCTATTGTGCGTTCAATGTCTCCTTCTAACTGTAACGTTACTTTGTACACTCTGTCAGGCTTCGAGACACGCATGTCCCCAGTTTCTACTTGTAAGAAGTCATCAGTTGCTTTCACCTCCAAATGCTCTAGAAGATTCCGGCGAACTATTATGACCTCTGCAGCACTGTCTGGTATCGCCAATGCCCACTCCTTATTCTTCAAGAGTGCCCTCTTCTTGAGTGGCATGTCGAACTGCAACTGCTGCCACTTTTTTCTTTTTAAATTGGGAAGGTTTCTCTACAGAAACCTCTGTTGGAAGTTGTGATTCCTATCTCGATTTCACATACTCAGTTCTTCGCTCTGACCGCCCACATCTCTTCTTGCATTTTTCCGATGAGTCCTGAAAGGAACGCGATTGGCATGTATCAGTATATTGATATCTGTCAGGCGTTGTTATATTATCCCTATTTCTGAGATGTCATCTATTCTGAGGGGTCTCTGTGTGCGGAGATTTTCCCCTTTCTTTTTTAGGAGTTTTTTTTTTTTTTATCCCAGCGTTTCTTATTACCCACAGGAGCTTGCTTGGTAAAATCTTTATTACATTTACCTTGAAATTGTGGTTTTGTTGGTCTGGCCCCCAGACTATCTCAACCAATATTAGAGTAGGTCTCCATGATAATCTTTGGCAGCTTGTGTTCTTGATCTTGTGGAAGAACGTCCCGGAACCACATGCGCACCGCTATTGCAACCGCTTTCCCTTTAAGGTTACTTAATATAATTGAGGTACCGTGGCAAAATTGCCCATTAATTGCATCCCCAAGTCCAGGGCCAGGGCAGCCCCGTATTCGTCTTGAATTTGTTTCAACAGTAACGGTAAATTGGAAAGTGTTGGAGGACCGTTATCTACTGTGGGAACCATCCGAAATGGCAAGCACATTGTTAATATTCTGTGTTTATCCTGAGGTCCCGTATGGGGAACTACTGCTTTCAGCGCATTTATTTTTTGAGCTAACCAAAAAGGAATTCCATCTCATTTGGCGGGTACTTTACCCATGATTAAGTGTACATTTGCAGGGTTTATGGCTGGCGTTACTGCATGTGGTTGTGCCGGAGCAGGTGGGTTTGTGTTTAATGTTTGCATAACAAACTGTACTAATCAATTGTATATTGCCGTCAGATCAGCATATAAACGACCTACTTCAGCTACCGTTAGGTTTGATGCAGCCGGGTGAGGTGTATAAGTGGCCAGTAAAGGCCAGGTAGGATCATCATTACTTAGTGGACCCAACCTAACGTGCAAAATTGTGTGGAGTAGGGTGGAGCAAGCCAATTATTATGTTCTTGATAAGATAGAGGTATCTCTAAATATGCATATACTCTGTATTGTGCAGGTACATTTGCAAGTGTATGCGTGTGCGTCAACAACAAATGTGACTGGACACCCCTGGGCCGTAAAGCCATGTGACAATAAATATGCAGTAAGGGGCTGTCTCGTATTAACTGCAATTGCTACTTGTTGTGGATTCGCCATATTAAATGGTTAATCTGTTCAGAGATAAGCACACCAGAGGGGGATTATCCTTTTAGAGTTCAAGCTCAGACAACCTACAGTGCTAGTTAGGTATTCCCTAATTAGCTGAGGAGGAAATCCTCAATACCACGGACGTCTCTGTATATAGTACTGAGGTGTCTTTGTATATTGTGAGACAGAGATACTCAGGAGGACCTGAAAATTAGAGCCTGACCAAACGTTGGCTGCACCATGTTGCGTAGGCTCTCATTATTTTAATGAGACTACTGGATTTGAGCAGCAGAATCGCCTACGGTGTGGGAGACTGAGTCTTAACCCATTACAGGTGACAACTGTCACCTTAATATTGGATTTGCACCGGCTAACTAGCAGTGCCACATCTCTACCCAAGAGCAGGGATGATTGGGCAGCCGAGCGCATGACAAGATTGGCTTCTCTGAGGAATTGTGGTTACTCAGGTCTCACCAGTTTCTCTCAGTTACATTAGTCTCACATAACAAATGACAAACAAAGGCAGTATATTTTTCAATAAGGTTTTAATGAAGCAACTGCATCTTAGACAATAAAGCAGGTATTGCAATAACCAGAACGATGAAGCTTGACAGAATTAGAATTGTGACAAGGAGAGTAAAGCATAGGAATAATGCTACCATATTGTCACTAGAGTCAAGTAGACTAATTCCTACCTAGGCTATATTAGAGCACAGCATGTTAAGCTCTAGTTCTGCCTTTCAGGTTCCCCTGGGAAGACATCATCCCCCAAACCTGAGCAAAGGCCTGAAGTCTGTATAAGCAGCTGTAGTGAATTGTTCAGCAATCTGCATACAGTTGTGGTCCTCTGGCTGGAATCTCCCTCTAACGTGTAAGGGACAAGGAAGTGTTTTTATAATAAAACAGCTGATGTTCTGAGAAAATGTCCCTACGTAAGGATGTATATTTTCTATGAATACCCGAGCCAAAACTTTTACCACGTTCACCGGCAACCTATCTCACTGCAGCCTTGGAAGAAGCACACAGTTAGGGAGAATGTCTTGTTTAAAAACGTAGTGCTGGCCCAAGTAAGAACAGTTAGATAGAGAGAAATAAAACAAGACCGCAAATGTGGTTATTGTTAAAATAATAAATGAAGCTGAATAAAATATATCTTGGCTAAAGTGCACAGCGGCAGGCCTAGAGTGCTAAAATAACGTGCATGGAGCTAAAACTAAAATGGCTACACAATACCAGCCACTTGTGCACCCGTTATCTAAAAAGATCCAGACACCAGCATATGGAGGACAGTGAGGAGTGGAATGGTAGTGGGAGTTTGCACCCTTGCTGTGATGTGTAACACAATATGGTGCAGCCGGTGTACAATGGACTCCCAGTTCAGCCTGTATATCCAGATCACATCTTCTTCCCTGAGGCCAAGGATGGTTGTGCGCCATCTGAAGATCCTCTCCGCCTTCTGCACTGGCTTTGTGGCTGCTATGGTGGTGTTTGGGGTTGCTGCAGTGGTGGTGGAGGGACCTGCTGTCTTCGCTGATGTCTGCAGCATGTGCCAAGCTGGAACATTACCACTTCTATGATCTCCTGGAGGTTTCAAATGCTCCTCCTGTATGTTTTCCTTGAGTGGTGGTGTGTGGGCCTCTTTTTAATGCCTGGTCTGACCGGTCTAGCGTCAAAATCTAAATATGCAGTTATGTTTGCGCCGCTTTAGCGTAAAAACATTATGCTAAGTCAGCACAAACATTTCAGAAATATGGGCCTGAGTCTCATTCAGATTGGTGTCCTTCCCAAGGATAATGATCATTTATTTTTTAAATCAGCACGTGTTCTTCAAAACAATAGGTGCTGCGTTTAAAAATTAAAGTTATCTTTTTTAGAAAACTTTGTGGCTGTGGCCCCATGTACGAGTGCTTACTCCTCAACAACCTTTCTGTTACATACACAAAGGGAAAGGGTTTTGAAGGGGACCACTTCCCTTTTGCATATAGTTTTTACCACCATGGTTTGGGATTTCGTACTTTTTCAATGTTTTGCGACCACATTTCAGTCGCAAATCATGGATACATCTCAAACTGAGTCAGTGCAGAACAGATGCCTACAACAAGCTCCTTCCAATCAGCTAATCGTTATGGAGACGCAGTCTCATTTTAGTAATCGATGAAAGTTTACTGAACCTCATACTGTAATATGTACATATCAAAATACTACTTTGTAAATTTCGAAACAGAGTATGTGCGACCGTAAAATAGGTTCACACATATTCATTACTTTTTAAATGTCAACTCCTATTTACATCATGCTCTTTCAATGCTGCAGCTATTTCAAAAGCGAATGCCCACTGTAGATGAGTCACAAATATGTTGCATCACATTTTTAGGTCCCATGTCTAGAATCTTAAAATATCTATTATTAGTGAGACAAGTACATAAAGAATCTAAAATGTGCTAAACAGTTCTTCGGAACCGTTTTCATAAGAAAAAAAATGTGTTGATTAATTGCCGCATAGTTTGTTTTGTTTTTTACTGCAGTCATGTTCAATTATGCCCTTCAGTGTTGCATTCGTTTCAATCGGTCTGCCTATACCATACAGTTTTACATACTCAAACTCCTCCAGCTATTGAACTGGAAGAAATAGCAAATGTTTAGAGTGAGGAGTATTTGCGCTCATACAGTAGTGGGTGCGAGGTGTAAAACTGTGCAAAAACTGCTGCACCTCATTTCCATTTTGAACACCACTCAGAATAAGCATGTGTGTGCCTGTTTTTTTACACTGCTCCTGTAAGAGCTGCATGTTTTTTGTACGTGATTTTCTAGAATGATATAACATTTCTACATGATTTCATTTCACTGGCACAAATAACAGAGCAGTGCATATACGACCTATAATTACGCTTTTTAATTCGAATACCCCTAGGGCTCCAATGCTTCCGTTACGGGTGCCTCTGATAAACCCAGGTTTGTGGGTACTCTTGTACGCAAACTTGTAGTAAGCATATAAAAACACACATTACTAAACTGAGATCTTAATATGCAGTTTTTTATTGGCCAGGCAGCAGGAGATGTTTTTGCATGGTTTGCAGAATCTAAGTGATAACCTCCGGCATCACAATTTCCTGCATCCTGCCACAATAATCCCAGTTCTTGCACATAGGGCAAAACGTGTCGGCCCTATCTCAGAAGAAATCTCAGCAGTATGAAAAATATCAACTTGTTTGATTCGTTTCAAGTGAAAGCTACTATTTACCGCACAACAAAGCTCTTGGGAACGATTGCAATGGTAGTCAGACTTTAAAGGTCCTGTTTTTTAGTTGTAGTTATTATATGTCCCTGATGTGAAACCTTGATGCACTCACCTTTTACCCTCGTCCATGAAAGGACATCTGATTTTGGAGGAGGAAATGTGTAATAAAAATGTTTGTACATACAGATGGTTTGAAGCTGAGGTGCAATGGCACAATAAGAGCATCACAACTGCACAATATCAGAATGAAAATAGCAAAGCAATTCACTAACTGAACAGCAGCTCATACAGCTTAGCAACAGCACAAAACCATACAGCTATATATATATGTGTATATATATCACAACAACACAGTACAACAAGCCAGGTAATTGTTGTTATGTTGGGGTGATGTAATAGTATAATTTCATTTTCTTATTATGTTGGTGTCATTTTTATATTGTTGTGTGCTATTCTGCATCGTATTAAAAAGTGCTTTCCTGCCTACCACCACCGCCCAGTCTGCTCTTGAAACACAATTTTATTGGTAGGGTTGAATGTGCATGAGTGAATCTGAGTAATAAGTCCAGTGGGATCCATTTTGTACACCTTTTACCTGGCACAGTACAAGATGTAGTTTAAAAATTGTTCTCCCAGACACTGGAAGTGTTATGCCTGCATTCCTGTGACTAGAGGGAGTCGATCTAGACACTGAACGGAGGAGAATGAAAATAGGGCTACCTTCAGAAATATTTTGAGGACGTTTGTTAAAAATGGGCTGCTGGTTAGTTGTCCTGAGCATTGCCATTTGGTTGATGGTAGGTTTGAGGGGTGAGACTGCAGTTCTATTATGTAAAGCAAGGACGTTTCTAGGTCATGGCCACCCTTTTATCTAGCCCTGGTTACTATTTCAGTTAGGGTTATGACAGCTAGGTGAGAAACCTCATGCCTGTGCCTGTATTGTCAGTGTTTCAGTGTGAAGACAGCTTCAGTTCTAGCTGCTTTGAGAAACATCACTTGTCACAAAGGCTGCCTGGAGAGAAGCCAAAGGAAGACACATGAAGGAAGAACCCCTCCAAATTGGTTCTATAGTTTGAGACAATAGATTCACTTCCCATGTCTAGAAAACATGTATAAAAGAGAAATCAAAACAAGCCCACTTGGTTCCAATTCCAAATCTTTTATGACCGGGAAAGGGAGGTGGCACTCGAAGTACTGGTGTACAACAAGAGCTAGTGCTTATCTGATAGTCCGTCTTCCAGAGGTTATGAGACATCACTTGAAGTCTACCATTTCTGATGGAAGAGCTGAGGATCTAAAGTGCTGAAAAGCCTGCCTGTCTGCCTTTTGAGAGGGGGGGAAGGAGCCTGTGTGGCCCTACCGGGGAAAGGACTGTCCAGTAGGAGAGATGCCCAGGGTCCCTAGGCACTAAGGGATATCCAGAAAGCGAGCTAGGACTGACATGCACTTCAGAAACCTCTCTAGTCTCTCACCACCATTTCTTCGTGGTAGGAAGTGCTTCTAGTTGTTGAGATTTTGATCACATATTTGGCCAAATTGAAGCTGCAACTACTCTTGGTCCATTCAGGGGCTGCAACTGCTGTGATCATTACTTTGGTCTGATCATGGCTACAACTGCCTTTGGCCCAATTTGCTCAATGGAGGCTGAAACTGCCTTTGGCTTGTTTGGGACTACATATGGCAGGATTATCACTTTGGCCCAGTCAGAGCTGCATAAATCATGATCATGGCTTTGTCCATCAGTTTGAGACTGCTTTTGACCCGGTCAGAACTGTGCCTGTCGTGATCCTTAGATTGGTTAAATCGGAGCCACACCTGTCTACAATGACCCTGGTGGGGCCTGCACCATACCAGCTGTCTGAAGAAGCTGCAGAAGCCAGGATCTCACCTGCACCCTTCTGCTGCAAGACTAAGTGGGTTGATGTGGTCATGATGTGGATCATGATGTGTCCCATGCCTGGCCTAGGGGTGGGCTGGGACTGTCTTTGTTTACCACAACCCGCTTCTGGAAGTGCTGAGGGGCCTCCCAACCCACTTGAGCGGAGCGATATAAGACCATAGCCTACTTTCTGGACAAAAAGAAGTAAGATTAAGAGAAACCCTGAACTGAGTGCACATTAACTTTTTGGGGCAAACTGAAGAATGCACCTGATTCATGCTCTTGGCTGATCAAGAGAAAAGGACCAAAGAGAAAGGGGTCACTGGGATAGGAACACCACCGAAACACATGGTGTGTATCACCTGTATCACCACAAGGGGAGATCATTCCCAGGATCACTGCCCAGTATAATAAGTTTGTGTAGTATTTAGTACTGCAATGTGATTAAACGTTCTTTCTCTTTCTTAAAAAAAAGTACTGAGTTGGACATAGAAGTGATTGTGCATGTTGCTTGATTGTTGAGTGTTGTGCTCAGGCCCCACCACACCAACTCTCTGTGAAGCCAGTAACTGCTTGTCATTGCTACCCAGAGGGGGTTCTACTTGGCACCCTTTCTACAGCCCTTGTAAAACAGAATCAAGGACACCAGTGGGGAACCACTTCAACCACCACAGTTAAGGCTCAGTAGCCTTTGTCTGTCCTGTTGCCCCGAGCAGGGTCTGGCACATGCATTACGATTGGTGATGTATTACAGGTTTTTGCAGACCTATTATGCCACACACCCTAACTTTTATAACCGCTGTAGTCTAGCTTGCAATTTTTAATCTAAGTAGATTGCTGCATGTCAGAAATTAAATGTGATGCACTTTTATATTTGTTAATAAAAGCTACACTTCACTATGATGGGCAAACATATTGTCTTGTTTCTATTTCTGGGGCACATCTATAGATGTTGGCATCACAGGTCCTCATCCTTTGCAGATGTTGGACCTTGTGTTGTTAAGGGACCATAACACAACTGTGTTGCACCAGTCTTATTCCAGTCTCCACAGTAGTTAGGATCAAAATACCCACAGCAGAAACTGCTGAGATCCATTCTCTATATATTTTTAACTGCAGCACTTATAGAGATCAAGCCAGATTCACATGACCCACCACAGCACCCACCAATATGTAGCCAATCATTGAATACACACTAGTTTGTCAGTACCAACTAGGTCTTGAAAACAGACAATCAGGAGATCAACAGAGCGAGCTTTGCTGCTTCCATGGCTTTCAGTGTCATATTACTCACTAGGGAGCCGGCTGAGTTGCTGGTGTGCGACGGGTGCAGTGGCACCCGTCGCGATTTTCAGTGTCTGCTTTGCAGAGACTGAAAATCTTAATGGGGCCCTGTTAGGGGGCCCCTGCAGTGCCCATGCCAGTGGCATGGGCACTGCAGGGGCCCCCAGGGGCCCCAAGACACCCGTTCCCGCCAGCCTCTTCCTGGCGGTGTAAACCGCCAGGAACAGGCTGGCGGGAAGGGGGTCGGAATCCCCATGGCGGCGCTGCTTGCAGCGCCGCCGTGGAGGATTCCCTGGGGCAGGGGAAAACCGGCGGGAAACCGCCGGTTTCCCTTTTCTGACCGCGGCGGCAGAATTGCCCCTGAAGCACCGCCAGCCTGTTGGCGGTGCTTCCTCCGTCCCCAGCCCTGGCGGTCCATGACCGCCAGGGTCGGAATGAGGCCCTATATTTCTTCCCTTCATATTGCTTACACATCCTCATCTATAGGTGGAGGGGACACAGGTGATTTTCTACTTATTTGTGTTAGATCCTGGAATGGTCAAGGGTCCAAAAGCCTACATTTCACAAACCTAATCATTGAGCTGAGCCTAGAATACATTGAGCTAAATAAAAATATTCCTCCAACCACTCATTGTGCTGCTGATCGAAAACATTGTGACTGGAGCAAGCTTTCTGTGGGTACCTCAGTGTGGAGGAGTGGGTGAGGTTGTGGGCCGCAGGAGACACCATGCGCATTGGGTCTGATCCAGGACAGGGCATGTGCTGCACCCCCAAATTATATAGAAAGATGAATCATTATGTGGAGAAAAGGAGAATATTCAATAGGTTACATAGTAGGAAGGGCAGTGTGTGCTATATGCTCCATTTGTGCACTGATCTTTCAATATTTTGCCACTAGATATGTTGTCCACGATATTTGTGTCCCACATTATTTTTGTATTGATATTTAAGAGTACAACCACTCTGTGGTGGTGATCGCTTTTGACATGTGTAGTGTACTTACTTGTTTCATTTATCACCCCACATATACCACCACTGAACTGTGGGCCACTTATACTAATGTATATTGCTGCAAGCTTTCAAGTTGCCTGTGTTTTAAGTGCCAATACAGGATCTGAATGTGTTAGCTCTTCCTCAAGAAATTCCTGCTATTCAACATAATGTTTTTATTTTTAAAGTGCATACTTGTATCTACTTGAATTTATTTCAGGAGTCATCCTCTGCTGTGAAATAACTGTCGTTCTGGTGGCTTTGTGTCATACAACAAACCTAGGGGCATATTTAAGGAAAGTGGCGCTGCACCTAGTGCAGCGCCACTTTCTTTGCACCCCTTAGTGCCCCCCTAAGATACAGGATGGGGGCAATAGTGTCATTTGTATTGACGTTATTGATGTACTCTGCGGGAGTAGCACCAAAATATTGGTGATACTCCTGCAGAGTACATTGGGGCCCATTATAAATAATGGTGGCAGCAGCAGCTGTTTTGGCTAGAGGAACTCCTGGCTGAGGGAATGGATGGTCAGTGCATCACAAAGCCATCACTCTTGAAGATTCCTTTTGAAAGAAATTGTCCTATTTTTTTCACTTGTAAGTCCCTAGTAAAGTGGTATGACATATGCCCAGGGTCTGTAAATGAAGTGCTATTAATGGGCCTGCAGCACTGATTATGCCACCCACTACAGTAGCCCTTTAAACATGCCTCAGGCCTGCCATTACAGCCTGCATGTGCAGTTTTTTAACTGCCATTTCAACCAGGTAAAATAAACTTTTTCCCAGGCCCAAACCTTCATTTTTAATACATATAAGTAACCCCCAGGGTAGGCCTTAACCAGCCAAGAAGCCAGGTTGCAGTGTAATTAAAATGTTGGATATGTACTTTTAAGTTTTCTATCTACTAGTAGTTAAAAACTCTTACATTTAAATTTGTTTTTCACACTGCAAGGCCTACGTCTCCCATAAGGTAAGATTGGAGCTACCTAATTACATTTAGTAAGCTGCAACTGCCAAATGGGAACTGTAACCAGTTCGTGTTTGGAATTGTAATGAAAACTCCTTAATTTTAAATTACAATTTTCAAAATACCTCTTTTAGAAAGTTGGCATTTTCCTGCCTTAGCCATTTAGTGCCTGCTGCCTCTCTCTGAGCCACATGACTGGGTTTAGCTGACAGTTGGGCTTTGTGTATTTCTCATAAACAACCACACATAAAAGAGAGCTTATGTGTTCCTGGATAGGCCATCACTGGCTGGGTGGGAGGGCGATGCTGGTCACAGCCCTTCTTACACTTGAATAGGCTGTGTCCTTCCCCTGGTGTTAGTTTGGAGCCAGGGGAGGCATAAAACATGTGAACTTCAAAGGGAAGCTTCTAGAAGTGTCTCCCACTTCAAAGGAGGCACCAGGTAAAAATATTGGACCTAAGACATCAACTCTTCAGCACACTTCTGGACCTGTGGAGACTCTGGCAGGAAGATGGGCTGCTGTGCTGCTGGAAGGACTGCCACTCTGCTGAACTTCTGCCTTGCTGGATTGCTGCTCTTCAACCATCCTGCCTGAGTCAGAGGGATTGGTCTTTCACCTGAACCCAAGACTCCCACAGTGAAAACAAGGCCTAGCCTGCTGGCCTCCTGTTCAGAGAAACAGGGACATCACAGGGTCCCAACCACCGGAACCAGCACCTAGATCCAGCTGGAGCAAGCCCCTGACCCCTAAGTAGTGCCCCTCAGGTTCTGGAGCCCTGGTATGGCCTTAGAGAAGCTGAATTTGTAGGCTCTCCCCGACTTAGAATGAACCCATTGGCATTGAAACCTTGACACCCGCACAGCCTGCCAATGTGAAGTACTGTCAGCCTGACTCTTCTCGCTACAGCATCAACTGCTTGTGGGGAGCACCATTAGAAAGCTCCAGCCCAACCAATCACAACAATAACAGGATCTTCACACTACAGCAATGCCCATCCACAATGCCTGGCCTGTTCTTCAGACTACATCGATGATGGCCCACAATGCTTCACTGCTCATCGCAGCACCCTCCACCACGAATGGAACTCTTTGCGCTCAAATGAGATGGTATCTTTTCAGCGGGGCTAACCTGGTTCCTGTATCTGACAAGTGCTCCATTGCAATCGGCCTGAACTTGTGACTTTTCCTGGTCGCTTTGAAGTGCTGCATAAATACTTCACACATTGCCTCTAAATTAAGCCTGACTGCTCTGTGCCAAGCTACCAGAGGGTTGAGCAGAGCCCACATTATCGATGATTTCATTGCCACTGTTTATGCGTTTTATACCTGTTTTTGAGGTATATGTGTCCAGCGCTCCCTGGGGTAACGATTTTTATGGCCTTTCAAGAGTGCTGAGAGTCTTTGTTGATCAGAAGCTTTTCTCTGAGGTGTCCAGTGAAGTGCTGTCGGAGTTTTCTGTCAGGAGGGCGGAGACAGTTCAAGAAAAGGGTGAGGCCTAAACCACACCCACAGCTGGTTTTAGCTTCTAGCTGCTGCACAGCCTGCTATTACAGTGATATCTTGAGTAATTTAGTCTTTCTTCATTTAGAGTGAATTTGACGTCATTCATATTAATTACTAATATTATATCATTATGGAAGGAAAAAATGTGCATGTTATAAATGACAAATGTAAACAAACAACTTATCCCCCACCAATAAAGTCAAAAATTGTAGTTTCCACTGAAACTTCTATAACTACTATATGAGAAGAATTGTAAGCAGTACGCTCTAATACAGATAACATTGTGTCAGAAATACAAAATATGTGCAAGGATATGGCTAGCCTCTCAATGAAAGTTTCTAACAACACAATTAAAATCCAAGATAACAAGGTAAAACTCAACAGTATGACCCCTCTTACTGCTAAATTGAACCTATGAATAGACTATTACTGGATTTAGTAAACCGCATTAGACAATATAACCTGTGCATTTTTAATTTAACAGAAGATGTTGAAGACAATGATTGTAGAAAATACTTGGAAGCCTTGCTACATGGCCTTTTACATTTAAAATTCTCAGAAAAACAAAGCACATAGAATTCCTTCACACCGTAATCCAAGCAATGTAATCCACATCAAGTGATGTTTGAAGTTCTATTTCATTATCTTATTGTAATGATGCGGAAAGTTGCAAGAGAGATTCCAACATTACTAGTCAATGGAAATAACATTTTCATACATTAAGATTTTGCCAAGGAAACTGTTAAAATATGCAAAGAATTTGCTGATCTTCGACCACAATTAAGAAGCTGTGGTTTTAAATACAATTCTGGAATACCTTTTATTTTTCTATGTTGTCTTTTTATGTTTGTATATCTCTTCCCCTTTTCTCCTTTCTTCTTTCTTCAAAGCCAATCCTCAATCCTATAGAGTTAAATGTATCTTCCTCTTTGCTGTCTCTCTTTTACTAAATCTGAATAGTGTGAAAAGAATCAAAATCATATCTTTTAATGTTAAAGGTTTACGACACCCCGTTATAAGGATTAAAGTTTTAGATTATTTAGAAATACATAAAACAGGCAGTTGTCTACTCCAGGAAACTCACATAGATGATACAGTTTTTTTACACATTAATAAAAAAATGGGTTGGTAATATAATTTCCTCCCATGCAGTTAAGAAAACGAATGGTGTTGGTATCCTTTTTGCAAATAGTTAAATATTCAAATACTTAACAATTGTACTGATACAGAGGGTTGGTATATCATAGTGAAAATTAAAATTGGTACTTTCATGTTTCCTATAATTAATGTTGATGGTCCAACAAACAATGATCCTAAATTTTGGTCACTCTTTACCTCAGAGGTGAGCACATTAGGTAATGTAACGCTAATCATTGGTGATGAAATCAACCTGATAAGTGACCATTTATTAGATAGTTGTTCTCAAACCAAGTATCGTCCTCCTAAACCTTTTTTCACTTTTAATCCTTTTTTAAATCAACCACAATTGTAGATATTTGGTGGTTACATCGCCCAAAGGAAAAACTGTTTTTTTCTCAAATCCTCATAATTCCGATTCTCAGATTGATTATTTATTAAACTCCAGTCAATTAAACCAGTAATTCTTCTGAACCCAAAACTCACAACATAGATATTTCTGACCATGCACTTATTTCTGGAGGTTTACAACTTAAATCTACTCAACAATCTAATTCTTGCTGGTGCATGAATACAAATGTTGTCCTTAATGATAAAAATAAATCAAAATGTTTACAGGCAATACAGGACTATTTTTCTTTTAATCCAGAAAGACAGAAAGACCCACTTCACTTGTTAATCGTTGGGATGCATTTAATGTACATATCAGAGGGGTCACAATATAAATTATGGCACATGAAAACAAAATGTTTGATGCTAAACTTAAAGAATTAGATAAACAAATAGCAAAACATGTACATCTCTTTATTCGATCTCATGACAATAAATGCAAAATACAATTATAACAACTGCGATATGAATTAAATTCCATGTTAAGCAAAAGTGCAGGCATACAAATTTCAAATAAGGATACATTTTATTTCAAAGATAATCGATCCGGCTGACTTTTGGCAAACTATCTTTGTATTAAAAGAGATAAAATTCAGATTAATGCAATTCATGGCTTAAATGGAAAAATGGCATTATCTCATGAAGGCATAGTTGATGAATTTTTAAAATATTATTCACATTTATTTATATAATAATCCCCCAACTACAGATTCACTTATTATTGATAATTTTTTGCAATCTTGTGGTTTACCTAAAATTACTCAATCATCTAAGGAAAAATTGGCTGTACCTATTTCACTAGAAGTTAATCTAGCTATTAAAACTCTAAAATATGTAAATCACCAGGACTAGATGGTATACCTGCTGAATTGTATAAAGAGTTTTCTCCTCATCTGCTAGCACAATTTCTTAAGCTATTTACATTTACTGACTTTAGTATTTCAGGAGCAACTTCAGGATTCTTTACTGAAGCCCTGGTAATAATTCTCCCACAACCTAATACAGATCCTACTATTGTTTCAAATTATCATCCTATATCATTAATAAACCAAGACTGTGAACTTTATAAAGAAATTCTTGCAACCAGAGTAGTTTCTGTGTTTGACTCTATTGCATACATTGACCAAACTGGTTTTATGAAACATAGATATTCGGTAAATAATACTAGATTATTTTTCCATGTAATTGAAGATGCCTCATCTTTATCTTTTTCCTCTGGTGTCCTAGCATTAGATGCTGAAAAAGTGTTTGACAAAGTATATTGGCAGTATCTATTTGAAACTCTATCAATATTTAATATTACCAATTCCTTTATTCACATTATTTCAGCACTCTACTCTGGTCTATCCACAAGACTTTTAATTATTAGCCAACTATCTAACAGATTTTCCCTTTTTAGAAACACCCATCAAGGCTGTCCCTTATCATCTCTACTTTTTATCCTTACCATTTAACCGTTATTCATTGTTATTAGAAATTGTGAGAAAAATAAAAAATGAAACATAAGCTTTTTGAATGTACTATTGTCTCTAAGTTTGGAAGGTGAGTTGGGATGTTATTACAAAAATATATAATTTCTCAGATAAACTTTCATGTAGCAAGCTGATTTGTAAATCAATTTTACTGTCAACAGAACTGTCAGATTTGAATAACAAACTTTTTGATTTTTTAATTTCTGCTGCTCTAAAATCACTTACTGCCAATTGGAAATATGCTTCATTACTATCAATCCAAACATGGTGGTCATGGATCATTTTTACCAGAAAAAGAGCCGATTTGACTATGGTGGGAGTTGTTCAAAACACAGTTGTTTATCAGTAATTTTGGAAACTGATGTGTAATTACATAGCAATATATTTATAAATAAATATTATTCATATGATATACATTATAAAATAAGTAAAGTCTTCGTGATTACTGTAACAGCTCTAGTTTGATAGACTTGATTAGATTTTTTTTATTGATTTTTCTTCTTTATTTTCAATTTGGTTATTGTTAAACAGAAGTTGTCTTTGTTTTTTGTTTGCTTAAATCTTTTTATTTTTTATTTTTGGTAGGAAAACAATCATAATTTGTGTACATTTACTGCAGTGAGGAAAATTGGAAGCACAACTCCCATTCCAGGTTATTTGGTTCAATCGTGCTAACTTACAGAATACCTCACATCAATTGGTAATTAGGATATACAACCAGAGCCGATAGAGTGGTATATCAGGACTATAAGCTATTACCTGCTCCAATATGTGGAGTGTTTGGCGTTATGGGGTATATAATACACCGGGATATCATCCTAATGGACAACATAGTAAAGGTGTTAAGATCCAGCATTAAGGTTGCATTCAACAATATAACAAAAAAACAGTAACTATAATTGGAATCCATTCTCAAGACTCCTAAAGGTCCACCTCATATCTCCGCATGCCCGCCCATTCCAACTATCCAGATCCCACAACGCATGGCCGCAGGACCCCTCCTAACTTGCCTCGCTAAATAACCCCCCTTGGAGGGGAGGGGGCAAGCGCGCTGTCAGGGTGTAGCAGTAATCCATTGCACACAACAGTTTAACAGACCATTGTTGGCGTGATTCCTACATTTGCAGTGTCTGCATCTGTCCCATGCCATAGTTCTTGAATCTCAAACAGCATCTAATCCCACCCAGAGACCAGGGCGGTATTTACATAATCCCAAGCTGTATTCCCTCCACAGCACCACCCCCTCTGCTTCCGCCCATACCACAAACAACCTTCTCCATGCCTCTATTGAAGAAGGTTCCGTATACTTCCATCTCCTGGTAATGCAGTGTTTGGCCATCAAAAGTCCCAAATCCAGGAATCTCGTGGAAGCCTTGTGTTTTTTAGCTTTGGGGAAAAAGGCCCAGAATACATGCTTCCCATGTGGTCAACGGTGAACGTAACGTGCAAACCAACAGCTGTGCCGACATATCATGCCAGTAAGGGCATAATGAGGAACAGGTCCATAACATGTGTAGCAAGTCTGCCGCCAATAATGCACAGCAGGGGCAGGCTGCATCTGTGTGATAAAAATATCATTTGATTTTAGCTGGAGTAAGATAGGCTCTATGGAATATATAGAACTAGAGAAGACGGAATCGAGTATTATGCAGAATGTTAAAATGGCTTTTCAGTGCTGCGTCGCATTCTTTATCTGTGCAGTGCCTGGCCAGATCACCATCCCAACTGGCCCGCAATGCGGCGCAGGTATGAAATGTGTATGTCCAGAGCTCATCAGTGAACCAACGTACCAAATGTCTACCCTGCCCCATAATGTGCATGTGTTTTACCAGTAGATGTATCGGCGGTTCGGCAGACATGTCCTCCCAATGCCAGGATAATGTTGCTATTAAGGAGTTGTGCAGCAAAAACTGCCCTGTTGGCAGTCCAATCTCCTCTGCTAGTGCAGCAAATTGAGTTAGTGTATGCAGCCCAAAAGCATGTCAAGTTTCCAGCTTAATATGAGTCATGAGCTGCGCCCCATGCGGCTTGCCCAGCAGAGCCAGGGCCAGTGTATAAGGAGTGGCCGTGTGGGTGAGACGTAAGCTCCTATGGTAGCAGTGATCACCATATTCACCAGGAGCAAGTCCAGTGCCCTCATCCACGTGTTTCGGTGTAAGAGATGGGATACCTCAGGTATTGTCCAGGGCTGCGTCACTGCGGATGTGTCTGACAACAGGAGTCCAGAAAGCCATCTGCCTGCACACTGAGAAGGCAGGTAGTATTGCTCCATGTTCGGCAACTTCAGACCACTCCGTTCCAATGGCAAGTACAATTTTGTCAGCACCACTCTACAGGGGCCTCTGTTCCAAATAAATTCCCTAAATCTGGACTCCAGCTCCCTAAATAATTTAGCCAGAATACATAAAGGTAAATTGGAGAAATAGTATAGCATCCGTGGGAGGACCACCATTTTCAGATGATCTACTTTCCCATCACCGAGAGTGCTAGAGCTTGCCAAAAATTCATTTGGGCACAAATAGATGTTACTGCTCGCTTGAGGTTTCCTTCATGCAGATCTTCTGTATATAATAAGGCCTAAGTATCGGAACGTCCTGGGCTGTCAGGGAATGAGTACAACAGATAGGTGAAGACCGGGATCTAGCTAATCAGGGCTAGAGGGGAATAAGCATGATTTTGTCCAATTGACCAGCAACCTTGATAGCGTGGCCAGTGTTGTAGTATATCCACAACTTCCTCAGGAACATTGAAAATATTTCAAAAATAGAGGAGAAGAGGGACACAGGATGTCCATCATCTCCTAGTGGGATACTCCAGGCCTTCCCCAACTGGTGGAGTTCTGCTTCCAAAGGCTCTATCACAGGGAGAACAGCAGCAGGGAAAGGGGGCAACCCTGACCAGTTCCTCTGCTCACCATGATTGTGTCAGAGATAGTCGTGCCGGTCCTGACCCTGAGCTGAGGTTGAGTATACTAAAATTTCACCAACCGTAAGGAGCTGGGGCCAAGGCCCAAATGGCGCAGTACCTCAAACAAGAAAAGCCATTCCAGCAAATCAAAGGCCTTTTCCAGACCCAATACCAGACAGTCTGCCCCAGGCCAGTCCTGTGTTGAGTACTTCAGGACCCAGAAAAGGCGCCTGATACTTAAGGAAGTGCTGCGTTCTGATCGGGATGGATCAACTGAGGTACCAGGTGCGCCAGCTGTGTTGCCAGTAGGTTAGCCAGAATTTCATAATCTGTGTTAAGTATCACCAGTGGTCTATAGGAATCTACCTCCATTGGATTTTTGCCAGGTTTAGGAAGAGAGATCAGCAGTTCCTCCCTCTGCGACACAGTCTGGGATGCCACCGACAGGTTCTTCTCATACAGCTACAGCCAGCGATGTGCAGAGAGGAGTATGTTTTACAAAACTCCGACATGAAGCCGTCAAGGCCTGGGGTTTTGCCAGCAGCCACGCATATACTGTCTTGGATCTCTGATAGCATCAACGGCTCATCTAATTCCTCCCGCTACTCCTCTGTTAGGCAGGGCAGAGTGAGTGAGGAAAACAACTCCTCATAATCTGCGGGTCCCGCTGTAGTCTTCGATTGATACAGGGTTGTATAGTGGCATGTGAGTTCATCATGTATCTCACCCTGGTTGTAGAGCATGTCCCCGCCACCGAGCGCATCTCCAGAATAGGGGTGCGCACCTGCTCTTCGTGGATCAACCAAGCTAACAGCTTACCCGACCTGTCAGCTGCAGAATGTGTGCAAGCAGAGTGAGCTGCTTAGTTAAGACAGCACATCCTCTCCACCAGAGACACATGCTTTGCCCATTTAGTTGCAGGTCTACGTGTTCTTAGAGGGTTTTGGATAGTGTACTGTTGGTGCTGCAACTGGATTCTCTCCACCCGGGTTAAGTCGCATTCCAATGTGTTCCAAGACAGTGCCCTCTTATGAAAACCTTGAATGCATCCCACTCAATAGGTCCGGATAATGTAGTGCCATCATTGTGTTAAAAAAAATCAGCAATGGCTGTGCCCAGCGATGCCTTAAGGAGTGCATCTTCCAAAATCTCAGGCTGTCACTGTCAAGTGGGGACAACAGGGGGGAACGCGTCTCACCCTAGTTGTAGGAACTGAGGTTTATGATCAGAGTGTGGCTGAGGTAATCAGCTCAAGTTAGCTGTACAAAGTATTCTATCAAGTCGAATATTTAACTGGTGCGGAGCTGCAAAAAATGAATAGACTCTTGCCTCAGCGTTGCATTGGTGCCATGGGTCCAACAGCTGCCAGGGCTGAAGCCACTGGAACGGTCAAGGTCTGTGTCTAGGACGCTGTTAAAATCCCCTCCCAAAGCCATGGGAGACCACTCTATTGAGAAAGGGTGCCAGATAGTCTATAGAGGAAATTCACCTGGTCTGTGTTTGGTGCATAAATGGACCCCAATAGCAGTGCGCGTCCATCTATGCGCCCGTGCCCACATACATAACGGCCTTCTGTGTGAGCCTCACATTCTTCTGCCACAAAAGGGGTACCTGGCCGGATCTAAATAAGAGCCCCTCTCGCATATGATTAGAAATTGGTTGCGTACACTTGTCCTCGCCATCGCTGCTGCAGCCTGGTGTTACCTGACAATGCAAGGCATGTTTCCTGCAGAAGCTCTAAGTGGATCATATGTCTCTTAAGGTATGAGTAGATGGAATATCTGCATGCAGGTGTGTATGCCCCTCACATTCCATGTAAGGATATTAGTGGGATTCATAGGCGGCCAACAGGGTAATAGTCTTTAAGAGCGCCACTCCTTAAGGTACCTAGCGCACCATAACAGACCGGCAGGTCACTGGGAGGGGGGAGTGGCGGGATTACAGATTCCAGACAATCACCAACAAATGTAGCATATAACGAACAAGTGCCACAGAACAGTAGAATACCATCAGAGCAGAGGGACAACAGGTGTCTGCCCAAACCGCCTATCTTGCCAGTCATGCGTAACTGGTATGGGGAGAGAAGGTACCCACAAACCAGAAAGTAGAGGGGGGGTTTGCTTCACCAATTATGCCCAGTTGCAAACACCCCTAGTATGCCTTATACATAGACAGAAGCCAGGCACACGCCATAATGCACTTTGCAGCGGCCCAACAAGCCATACACAGACCCGTCACCTGCATCGCTGCTAGAAAGGAAGGGGGCATCACGAAGTGACAGATTAAATGGAAAGCAAGCCAAACCAGAATATTCAGTATAGCTGTAGGCGCACAGCACAACCTGAGCTTGCAACTATCTATAACAACGGTACCATGCACCGAAGCTGAACTGAGAATGTAGCATGCCGCACCACTACAGTTTCAAATCATATCATCCGCCGTCTGCGATGTCACAGCAGGGAAGGCCATAGACCAAGTGTCTGAAAGATTTCCACCAAACGAGTCATCTTCGCCATCAGAGTCGTTGAGGTTTTTTTCAGTGCCTGAAGTAGCTACTGGCTCTGATAGCTGCCGCAGTCTAAGCCAGGAGCATGACTCAGTCATGCAGGGGATATTTCACAACGCCTGCGATTCCAGCGCCTGCGGGGCTTTGAGTCTCACAACTCCCTCTATTCCGCTGTCATCGCCTGCTGGTTAACCAATCCTGTCAACTCCAACCACTCCCATGATGCCTCCAGGGTGTCCAAAAAGCGTGTCTTTCCCTGGGCTACAACTCGCAGACTGGCAGGCAAGAGGAGGGAGTATGTCAGATTAAGGGTTCGCAACTTGCGTTTCATGGATAAGAAAGACCCCCCTCTGCCTTTGCACAGCAATGGCGTAGTCCGGGAACATCATTATTTTGCCATTGTCCACCTGGGGGGCCAAGATCAATCTCACTATGCGCAGGATGGCATTTCTGTCCACAAAGTGTAACAGTTGAAACAAGAAGGGTCGTGGGACTGAACCGGGCTGCTGGGGCTTCGTCAGAACACAATGGGGATGCTCAACTGAGAAGAATTGTGTAAGTTACCCCACTGGGACCACTCACAAATTCATTTCTCTACATAAGAAACAGCATCTGCACCCTCCGCTTCTTCTGGATGGCCCACAACACGGATATTGTTCCTCCTGGTGTGACCTTCTGCATCTTCCACCCGACGCTCCAACGCCATGACCCTGTCAAGTAAAGCTTGCATTGAGGTTTCCAATTGGCTGGTCATGGGAGCAAGGTCATTCAAATTACACTCCAGGGAGTGAGTCTTATCTGCCAGTTTTCGGTGGTCTGCATGGAGCAGGGTGAGGTCGCTAGTCACCTTGCCAATTTTGCTCTCCAGTGATGTTCATGTCTAATCAAGGGATGTGCCAATGCACTCCACTGCCGCCAACACCTTATCCAGTTTCTGACTATTTGAGACAGAGGTTTTAAGTCTCAGTAATTGAGGGTTTCCCCTGTCCTGGAGAGGAGAAAGCCCATTTTGTCAGCTGTGGAGTTCTGGGGGTCCAGTCTCACGGGTCCAAGTGTTCAGAAATGCAGTGTAACAGCCTTCATCCCACAATGACATAGGCCCCAGTCACCCCTCCACCACCGGCCCATCGATCAATAGCCTCTGCTCAGATGTGGGCGATCACTCACATGGCCTCCCAGTTGCACGTACACGCCGGCATATATTCAGGTGCTGTGGCATGGGGGCCAGGGATATGGGGGGCCTGCTTGCATGTGCAGCGTGATAACCAGGGAGACGCAGCAGCACGAGTAGCCCACCTCCCCAGAGGCAATAGCTTCAGGCCATTGCGGCCGGCTTCACAAATACATGCCTCTAACCTCCAACTTGGTATCCACTTAAGTCTCCACCTGAAAGGCTCCCCTCGCTGCCATACTCAACCCAGTCTCTGTATTCTGGTCAGCAATCCTTCCAGTCCATGAGGCCTTGGAGCAGTGGCCGCTCATGAACCGAGGACCCTCCATCGACACCCAGTGTCCACTGCTGGGGGGAAAGGCAAGGGCGAGGGCCAGACTCCAGTTTCCTAGGGGCGGGAAATTGCATCACATCCGGCCAGGCACTGGTGCCAGTGAAAGGCTGGCCCAGCCGTTGGAGGTCACCCCCACTGTTAGGGCCTGGGGAGGGAAGCACGAGAATGACACAGCTACCAGGGGGTGCTATCCAGTCCCAGCTAGGCCTCAGGACTTGCATCGCTGCCCCCCCATGGGCGCACTCACCGATGCTTGCCCTTCCTCCATCCTCCGTGGTCCTCTCCTCTCCGGTGAGACCCAGCTAGGGCCAAATCAGGGCCGCGCCCACTGCAGCCACTCACAGGCCACCTGGCACAAGCCCCGTCAACCTCCTCTCTGGCCGCCTGAGTTCCAGCAACACCGGCTCCACTTCCGACATCAGCACCCAGCCTCCAATCATCTTGGCAAGTGTCATCCAGGCCTCTAGGGCTCTACTGTGCCTGCTTACCGTACTGCAGTGCCCGCCTCATGTCTGATGCCGAATAATACACGGATTAACGGGGCTTTACCACAGAGCCTCGCTAAACCGTGTCTGCCATCTTGACTTTTCAAGCCATGACCCTACATCAATTGACATTGTTTAGGTACAATAATTATATTAATGTTATCCTGTTAAAAATTAAATGTACCTCTTTTTTGTTTGGTCTGTTGTCATATTTTGAACACAATAATTGTGACCCTTTTGTACTCATCCTGCTACACGTCTCTCAGCCTTCAAAACCACAAGCCATCAAACTGTGCTTAAACCCCTCTCCTTGAGAATGGGAAATAACAGCACTATCCTATACTAGTTCTCAGCCTGACTAAACAATAGACTTCAGCTTGCCCAGGTAAGCACCTCCAGAACTAAATCTATTTACATAACCTATGGTATTCCCCATGACTTTATACTGTCACCACTGATCTTCAATAACTGCATGCAGTCTCTGAGAGTCCTTCAGCTGACAACGATTTCACGATCTATTATTAATCAGGAAATTACATCACTAGATAGAAGAAGTTGCTCACTTCATTCAATTCCTATGTGTCAAACATATATCTGAATTTCATCAGTAACATTCAACAAGAACATGCGCAGGCTCTCATCAATTTCATCCCCAACAACACAAATTCTAGAGATTGCACAACGATACCAGCTTCAGATTACAAATTGCAAAAAAGGTGTAACTATCTCTGCTTTTCTCCTTGCCATGCTCAACTCTTAACTGAAAAAAGTTGAGTGAGCGTCTCCCACTATTTAAGAACTCTAGTCTCTGCCTACTTGTATACCCTCCAAAGATGACTATTTTACCTTCAAAGCTGTGTATTCAAACACCCTGTAACAATACCAATAAAACATAAGATTATAGGTGGACAATGCAACATCTTCAGCAGTAACGCTGCCTGGGTCAAGACCAGTAAGGCCTGCTACTGCAATGCTTTGAAGATCTGAAAATCCACTCTCACCCAGATCCAGGAAGCAACCTCCCTCGTTCAGTTTTAGAAGTAACTGAAGGGCCATCTTTTTAAGCAATACTGCCCCATTTGTATGTCAGAATGTTGAAGTCGATATATATCGATCTTTCAACATTTCGCAATCACATTATGGACTACTACTGTAGGATTAATATAAGTTTAGGAATGGAATCATACATTCATTATTCATATCTTCCACCTACTTACTTTGATGATGTTGTGTTAGTTTATGCAGTGGATGTGCTATATATTGGTTTGATATTCTGAATGCAATATAGTGACCCCACCAGTACATCACTCCTGAGGAGACCCCCTCCACCTCCACGATCCATTCCATGTAGAAGTTAACCATAGGAGGGAGAATGAATTTAGAATATGAAAAGCAGTCCTCTGTTCATCCTTGTAATGGATGATGTTATTTGGTTCTGATGCTGTCTCCTTTAGGTGTGTTGTGGAGTGAGAGTTCTTCTGCACCAACAGTTTACTATACTGGCAGGGGGGGTTGAATGGGTGGCACCAAGAAGTGTCAGTTGTTGAGAGAGTATAAGGCATACCTTGTGAAAAGCCATGATGTTATACTGTACACAATATGCAGTAAAGTATCACCCTCAAGCTTTGGAGAATGTAGAAGGATGCTTTTTAAACAGTCCTGAAATTAATTATTTTTTATGTTAATTGTACATGAGGTTATTAAAGTCTAGGTCAACCATATTCAATAGCCCACTGGCACTGTTATGGTATGTTCTTCTGTGGGATTAGTTCGCTAAACCCCCATCCTTTACCCTGTGTGTTTTTTTTACTCATAATATACCTGCAAAAGCTGACTCTGAGAAAGTTTGTCTGTATTTGTCAATTTTTCTCCTTTTTTGCTCAGCACTGCTCACCCTTAAGGGAGGAGCCCTTCTTGGCTTCACCACCGACATTTTTCTCTTTGACATATGCCTGCTTCCACCCCTTCAGCTTATTCATTGTTTCAAGCATACCTGTTACAACTGCACTGAGGATACCCACAAGCTGGTATTATCTGGGGACATAGATAGCCAGATCACCTTGTGGTTCTCAGTAGGTAGTTATAGTTAGGACCCAGTTTCCATAGAAACAACATTTTTTGACTTTCTTATATCTTTGGCACCATTTGACAAAATATTTCCATAGGGTCTTCTTGTGCATGGAAGGTTTCTGGATTATCCATCATGCGGGGGCCGAGAAAAAGGGAAGGTCGAATAAAGTATATTTCCCATGTTTATTCCCATAGAGTCTTTAGACACGCCGGCAGCCTGAACCTCTGGGCAGAACTACACCAAACTTGGCAGAAAGGTAGATCTAGGTCCAGACAGCACCCTTTATATTATTTGTTGCAAATACTTTCAGTAGTTTTTGAGATTTTGAAGGAAGTCCAATTTTGTATATGTGGGCTGAGCCTAAGCAGATGTTTTATGGTGAGATCTGATTGGCTGTGAGCATTTCAACCAAAAAGGGGTGGCATCTTGGGACCAATATACATAATAGTACCCCGTTGAAATGCATTGTAGTGAATGGCAGGTTTTGAGGGTCACAAATAGGAGAATGTGGAAAGGGTGAAAACACATTTAATGTCAATATAAATCATTGGTTAATAGAACCATACTAATTTTAGGAATTTTGGTGTGTTCTAAGGTGATTTTACCCTGCTAGGATTTCATGAATAATGTTGGAGAGAAAACTGTTTCTTATGATTTTCCCATGGAGGCTATGGAGGGTGCTCCAGAAGCTAAAATTAGAGCATATTTTCTGTAAATTCACACAATCGTGAATGAAGTCTGACTTTCTCAGTAAAACATGAACTTCCAACAGGATCAGTCTGTCAGTTGATTCCCTTGTGTTCTACTACAGCCTCCCAGAGTGTTCTAAAGAACAACTACAGCATTTAAAGTCTTTCTTATGACAAAACTGACCTATAGCCATCTGAATTTAATTAAACTGATAAAACTTACAACATTGAATTTAGAAAGGAACCAAATGAGGGGGTTCATTTTGTCATCTAAATTATGGTTAGTGCTGTAGAAAGAAAAATTAGGACACGTTTTAAGTCAGTTCTAAAAATATCTTCCTCTTGTATTTTATTAAAACATTCTGGCATACAGACTGAAACATGCACTTTCAACACCAGCAGCAGACTGCCGTTTAACTCCCTGATGATCAGCAGCTTGCAGTGTTCTAATGAGCAACTAGAGGGCTAACATTGTGAATTTATGCCAAAAGTGTGACACATCTGAACACCATTTTGATGTAATTGAAGTTGAAAACTGAAAGCATTTTCTACTGAGGAAGCTGTAGTAAACTAGGAAGTTAGGGAGCTTTATAACAAGTAAGTGTCTCAAGGTGGCAACCAGAGGAAAAATTGCCCAAATATAGAACAAATATTACCCAAATGTAGCTATAGTATAGTCCAATGACCGAAGTGTGCAAAACACTTAGGGGGTCATTTTGACCCTGGCGGTACGAGACCGCCAGGGCTAAAATGACGGAAGCACCGCCAACAGGCTGGCGGTGCTTCCAGGCGTATTACGACCACGGCGGAAGCGCCACGGTCTCACCGGCGGGGCCGATGGTATTCCGCCACTTTTGCCCCGGCGGTGATAATCCGCCTGGGCAGCGCAGCTTGCAGCGCTGCCCAGGGGATTATGAGCCCCCGACCGCCAGCCTTTTTCTGGCGGTTTGCACCACCAGGAAAAGGCTGGCGGAGCGGGGTGTCGTGGGGCCCCTGGGGGCCCCTGCACTGCCCAAGCCAATGGCATGGGCAGTGCAGGGGCCCCCTGACAGGGCCCCATGCAGCTTTCCACTGCCTGCTATGCAGACAGTGAAAAGCGCGACGGGTGCAACTGCACCCGTCGCACGGCCGCAATACAGCTGGCTCCATTTGGAGCCGGCTCCTATGTTGCGGCCGTGATCCCAGCTGGACCGGCGGGCGGAAACCAGGTTTCCACCCACCAGCCCAGCGGGGATCTCCAAATGGCCGCGGCGGGGGTGCGGCAGCATTGGCAGCCGCACGGCGGTCAGATCTTGGCGGGCGGCTGATGCTGCCCGCCATGGTCGCAATGACCCCCTTAATTTTTTTTTTTTTGTTGCAGTTTTACATAGTACAGACTCGACCCAAAGTTAGTGGAGTATTTGACATGGATTTTTGGTTTTAGGCATAGGGAGATTAAGTGATTCGCCCAGAACCACAGGATGTAGAGCTAACACTGAAACCTGAACCTGGTTCCCCAGTTGCAAAGTCTGCAGCTCTGGCCGTAACGCCACATCATCTCCCGTAAGTTAAACATATAATCAAGTGATCAGTTGGATAAAAAACATAAAGATAGCAAATAATTTAAAAGTGCTTTGTCAGTATTTGTAAACTCAGACAATATATTCTCATTTTGAAGGACTAACCATAATTTCTATGGAAATAAGACCCTCTCATTTTTATAATTTCCATAGGAAATCTTTTAGATATTACAGTTTTGATTACATCAAGATGACATCAGGTGTGCCACACGTTTGTAATAAATATAGAATGTTAGCAATCTAGTCGTTCATTAGAATACTGTGGTGTGGCAGAGGTCAGGGGCGCAGACTTGGATAATTGAGGGCAGGAAGGAGGGTGCAGAGGCAACAAGTTGACCAAAATGAGCAGGCGTGGGGGCTGCAGGGGCAACACACCAACCATGTAGGATAGGCAAGAGAGGCTGCAGCAATATAACAGACCATTAAGGGCAGAAGGAAGAAGCAGTGGCAGTACAACCATACATGCAATAACAGACCCGATTTAGGCAGGAGACTCCCAAAGTTTTAAGCCCAAAAGGGCTTTATTTTATCTGGCTAATGCCTAACATTTCCTCTTTTTTAATGTAAGTCAATGGGGAAAATCAATTCTCCAGGTTTCCTTTTCCAAATATCCCTCTTACCAAGTTCACAATGTTGGCAAGGATGGTAGATTGGATCACAGAGGGCAGGAGGAATGGGGTAGGGACATGGACTTTGATAACAGATGGCAGGAGGGAGATGGGAAGGGGCACCACACTGGCCTTACAGGGCAGATGTCATGAGTTGCAGCAGCACAGCAGACCATAGAAAGCAATAGGGAGGGGACAAGGGCATGAATATAGACATCAGAGATCAGAGGGGAAAGAGGCAAGGGCAGCAAGCTGACCATACCAGACAGACAGGAGGGACTGATGCAGCATAATGGACCCTGGAGGGCAGGAGGGTGGTGACAGGAGCACCACAATGTGGGGACAGGGACCTTTGCATGGAAAACAGAGGGCAGGGGCAAGGGGGCAGGAGCAGCAAGCTGACCATGGAGGGCAGGTGGTATGTGCACTGGAAGCACAACACACCTTGAAGGGCAACATTGAGACTACAATGGCATCCATGCAAACAACAGAGGGAAGGTGAGAGGATGTCAGGGGCAGCAAGCTCACCACAGAGGGCCGGTGGGATAGCCTGCACCACCACATAAGACCATGCTTGGCAAGCAGGAGGGGTAGTGCCAATACAATGGTCCTGACGGGCAAGAGGGAGAGGGAAGGGGCATGCACAAAGGACCATGGAGGACAGAGGGAGGAGTAGGAGCTGAACACAGACAAGAGAGGGCAGAGGAAGGGACTTCACAAGAGACCATCCAGGGCAGGCAGGAGGAGCAGTTGCAGCACAACATAGCAGGAGAGAGTGGCATCAAAATGGACCATGTAGGACAAGAGGGAGGGGCTATGGGCACAGAGCTCAGAGAGGCAGATTAGAGGTGGCAGAGACAGGCAGCGGCATTCTGACCATGCTAGGCAGGTGGGAGGGGCAGTGCCAGATCAACAGAACATTCAGAATAGATAGGAGGTGCAGTGACATGTCTATGGAACATGGCGGGGCATGCACACAGACATTGGAGGGCAAGAGATGGAGGGTAGAGGCAGCAAACTAAGCACAGAGGCTAAGCAAGAGGACAATGGTGGGCATAGAATTGGGCAACGAAGGTTAGGAGGAGTGCGCAGGGATATCAAGCTAAGTGGAGGGCAGTGATGCACATCGGACCAGGCAGGGCAGGAAGGAGTGGGTTGGTGCATGGACTCAGACAACAGAGAATAGGGAAGAGGTGGATGGGGCAGCAAGCTAACTCTTAAGGGCAGACGGGAAGGCCAGAGGCAGAACTAGGCCACACAGGGCTGTAATGAGCGAGCAGGGGCATGAACTTGGACAATGGATGGGAAGGAAGAACGGAGACAGGAGCAGCAAGTTTGGGTGGGGGCAGAACAATTCGGGCCAGGTCCTGCGTCCAACTCTTTCTCCACCGTGCATTGTGATGGGCATCTTACTTAACGTTAAAAAAAAACTAGAAATTCACTGAAAAAACAAAGGTTACAGAGACGTTATAGTTAGGAAATAGAATTAAAAAACCTTATAAAACGTAACATTTAAAAAAATGCTTTTTAGCCCTGGTGGCACCAGAGCTAAGGGCTAAGGGTGTTAGTACACTGGTGCCTTTTGTATTTTTTTATATTTTTTTCTGAGTCTCAGCTTCAGCCGAGTCCCAAGATGGCTGACAACACTTCTGTTGTTAAAGTGTTATCAGCCAATCAGATATGTGCACGAGATCGGGATGGGTTGCAAATCCTTTGCAACCCTATTTATACAAATTCAGATTTTCTTACATTTCTCAAAACCTACTGCACTGATTTACACCAAATCAGAAAAAGGGCTTTTTCTGGACCATGAGCTACCTTTCTGCCAAATTTGGTGTAATTCCGTCCAGTGTTTTTTTAGCTATTTCTGTTCAATTTTTGCTATGGGAATTGTTAGACTTGGCATCATTGGCATGGTCTCCACTAACTTTTGCCTCTACTTTCCAGGTTGTTTCTGTGTGCTGGACTGTGGTTTTGCTGTTTTGTTTGCTCTGGGACACTTTACCACTGCTGTCCAGTGCTAAAGTGTAAGTGTTCCCTGTATAAATTATGGCCCATATTTATTCTCTGGTTGCGCCGGATTTGCGTCAAATTCAGAGCAAAACTAACACCATAATTATACTTTCACGCTAGATCCCGCTAACGTCAAAATATCTCAGTGTGTGTCATTTTCTGGATGTGTGAAACCGCCTTGCGTTAATGAGATGCAAGATAGGCGTTCCCGTCCAGAATATGACTTAAACACCCATGCGCCATATTTATCCAACCACGCAAAAATGCTGCACGGCTGGGAGGCGGAGCTGGAAAATGGCACACATCCTGATTTGCGTCAAAAATTAACGCCTGGGTCAGGGTAGACGTTTAAATGGGGCAAACACACCAGTACTTAAGGAAAATCCACAGAAGCAATATCAGAGCTCAAAAAGGAAGACATGGAGGTGCTATTCATGCAGCATGCATGAAGATGCAGAGCACAGGACCAACAGCAGCAGCTTCCACCACACCAACAGGGACCCCAAAGGCAACGCAGAGGGCAGGAGAGGATATTCAGGACCAGGACAACCCTTCAGGGACTCAGGGAACATGGCATCATCCAGAGGTACAGACTAAACTGGCAAGCCATACAGCATCTGCTGCGCCACATTGAGCCACAGTTGGCACACAGCTTGCAGACACCCCACATCATTCCACCAGAGACCAAGCTGCTAGTTATCCTGCACATGTTGGCAAGTGGCTCTTTTCAAACCACTGGTGCCCTGGTTGCCGGGATCTCACAGCCCTCATTCTCTGCCTTCCTTCCCAAGGTACTGGATCCCATCATCTCCTTCTCACCCCGCCACATCAGCTTCCCCAACACACAGCAGAAGCAGCAGGAGACCAAACAGGGCTTCTATCAAATCAATGGCTTCCCACACGTGCTTGGTGCCATTGACTGCACACATGTACGGATTGTGCCACCTGCTGCAACTGAGCATCTATACCGCAACAGGAAGCACACACACTCTATCAATGTGCAGGCCATTGTGGATCACCGGGGATTCATCACCAACACCGTGGCAAAGTATCCTGGGAGGGTACATGATTCATTCATCTTCCGCTACAGCACCATCAATCAACACTTCCAGGATGGACGATATGGAAATGGGGTCAAACACCGTTAGACACATAGCATGATGATGCTGACTCTAATGAAGATGACATGGAATCATTGCAGCTGTACCAACATCTCACATCAATCCTGGGGTGACATTGCCCAGTAGAAGTAAGGAAGTGGACTGTGCTATGAACACAAATTGATGTGACAATAATGCAAAGTGCACACTGCTACACATACGGATTGAGACAATTACACATATACATAACAAATGTTCAGGCACATGGCCCTTCTGACACTTAAACCTTCACCACCACAACCAAGTTAGCCAGCTTACCTGGAGCAGGTTTAGTAGTGTAGGTACACATTTGCACATGAGCCAACTCGGTGAGGGCACAAAAATAGGTTTGCCTAGAACTTGTCACACATGGGATAATTGTGCTTTGTCAATTGTGAAGACTTCAGTGCTGCCAACTTATAGAGATGTACCCTGAGAATCTTCATCTACACACACCCAGACTCCCTTTCTGACTCCTGTGTGCTTCCCTCTTCAGTATGGCATGCCATAGTCATAGTTCATCAGTCTGCATGGACTTCAGGTCCGATAATGCACTGCCTGGTAGTCAGTAGGACCTGTAATTAGTTGTCCATTGTTTCCCATGTGAAAGGTCCACTTGGCCCTTTGAACTTGATTCTCAACTCCAGGAATTGTAAGAGACTGAAGCTGCACACACATGTGAGCATTTCCATGCAGACCAGTCATTTGAACCTGCCCTGCCATTGCTGCTGCCTGGAACTGCTTAGAAGCTGCCCTTTTCAGAATCTCCTTGTTGTGCATAGGTGTACAAATCACTTGTGTAACAGAGCCCATGGGGATAGTGAAGCGTTGCAGACCACAGCACAAAAAACGTTTTTAGTTCCCACAGTGTTGTTCCAGCTTTTCTCAGTCATAGTCTGCTCACTGTGTATTTGCCATGTTCATGTTAGTTCCTGACAGAGCCTGCATCCTGCTAGCCTGACTGGTCCTGTCTTTGCATTAACCATAGGGATTCCCTGTGGCTAAAGTTGTCTCATAGTTGCTTTCCATGCCCTCTCCTGCCTCATGGGGTATTGTGTCTGGTAGGTCTACGATGAATCCTCAAATATATAGTGTAGTTTAATCAGTTTCCTTATCGTATCCTGTTCTGGGACATGTATTCAAATTGCCGAATCCAGCTCCATCCCTTGTCTGGTTTTGCATGTATTCATTAGTGCCAAACAGTGACAGAGTGCTATGGCTGTATGCATGGATTCGGTACAGTGCCTCCAGAACAACAAACAAGGGTTGCCAATGTGTATGTAAGGACAAAACATGTTTGTGTCCTGACGGTCCACACACAGATTCATTTCTGCCACCACTTTTTGATGGTGCTTGCTTGGTGACTAACTGTGAGATTAATCAGCACAGAGGCACTGATGTTCCCTGTTTCAGTAGGAAGTTTTATAGGCCACCCTGTGTACAAATGTTGTGATGAAACCTGCCTGTTTCCTTTTACTGATCCATAAACGTTTTAAGCACACCAAGGTCATCAGCCGTATTAGAGTTCTGCAGTGCCATAGCTGGACTATCCCCATGTGTGTCGTTAGTTGTTCATTGGTTTTAGTTCAAATCTGCTTTGAAGGATACTCTGTTAATTCTGAGAATGGCTCCACAGACTCATGAATAG
Organism: Pleurodeles waltl; assembly: GCF_031143425.1. Lineage (NCBI taxonomy): Eukaryota > Metazoa > Chordata > Amphibia > Caudata > Salamandridae > Pleurodeles > Pleurodeles waltl. The sequence continues at coordinate 523,011,231 of NC_090448.1, forward strand.
ACCTGCACGTAACTGTGACAACATGGAGGCCAATACTGACACAGGGTACACATGGCCACACACTTGAACTGGACACCTTTGTGCACTGAACCACTGGAAATATGTGAACACATGCAGCATGGTCTGCTGGTCCTCCACAACCACAGGAGAAACTTAGGTCATTTACATGACTCAAACTGTGGGGTACCATAACTTTTTTGGATTGGATTTGGGACTCTGTGTCACAAGCACTGTACCTACCTAGCATGTTCAAATGATGGACTCATGGGTAGTATACACACAAGTGACCATGAAGTGGTATCCAACATTCCATTACATGTGATGGCTTAAATGTGTAACATTGTCATTATCAACCGTCCTCTATCTATCCTGTGTATAGTTTATCATGGGAGATGTTTTGTCCCCAAAGTCAGGGAAGCTCACACAGCATAAGATACAACAGATATGACAAACATATCATGACTGATGTTCCTCAATGAATGGCATCTGATGGTTATACACAATTACAACACATCCATATAAGCACATTATGCAATACACGTCTTGTGACGTTCACACAGATGCCCAACAACAATTGAAATAACCAATTCACAGACATAAACACACAGGCCATGAGTGAATTTTTTAAGTTGCGTAGCCTTGCTATCCTCTATTGATGCACCACCTGCTCAAACTAGGGAATACCAATTTTAATTCAGAATGTTTGGGTTTCTGTTGCGGCAGTTAAGAGTGCTAATCCGGCACAACAATATGAGTGTTATGGTCCGCAGTAGTGTGGTCTGCTACAAGTGCCCAAACACTAGAACACACACAACAAGCCCTAACAGCCTATCTTTGTATAGTTATACCCTTCATGCATGCAATAAATGTGAAAAATGACACAAACACAGTTAAAGACAGATAGTTTGATGCAAAAGTGTCAAAAAAGAGGCATATGTATCAAAATATGCAGCATATGCATTAAAAAATGACGCTCACAGCCATTATACATCGATTGGTCCCAGCATTAATTCCAACACTGCACCCCATGAAATAGGTTATCAATGAAAAATATATTGACCCTTGAATGGAGGGGAATTTTTAAGCATATGCATCAAAAATATTGACGCAAATCCCGTAAGCATCATAAAATTACACGCATCATAATAAAAACACACCGCATTTGAGACAGGAAGTGATGAAATAGGATATCCTGTTTACAGAAATGGTACAGTGGGTGTGCTTTCACTTTCACTTTGCAGTCTGTGATTCGTCTAGACTGTGTGGCTGCGTTGAGAGTTGTTTCTGTCTAAATTGTGCTTTTGTCTCCTGTGTGCCATTTCATTTGTCATCTGTTGTTTTTGTAATTGTCTCTGTAAATCAGTGTAAGTGTGTTTTTGTCATTTTTTGTGTCTAATTTTGTCTTTGTACTGTTGGGAGTGTGTAGTGGGTATTGTTAGTTGGGGTATTGTTGGGTTGTTTGTGGGTTCTTTAAGTTTCATTTTCATACCTCCTTTCCCTGCATTTCCCTGTTTTCCCTTTCCTATCCCTATTATTTTTCTGATGTTGAGAAGGCCATGTCTGGGGAGAATGGGTGAGGAGGAGCTGGGGACTTGCATTTGGTTGGTGTGCCACTTCCTCCCCCTGATGTTAGAAGCTGGTGGCAGGGTGATACAGGGGTATCACACCGAGGCAAGGAGGCTCAGGTAGTGCAAAGTGCTGTTCCACCTGAAGAGAGTGTTCAACAATTAGCGCAACGACCACCAACTCAAACATCGCTGGGCTGACCTTGTGGCCAGGGAGCAAGACCTGCTAGACCACCTGGGTGTGGTGATTGGTGGCCCTGTTGGTGAGTACAAATCAGACTAATGTGTACAGTAAAATGCTCTGTAGTGACAGTAGCAGATTTGGTGACATGCTACATGCAATGTTTGTGGATATGTGGAATGCAAGTTGAACATACAGTGGCCCTGATTTATACAATATTCGGTACGCATTACCGTCATTTGTTGACGCAAAAGCTGCACAAACTTACAAAAGACAACTTGATCTTGTAAATTAGTGCTCCTTTGACGTCTATAGATGATGTTAATGGGCACAAACAAAGGTATTATTCATGGCCTGTGAGTGTACCAGGAATAAGATGCATTTCACATGCCATTGCACGGAATGAATGTAGTCCTCAATTATTTTGAATACATGTCTGAACGGTATTCATGGCCATACACATCTTCCTAAACTCTGGTAATATCTTAGGCTGACATTTTGACTTGGTTTATGCAACATATATATTAATTGTGGATGCCAAAGTAATGCACACTTGATAATATCCACATGTTTGGTGCTACTTTCCATAGCTGTAGTGTAAAAACATGAAGCAAATGCTACACATAAAAAAAAAGATCTGGCCCTATGTTCATTGTTCCTGTGTGTTTTATTTAGGCTTAGGCACAATTGCTGGTACAGAGCTGATGCATTTGCCATCTGTGTCACTTTATAGCCAAGCAATTTTCATAAGTTAATGGGTCATCATGGGATCCCTGAACTTTGTGAATGCATGTTCACAAATTATTAATTTGCATGATGTTGTGCAAGGGACCCCTGACTGCTTCCATCATACATTTAAAGTGATGAAATAGTTTGCTAGCTTATGTTTGGTACACCCCTGCTGATCTAGTGCAGCATATGTACATTTGTTAAGTTCTCAGTATGAAGGCTATCACAGACAGACCAGCATTCATGTGAGTGCTGCCATTCCCAAGGTGCATACAAATTGAGACCTACATTATCAAGATTGACACAGTGGGACATTTGCTAAACCATGTTTCAATTAGGGGACAGTGTCAGTTTGTTGTATAACCACTGATCACCCAACTTGGCAAATGTAAGATGATGAATGTGGCTAACTGTGATCTACAATACCTGATATAGGTACACAGGGCCCCGAGTAACACATTTCAGGTGCAATGACTACACCTGCGCCCATGCATTCAGTGTCAAATTAGACACTGTCAGCATATATTTCTTTGTTATTTTGATTTAGATAAATGGCCAATCCATGTTTAGCGTAACATTGTCATCAAGTAACTCACAGGATCCCTGCCATAATGTTGTCATAGGGGGCATATACGGCTCTGGGTACACTGCCAGTGTAGCATATTTAACCTACATACAACACAGGCACACATATAATGGACCATAGAAAGCACAATAATTCCTGAACTAAACTCAACCCACATGAGCATCACACAGTAACTCATTGTCCCTTGAAGTACAAGCCACAATACCTGAGTGACTGGTATTGCAGTGAACCAGGAATGTGGCTTTGCATGTCTCTCATAACAACAAATGAAGAAATGGAGTACCCTCTAGAAATAATTCTGCGCAAAATTTTGTAATCATGTTTGGCACCACATGATTGTTAGAGCCAGTGCATGTGTGCATATGTGTGTCTATCACTCACTGAAGTGACAGGGTCAATACATGTTTGCATTAGTATATCTGTTGGGGTGTCTACATGCCTGATGTGCTTCTCTATCACTTAAAATGTCACACACAGTGATTTGTTGTTCCAGGTTTTGTACAGTGAGCAGACATTGAGCACATTTCACCCTTCCATGTTTTACAGGCGGACCAGCCCCCTACACAATTGGAGAAGTGGCTCAATTTGCGGACCCAGACATATCCAGTAAGTGTTGATATGCTAGTTCTGTGTTGTGCTTGCAGCTGTTGTGTGATTGACTCCTGTATGTTGGACACATTGCAAGGTAAGATGTGCCGGCACATGATCTGAGATGTGACTTGCTGTTGTTTGACATTTTGGTGGTCATTCCGACCTCGGCGGTCTTTCTTCCAGACCGCCGAGGCCGGGGGAGACAGAATACCGCCATTGCCGGCGGTATTCATGCCTCCCTATTCCGACATTTCCGCTGGGCCAGCAGACGGTAACAGTGTTACCGTCCGCTGGCCCAGCGGAAATGGCACATCAACATTGCCGCCGGCTCGTAATAGAGCCGGCGGCAATGTTGATGTGCAGCGGGCGCCTCGGGGCCCCTGCACTGCCCATGCAAAGTGCATGGGCAGTGCAGGGGCCCCCAGGGGCCCCGTGCGTCCCCTTACCGCCAGCCTTTCCATGGCGGTGTCTACCCTGCCCTGGGGATTATGCCCGCCAGGCGGAAACCTGGTGGGAAAATGGAGGGGCCGGCAGTATGGCCGTGGCTTTTGCGCCACGGTCATACTTGCTGGCGGGACACCGCCAGCCTGTTGGCGGTGTTCCCGCCAGCAAACCGCCGGCTGCCAGGGTCGGAATGACCCCCTTTGTTCCTTGTTTGAGTTGGACAATCAATGGCGGAGAATCATATTTTGGGATTCCAGTGCTGCGCTATAGACATGGGCAGGTGAACAGGGTGATATCTGATGCTACTGATTGTCATCCAGAAGATAGTCATTAGTTGGCCTGTCACATGTGGAGTACTTGCAGCATTTGTTATGTGACTAATGGCAGTACAATGATGCACAGATAATGAAGTAGGTACACACCTAAGCTTTTTGAGCATTGCTGTGCTGTTAGACAGTAGATGTGTGGGCTGCGTTGGCCTGTCATTCCTCAGGGACATACTATGATCTGTACTGTCATTTGGACTGTTTAAGCTAATTTTGAGGAAGTGTTAAAATATCATCTGTAGATGTATCACACAATGATGTCACTAATGTTTCCCTATTTTAACAGCTGCCAACAAGAATGCCCAGGAGATCAGGGAATTCCAGAGGCGGGCGATGCGTTACCGCCACATACTAGATGTGGAGTCTGGGTTCCGCAATATGGCACGGCGTTATCGCCATGAGAGCGCCACAGGGGTCTCGAGGGCATTTGCCCAAGGGGGGTCATCCTTGCCCACAACAGCCACCACAACCCGCACAACTGCTCAGACCACAGTCGCACAAAGGATGATACCCACTGTTACATGTCAGTCAACCTCATCAGTTCAGGGTCCACAGACAGCAGCTCCTGCTGCTCCCCCTCCAAACACGGCACCGGCACCAGCACCAGTAGTACCATCCACTAGTGGCACACAGACAACCCCAGCTGCAGTGATAGACAATACCGAATTCCAAGCAATGAGACGTGACATGCAACGGATGTTGCGCAGGATGGACAGGCTGCAGCAGGAGGTGTCCCGCAATAGCAGGAGACTGCGGGGTACAAAGAAGGTCCTGCATAGGGCAAATTTGTGACTTTTGGACCCTCAGCCATGATACCCTCTCCTCCCTCCTCTTTCCGGGTTCTTATATTTAGTGGGTTTAGGGGGCTTAGTGTTAGGTTAGAGTAGGCTGTTAGTTTAGTTAGTATAAGTGGGTTGGGGATGTAGGGGGTTATATTATTACATGTATTTGTTTTGTGGGTAGGTGGGTGGGGGATGATGTTGTGGTTTATGTGGATAAAAAAATATATATAAAAAAATAAATAATAAATACCAAAATAATATATATTTGTTTAGGATAAGATAGTATGTGTTTAGGTTAGTATATGTTGTCCCACATGTGTCTCGTCATATAAGGGGGGTGGGGGGGTCGATGTTTAGAGTGTTTAGTTAAATGTGATAGGTAAGTTTAGATTAGGGTAGTTAGGGCCAGTTGTAGGTAGGATAGGTTAGGTTAGTTAAGGTGTTTCTCCCAGTTTTCATATCCTTTTTTACTGTTAAATAAATATTTAGGTACTCCTTTACAGTATGTGTCATATGCTTAGGGATCAGGGCTTTGGCATGGGTGAACAGTGTAAATTTAGTATTTGCATTGGAATCACATTATTGACATGGTTATTCACAATTTCTATTGTGCAGGTACACTGGCAGCTACCACAAAGCTACTTCTCAATGCATCTTTCATCCATTGCACCCACCACTCAAAGTTACTATGGTTTCCAATGTGTTGTGAAGTTTGGATGTGTGTTTTAAATCTGTCATTTTTTGAGACCTGATTTGGAATCTTGGGCACTGTGGTACGTCTGCCTGCAGCCTGATGTTCATGTGAACCCGGAGAAGCTGAGTGATGTTATAATCTTATGTAGTATTGAATACATAAATCACACCTATCATTTCTTACATTGTACTCCCAGGTTACATAATTGTCCATGCACTAGTACACATCCATTCCTGCTATATGGTGTGTGTGTGTGTGTGATGAAAGTTTATAGTCAGATGTCACATACATAAAGATTGTTTTGAAGGGAATTTTGGACACATTGATTTTTAGCTTATACATACCTTGAAGCTGACTTTTTCAGTCCAAAACCGCATTATACTGTTCGTTTTCTATTTACTTCAGAAATAAACCTCAGGAAGCGCAGATGATGATACAATCCAGACCCTAGTGCATAGTTATCAGCCCACAATCTTTCAACACAGTTGTATTGACATTCTATGGCTACTGACATGTGACATACATCACTAATCTCCTACACAGTTGATGTGTCACATTACACAGAGACAAAGTGGTTGTGTAAGTGCTAATCATTTGAAAGTTGTGTAGTGCAATAATTACATAGTCCAGGATTGTGAGTCCATTAGTGTGATGCCTTCCATTGTGATGCTACACAAGTGCAATGGGACATGTCATTGGACATGCTGGGGTGAAGTGTCATGCAGTGCAAAGGAACATAATTTGCCAATGAGGTAGTGAGAGACAATCACAGAGCATAGTGTCAAGATAAACAGTGTGCTGGAGAACAGTGCATGTGAGCAGCTGTTGCAAGACTGGCATGTTAACAAGCACAGGACCTAGGATATCAGTGCCCATGTGGCATGGACTTGTGCTACTGGGTACGCTATGTGTGAAGGTGATCTGTTTCACGTCTTCATCTTCTGATGTGTGTGTCGTCTCCTCTGCCCTTGGTGGTGGTGGGTTTGAAGGGCCAACCCACACTTCAGTGTTTGAAGACGTGGACTCAGAAATCCTGGTAGCTGCTAACTGTGGAGCTATTAAGGGCATTACTACAGCAAGGAGGAGCTGCTGGTTCTTACGTACAGCAGCTACATCACTGTGGTAGGCAGCCAGGTCGGCCCTGAGGGGGTCATGATTGCATTCGTGCATGCAGTGAAAGCTTTGGGGTGCCAGGTTTTGTGGCAACTCCCTTACTGCAGTGGTGAATTCCCTTACACTTGGTTGTAGTCCTTGCAGGATGGATGTTAGCGCTTGCATGGTTGCTGCCTGTTCTGCAGTTGACAGCATGCACAAATGCATCCCCTCAAGGCTGACTACCATATTTTGTATCCCCACCCGCACCTCCTTGGCCAGCTCCCGCTGTACTCCAGCTACAGTCCTCTCAAAGGTGGTACCAGTGTCCTCAGAGTCCTCAGCTGGGTTGGAGCTGGCTTGTCGTACTATTGGGGTGGTTCCTCTGTGATGGCTGCTACTTCTGTGCTCCTCCTTGCGACTGAAGGTAGGGTCTGGAGGGTTCCAAGGACATCTTGGAGGGTCTGCTGGCTAATGTTTGTCAGCTCGTCATCCTCTGCAATTAGATATTGTACAATTAGTGTATCTGTGTTGTGGCATTTTTAATGTGACGTTCCTGACTTCCTATTAGTTAAACATTGTGATCTTGGTTCCTGTTCATTGTTCCTGTCATTAATTTTAGCATTCTCACAGGCCTATGCCCCACCTGCATGTCACATGTAGTGTGGGCAGTTTGGGGAATTGTCTGCGTCACATCTGGTGAAAATCATGTGCCACCGCCAAAAAACTTTTTAGTCCTGAAGACGACCCTCTAATTAGTTCTTTATAGGGTCGAAACATTGACTATTAAATGTGGTTTAGTATATAACGTGACTTCAAGACACCTGGAATGAAGGGGTCCTTTTGAAGTTCACTGCTTTGTTTTGGTTTTTAACCACATTATTGTAAATATTGTGTCAAACACTTTTTCACTTTAATTATCACTATTATCACTGCACTGCGCCGTTACAATTTGGGAGCACCCTAGGTTTGTGATCCATAAATGGAATATATATTGTTAAGAATGATCAAAATAAAAATCAATATATATTGATCTAATGATGATATGTTTGGTTGTGAATAATTCTTTAACCGACAGTTAAAAGGTACTGTGGAAGTGTAGGCTTATACTTCTCCCTGAGGACTGAAGATTTTTGATATTTGATTTAACTACCCAGGTCTAAGGGTTACTTGGGTTTGCCTCATTTGGTAAAATAACTTTTAGAAAGTAGGCATTTTCTTGCTTAAACCATTCTGTGACTCTGCTTGTTTGTGAATTCCCTGTCTGGGTTAGACTGCCAGTTGGGCTGTTTGCACCTCTCCGCTAGACAGTGACACTAAGGGCTGGGGGTAGCCTGCATATCCCAATGGGCCACCTGGGCTAAGGGGAGGGGAGGAGTGGTCACTTACACCTGAAAGGGCTGTGCCTACCCTTACACATTGCCGTCTCCATCCCCCTGGTGTGTGTTTGGAGCTTGGCCTAGGCAGGATATTGAAAACAACAGAGACTTCTCTTTGAAGTAGGCCTACTTCAAAGGCGGAAGGGGTATAAGAAGATCACCCAAAAACCCTGATAAGCAGATTACTTCTGGAACCAAGAGGAACCTCTGCCAAGGAGAAGAGCTGGAGAAACTAGAGGAGGAGTACTTCCCCTTTGCCTGTGACTGTGCTTTGCTGGGATGGCCTGCAGTAGCTGCTTCTGCCTGAGAGAGGACAAAGACTGACTTTTGTGTGACTTCCCACTGGTGCAGAATTTCAAGGGCTTGAACTGAGCTTGCCTCCTGTTGTTGATGTCACAGGGACATCCAAGATGTCTCTCTACCAGCACTTGGGCTTTCTGCTGAGAGTCCTGCCTGCCAAATAGCACCCTATCCTGTCTCTGGGCCCTTGAAAGCTGCAGCTGGTAGAAAAGGACAGAAATTCGTGCAAAGACCGCAGTGCGGGGAAAACTTTCGATGTTCCACCTGCATCGTGGCTGGAAGATCTACACAACACAGCTGGATAAATGACGCGCAACACCCGCAGCAGCTGCTTTTAACGACGCAAGCCCCCACGCAGCACGGTTTGTTGACACCATGTGACGGGATTTCACACAACATCGCTGGGCGCGGAAAATCTACGCAAACCTTGCCCGGACCCGAGGTGCCCGTCCGGATCGACTCATTGCTCTCTTGCGGGAGAGAAGAAACAAAAGATTGCTGGACTTTTCAGACGCGCGCTCGCCTGTGCGGCTTTTATTTTGACGCTACGTAGCTACTTTTGTACGCTAAAAACATTCTCACTGTTTTCTAAAGGATTTAGGAATCTTAGGCCCTCATTACAACCCTGGCGGTAAATCCCGCTTACCGCCATGCAGAAGACCGCCAACATACCCCTGCGGCCGCAGAATTCCGCTACAGGTATTACGACCCACAGCTCGGAATCCGCCACAATACTGACACCCACACAAGTCCGCCACACCAAAGGTCAGTGATAAACTGGTGATAACAAAACCGACACCGTCACGGTACAGCAAGAATATGCCCACACTATCATGACCCACGAATCAACGCGTCGGTCTTATAAACGTGGTAAACCATTGGTGGTACACACCGCCGCGCTCAAAATACACACACATTTACAAAACACAACCACATTGGACAATTTAAAATACACACACCTGATACACGTACACACACCACACCCACACACCCACAACATTATAAAACACACACCCACATTACCCACAAACCCTTACTGCCAGAAATTTGAAAGCAGGCCAGAGAGAGACACTACCTAAAAAAACACCAGCATCCACAGACACACAACACCATCACTTACACAACATCCACGCACCTCAAACACCGCACACTAACACATCCCCTCACACATCACAACAGACACCATCTCACACATCACCCAAACCACATCATGGCATCTCAAAGACACCCCAGGTTCTCTGAGGAGGAGCTCAGGGTCATGGTGGAGGAAATCATCCGGGTAGAGCCACAGGTATTCGGATCACAGGTGCAGCAGACATCCTTTACAAGGAAGATGGAGCTATGGCGCAGAATTGTCGACATGGTAAATGCAGTGGGACAGCATCCAAGAACACGGGTTGACCTCAGGAAGAGGTGGAACAATTTACGGGGGAAGGTGCGTTCCGTGGTATCTAGACACCAGATTGCTGTACAGAGGACTGGCGGTGGACCCCCACCTCCTCCCCCACAACTAACAACATGGGAGGAGCAGGTCTTGGCAATACTGCATCCTGAGGGCCTCGCAGGAGTAGCAGGAGGACTGGACTCTGATACGGCAAATCTTTACTACCTTATCCCCCACCCCACCTGCATGCCATCACATACTCCTACCCTTACCCTCACACCCATCACCCCAACAACCCACAGATACCCCACCAACACAACCCACACATCCTAAAACCAAGCACTGCATGTAACACCAATGCATGGACACCCATCACCAAAGCATGTCCAGTACAGAGACTCACTCATGCCCCAAAATCACCAATCACACAAGGACCAAGCCAATAATGCAAGCACAGGAGTAGAGGGTCACTCACCCATTCCACACGATGGCACACACAGATACAATAACTATGCATTTACACCCCAACAGGACCCCTACCCAACGTCACCGGACAGGAGGTGCCAGACATATCCAGTCCCCCCACAGAAGAGGCACACAGTGATGACAGCAGCTCTGCACGCCTGGATCAAGATTACCAGTCCGGCCCATCTGGGACCTCGGGACAGTCGGATCCCCTGCCACTGTCATAAGTCACCACAGAGCCTCCCCCCTCAGGAAACACCACCACAGCACCCACCCAGCGGGCCCATCCCTCTATCCCCAGGACACGTCAATCAGGAGTGTGTCCACCACTACAGGGAACCCAGGCAACCCCACTAACACAGGACGATCAGGGACCTAGGGGCAGTGGCAGTGGGCACACAGTTCAGGGGACAGAGGCACAGGATAACAGGGAAACTGGGAGGACTGCTGTGCGACGGGAGGGACAGGCCCAGGGAACTGACACTCCACAAGGCACTCTCCAACATCATGGGAGCTTAATATAATTCCCAGAAGACCATGGCAACGGAACTGGCCAAGTTTCAGGAGACCCAGAGGCTGCAGGAGGAACACTACCTTGGGGTCAGGGAGGACTTGGAGTCCATAAACACCACCCTGGTCACCATTGCAGGGGTGATGGCAGACCTTCTCAACACCAGGAGGGACACAGTGGCACAACAAGGGGCCCCTGACACTAGCCTGGATGATGAACAGCCCTCCACCTCCGCCGGCGCTAGTGGACAGGAGGCTCTGCCACAGGAACAACAGGACACCAGCACCCCACCCCCTGCAGATGGAGAACCAGCCCGCAAATGGTCCCTGAGATCCAGGAACAAGACAGAGAACATTGCCAAGACCCCCGCCAGAAAACAAGACCCCCCTGAATGTCACCCTTCTGTCCCACTATGTCACCCTGCCCATCCTTAAACTGCCATTGCTCCAATTCCTATGCCCCTTTGGACAATGCACCTGTGAAACAAACAGACTGGACTCTGCCACGGACATACCTCCACCATCACCCCAGCCCATTTTACAACCACCTCCACTTATTAGCACAGGAATAAACACACTTCAATCACAAAACAATCTGGAGTCAGTCTGTGCTTTCACAAATGTGTAATTGCAATAACTATGGAATACAGCAATGTCAATTTACTTGTTCACATACCAATGTAACACAGGTGTAGGCCAGCAGTAAACATAGCAGAGGGCACAAAGTGGGACCCAGATCTGTGAAATGGATAGTCAAAGTGACAAGTCAGGGTCCATACACTGAATGAAAATGACAGACTTATGCTAGCTCAAACAATAGTATGAGATGTGGGAAGCAGTGACATCTTCTTACCTGTGTCTCACTGGAAGTATTGCATGAGGATGTTGTTTTGGTTGTCGATATTCTCTTCCTCTGCCTCCTCTTCTTCACTGTCCACAGGCTCCACAGCTGCCACAAGACCACCATCTGGCCCGTCCTCCTGCAGAAATGGCACCTGCTGTCGCAAAGCCAGGTTGTGCAGCATACAGCAGGCCACGATTATCTGGCACACCTTCGGTGAGTAGTATAGGGAGCCACCTGTCAGATGGAGGCACCGAAATCTGGCCTTCAGGATGCCGAAGGTGCGTCGATCACCCTCCTAGATTGCCCATGTGCCTCATTGTAGTGTTTCTCTGCCCTTGTCCTAGGATTCCTCACTGGGGTCAGTAGCCATGACAGGTTGGGGTAACCAGAGTCACCTGCAAATGTCGAGGGACAACTGTTAGACACACACTAACCCTTAGGGACAGCCCCATACCCAGACACCTATGTCAACTGTATTGGGTCCTTGGCCTCACCTATTAGCCACACACGGTGCCTCTGGAGTTGCCCCGTCACATAAGGGATGCTGCTATTTCTCAAAATGTAAGCATCATGCACAGAGCAAGGATACTTGACATTGACATGGGAGATGTACTGGTCTGCCATACACACCATCTGCACATTCATCGAATGGTAGCTCTTCCAGTTTCTATACACCTGTTCATTTCTGCAGGGGGTACAAATACCACATGTGTCCCATCAATGGCACCAATGATGTTGGGGATATGTCCCAGGACATAGAAATCACCTTTCACTGTGGGCAAATCCTCCACCTGAGGGAACACGATGTAGCTGCACATGTGTTTCAGCAGGGCAGACAACACTCTGGACAACACATTACAGAACATTGGCTGGGACATCCCTGATGACATGGCCACTGTTGTTTGAAAAGACCCACTGGCCAGGAAATGGAGTACAGACAGAACCTGCACTAGAGGGGGGATTCCTGTGGGATGGCGGATAGATGAAATCAGGTCTGGCTCCAACTGGGCGCACAGTTCCTGGATTGTTGCACAATCAAGTCTGTATGTGACTAGGATCAAATCATTAACATTTATAAAGCGCGCTACTCACCCGTGCGGGTCTCAAGGCGCTAGGGGGAAGGGGGGGTTACTGCTGCTCGAAAAGCCAGGTTTTGAGGAGTCTCCGGAATGCGGAGTGGTCCTGGGTGGTCCTGAGGCTGGTGGGGAGGGTGTTCCAGGTCTTGGCTGCCAGGAAGGAGAAGGACCTCCCACCCGCCGTGGAGCGGCGGATGCGAGGGACGGCAGCGAGCGCGAGGCCAGAGGAACGGTGGAGACGGGTGGGGGCGTAGAAGCTGAGGCGACGGTTGAGGTATTCCGGTCCCTTGTTGTGGAGGGCTTTGTGTGCGTGGGTGAGAAGTCGGAAGGTGATCCTTTTGCTGACTGGGAGCCAATGCAGGTGTCTCAGGTGTGCGGAGATGTGGCTATTGCGGGGTACGTCGAGGATGAGGCGGGCCGAGGCGTTTTGAATACGTTGCAGGCGTTTTTGGAGTTTAGCGGTGGTCCCAGCATAGAGGGTGTTGCCGTAGTCCAGGCGGCTCGTGACGAGGGCGTGGATCACGGTTTTTCTAGTGTCGGCGGGGATCCAGCGGAAGATCTTGCGGAGCATGCGGAGGGTGAGGAAACAGGCGGAGGACACGGCGTTGACTTGCTTGGTCATGGTGAGAAGAGGGTCCAATATGAAGCCGAGGTTGCGGGTGTGGTCTGAGGGGGTCGGTGCAGTGCCGAGGGCCGTGGGCCACCAGGAGTCGTCCCAAGCGGACGGGGTGTTGCCGAGGATGAGGACTTCCGTTTTGTCAGAGTTCAGCTTTAGGCGGCTGAGCCTCATCCAATCTGCGACGTCCTTCATGCACTCTTGTAGGTTGATCTTGGCGCTGGCGGGGTCCTTGGTGAGGGAGAGTATAAGTTGGGTGTCGTCGGCGTAGGAGGTGATGATGATGTCGTGCTTGCGTACGATGTCGGCGAGGGGGCTCATGTAGACATTGAAGAGTGTTGGGCTGAGCGATGAGCCTTGAGGTTGAGGTACGCCGCAGATGATCTCGGTGGGGTCTGAGCGAAACGGTGGGAGGTAAACTCTTTGAGATCGGTTTGAGAGGAAGGAGGCAATCCAGTCCAGGGCCTGGCCTTGGATCCCGGTGGAGCGGAGGCGGGTTATTAGGGTGCGGTGACAGACGGTGTCGAAGGCAGCCGAGAGCTCGAGGAGGATGAGGGCGACTGTTTCACCGTTGTGCATCAGGGTTCTGATGTCGTCTGTGACTGAGATGAGGGCGGTTTCAGTGCTGTGGTTGGTTCGGAATCCGGTTTGTGAAGGGTCGAGCAGGTTGTTGTCTTCCAGGAAGGTGGTAAGCTGTTTGTTGACGGTCTTCTCTATTACCTTGGCAGGGAAGGGGAGGAGAGAGATGGGGCGGAAGTTTTTCAGGTCGCTAGGGGCAGCCGTAGGTTTCTTTAGTAGGGCGTTGACTTCGGCGTGTTTCCAGCTTTCGGGGAAGGTAGCAGAAGAAAAAGAAGAGTTGATGACGGCCTGGAGGTGCGGGGCGATGATGTCGTCGGCTTTATTGAAGATGAAGTGAGGGCAGGGGTCCGATGGGGCGCCGGAGTGGATAGAGTTCATGGTGGTTTTGGTTTCTTCAGTGTTGATGTGGGTCCAGTCGTTGAGGGTGATGGCCGGGGGTGTGGGTTCGGTGATGCTTGGTTGGGTCTGGTGTCCGAAGCTGTCGTGGAGGTCGCTGATCTTGCGATGGAAGAAGGTGGCGAGGGAGTTGCACAAGTCTTGTGAGGGCGTGACGGCGTTGGCGTTGGGGTTGGAGAACTCTTTGACGATGCTGAAAAGTTCTCTGCTGTTGTGGCTGTTTTTGTCCAGTCTGTCGGTGAAAAAGTTCCTTTTGGCTGCGCGGATCAGGTGGTGGTGTTCGCGGGTTGCGTTTTTGAGGGCGGTCATGTTGTCGGCGGTGTGGTCCTTGCGCCAGGCCTTCTTGAGGGCGCAACATGTTTTCTTCGATTCTTTGAGGGTGTCAGAGAACCAGAGAGGTTTTTTGGTGGTGGCCTGTTGATGCGTGCGTCTGAGGGGAGCAAGGTTGTCTGCGCAGTTGGAGATCCAGTTCGAGAGGCTGAGGGCTGCGTCGTTGGGGTTGGTGGTGAGGGTAGGTTGGTTGACGGCGAGTGCGGAGAAGAGTTGCTCTTCGGGGATTTTGTTCCACTGTCGACGAGGGATGGGTTGAGTGCGGAGGTGGCGGGTCTCGCGTCGGAATGTGAAATGTACACAGCTGTGGTCGGTCCAGTGTAGAGCGGAGGTGTGGCTGAAGAAGACGTGTTTGCTGAAGGAGAAGATAGGGTCAAGCGTGTGTCCGGCGATGTGGGTGGCGGTGTTCACCAGTTGCTTGAGGCCGAGGTTGGCGAGGTTGTCGAGCAGGGCGGTCGTGTTGGGGTCGTTGTTTTGTTCCAGATGGAAGTTGAGGTCGCCTAGGAGGATGTAGTCCGGTGAGGCGAGGGCGTGCGGGGAGACGAAGTCGGCGATGGAGTCGCTGAAAGGGGCGCGCGGTCCGGGGGGATGGTAGACGAGGGATCCTCTGAGGGTGGTCCTGGGGTCGGTGCGAATCTGGAAATGCAGGTGTTCAGCGGCGAGGGGGGTGTCTTCGGTGGAGGTGGTGATGCTGATGGAGTCTTTGAAGACAATGGCGATACCTCCTCCTACTTGGTTGGTGCGGTCTTTTCTGGAAATCTTGTAGCCTTCGGGGATGGCAGTGGCGATGTCTGGGGCTGAAGAGGCGTTCATCCAGGTGTCCGTGATGAAGGCGACGTCTGGTGCTGTGGAGTCCAGGAGGTCCCAGAGTTCAACGGCGTGCTTGTGGACAGATCGAGCGTTGACCAGGATGCACTTGAGGTGGTTGATGGCGCGTGGGCTGGTGGTCGTGGTAGTTGCGTGGTGGAAGATGCGTTTGCAGGAGTTGCAGGCGAAGGGTACATGGGTGCGTTTGGGGTGAGCTTGGAAGCAGGTGTTGGAGCGTGGAAGGTGGTGGGGTCGTAGCGGAGCAGCGGGGTTTGGGAGAGCTGGGGACCAGGGGTCGTGGCGCTAGGCGCGGGGCAGGCGCGGACAGGCGCAGACGGGCTTGCCTCTGGCGCGCCCGCTGCGCGGTCGCGCAGCGGCCGCCATCAGAGGGAGGAGGGGGGAGGGGTCAGCTGGGGGCGAATGGGAGCTGGGGGGCGGGGTCGTGCAGGAGGTCGCGTGAGGGAGGGAGATGAGACAGGAGCAGAAGGGCAGGCGCGGGAAGAACAGAAGACGGAGGACGAGGAAAGCAGAAGAACAGAAGACAGAAGAACAGAAGATGAAGAACAGAAGACAGAAGACAGAGGACGAAGAAGCAGAAGACAGAAGATCACAAAGAAGATACAGAAGACGAAGAACAGAAGGCAGAAGACCACAGAAGAAGATGAAGAAGAAGAGAGGCGACAGGAGAGGCTGAGAAGCACACAGATGAAGAGAGAAGACAGGGAAAAGAAGAGTACAGAAGAAGATTACAGAAGAGGAGCGAGGAGGAAGAACAGAGAGGAAGAAAAGAAGCAGGAGCAGGAGAGAGGGTGAGTAGCGCGGGGCAGGGCGAGGGGCTGGGAGGTGGGGGGGTACTTACTGTGAGGTAGGTCTCAGGAACCTGGAGGAGCTGCAGGGGGAGCGACCTACCCTTGGGTCAAGGGTCGCTACCACTGTCGCGCAGCGGGCGCCATAAGAGGGAGGAGGGGGGAGGGGTCAGCTGGGGGCGAATGGGAGCTGGGGGGCGTGCAGGAGGTCGCGGCGGGAAAGCGGGAGGGAGGGGGGGACAGGTAGAGTGAGAAGAGCTGGGGGAGGTGGGTTTAAGGGTGGAGGGGAGTGAGTGTTAGGAAGTTTAGGAGATTAGGGAGAGAGATAGGAGTAGAGTTGGGAAGATAGGGGAGGGGGGGTTGTAGAGCTGGGTGAGGGTGAGAGGTAGAGTGAGAGGATAGGAAGATAGGTAACAGAGGGGGTGGCGGGAAGGGGGGAGAGATAGAGAAATAGGTGGAGAGGTAGAGAAATAGGTAGGTAGGAGGAGGTGGTGAGTGAGGGAGATAGATAGTGAGATAGAGAGATAAGTAGATAGGAGGAGTGAGGGAGGCAGATAGCGAACGGGGTAGATAGGGGTGATAGAGAGGGGGAGGCGAGTGAGGGAGGGAGATGAGACAGGAGCAGGAGGGCAGGCGCGGGAAGAACAGAAGACGGAGGACGAGGAAAGCAGAAGAACAGAAGACAGAAGAACAGAAGATGAAGAACAGAAGACAGAAGACAGAGGACGAAGAAGCAGAAGACAGAAGATCACAGAAGAAGATACAGAAGACGAAGAACAGAAGGCAGAAGACCACAGAAGAAGATGAAGAAGAAGAGAGGCGACAGGAGAGGCTGAGAAGCACACAGATGAAGAGAGAAGACGGGGAAAAGAAGAGTACAGAAGAAGATTACAGAAGAGGAGCGAGGAGGAAGAAAAGAAGCAGGAGCAGGAGAGAGGGTGAGTAGCGCGGGGCAGGGCGAGGGGCTGGGAGGTGGGGGGTACTTACTGTGAGGTAGGTCTCAGGAACCTGGAGGAGCTGCAGCGGCAGGGGGAGCGACCTACCCTTGGGTCAAGGGTCGCTACCACTGTCGCGCAGCGGGCGCCATAAGAGGGAGGAGGGGGGGGAGGGGTCAGCTGGGGGCGAATGGGAGCTGGGGGGCGGGGGCGTGCAGGAGGTCGCGGCGGGAAAGCAGGAGGGAGGGGGGACAGGTAGAGTGAGAAGAGCTGGGGGAGGTGGGTTTAAGGGTGGAGGGGGGTGAGTGTTAGGAAGTTTAGGAGATTAGGGAGAGAGATAGGAGTAGAGTTGGGAAGATAGGGGAGGGGGGTTATAGAGGTGGGTGAGGGTGAGAGGTAGAGTGAGAGGATAGGAAGATAGGTAACAGAGGGGGTGGCGGGAAGGGGGGGAGAGATAGGGAAATAGGTGGAGAGATAGAGAAATAGGTAGATAGGAGGAGGTGGTGAGTGAGGGAGATAGATAGTGAGATAGAGAGATAGGTAGATAGGAGGAGTGAGGGAGGCAGATAGCGAACGGGGTAGATAGGGGTGATAGGGAGGGGGAGACGAGTGAGGGAGGGAGATGAGACAGGAGCAGGAGGGCAGGCGCGGGAAGAACAGAAGACGGAGGACGAGGAAAGCAGAAGAACAGAAGACAGAAGAACAGAAGAACAGAAGATAAAGAACAGAAGACAGAAGACAGAGGACGAAGAAGCAGAAGACAGAAGATCACAGAAGAAGATACAGAAGACGAAGAACAGAAGGCAGAAGACCACAGAAGAAGATGAAGAAGAAGAGAGGCGACTGGAGAGGCTGAGAAGCACACAGATGAAGAGAGAAGACGGGGAAAAGAAGAGTACAGAAGAAGATTACAGAAGAGGAGCGAGGAGGAAGAACAGAGAGGAAGAAAAGAAGCAGGAGAGAGGGTGAGTAGCGTGGGGCAGGGCGAGGGGCTGGGAGGTGGGGGGTACTTACTGCGAGGTAGGTCTCAGGAACCTGGAGGAGCTGGAGGAGCTGCAGCGGCAGGGGGAGCGACCTACCCTTGGGTAAAGGGTCGCTACCACTGTCGCGCAGCGGGCGCCATAAGAGGGAGGAGGGGGGGGAGGGGTCAGCTGGGGGCGAATGGGAGCTGGGGGCCGGGGGCGTGCAGGAGGTCGCGGCGGGAAAGCGGGAGGGAGGGGGGGGCAGGTAGAGTGAGAAGAGCTGGGGAGGGGGGTTTAAGGGTGGAGGGGGGTGAGTGTTAGGAAGTTTAGGAGATTAGGGAGAGAGATAGGAGTAGGGTTGGGAAGATAGGGGAGGGGGGGTTGTAGAGGTGGGTGAGGGTGAGAGGTAGAGTGAGAGGATAGGAAGATAGGTAACAGAGGGGGTGGCGGGAAGGGGGAGAGATAGAGAAATAGGTGGAGAGATAGAGAAATAGGTAGATAGGAGGAGGTGGTGAGTGAGGGAGATAGATAGTGAGATAGAGAGATAGGTAGATGGAAGGAGTGAGGGAGGCAGATAGCGAACGGGGTAGATAGGGGTGATAGAGAGGGGGAGGCGAGTGAGGGAGGGAGATGAGACAGGAGCAGGAGGGCAGGCGCGGGAAGAACAGAAGACGGAGGACGAGGAAAGCAGAAGAACAGAAGACAGAAGAACAGAAGAACAGAAGATGAAGAACAGAAGACAGAAGACAGAGGACGAAGAAGCAGAAGACCACAGAAGAAGATGAAGAAGAAGAGAGGCGACAGGAGAGGCTGAGAAGCACACAGATAAAGAGAGAATACGGGGAAAAGAAGAGTACAGAAGAAGATTACAGAAGAGGAGCGAGGAGGAAGAACAGAGTGAAGAAAAGAAGCAGGAGCAGGAGAGAGGGTGAGTAGCGCGGGGCAGGGCGAGGGGCTGGGAGGTGGGGGTACTTACTGCGAGGTAGGTCTCAGGAACCTGGAGGAGCTGGAGGAGCTGCAGCGGCAGGGGGAGCGACCTACCCTTGGGTCAAGGGTCGCTACCACTGTCGTGCAGCGGCCGCCATAAGAGGGAGGAGGGGTTTGAGGGGTCAGCTGGGGGCGAATGGGAGCTGGGGGGCAGGGCGTGCTGGAGGTCGCGGCGGGAAAGCGGGAGGGAGGGGGGGACAGGTAGAGTGGGAAGAGCTGGGGGAGGGGGGTTTAAGGGTGGAGGGGGGTGAGTGTTAGGAAGTTTAGGAGATTAGGGAGAGAGATAGGAGTAGGGTTGGGAAGATAGGGGAGGGGGTTGTAGAGGTGGGTGAGGGTGAGAGGTAGAGTGAGAGGATAGGGTTGGGAAGATAGGGGAGGGGGTTGTAGAGGTGGGTGAGGGTGAGAGGTAGAGTGAGAGGATAGGAAGATAGGTAACAGAGGGGGTGGCGGGAAGGGGGGGAGAGATAGAGAAATAGGTGGAGAGATAGAGAAATAGGTAGAAAGGAGGAGGTGGTGAGTGAGGGAGATAGATAGTGAGATAGAGAGATAGGTAGATAGGAGGAGTGAGGGAGGCAGATAGCGAACGGGGTAGATAGGGGTGATGGAGAGGGGGAGACGAGTGAGGGAGGGAGATGAGACAGGAGCAGGAGGGCAGGCGCGGGAAGAACAGACGACGGAGGACGAGGAAAGCAGAAGAACAGAAGACAGAAGAACAGAAGAACAGAAGATGAAGAACAGAAGACAGAAGACAGAGGACGAAGAAGCAGAAGACAGAAGATCACAGAAGATACAGAAGACGAAGAACAGAAGGCAGAAGACCACCGAAGAAGATGAAGAAGAAGAGAGGCGACAGGAGAGGCTGAGAAGTAAACAGATAAAGAGAGAATACGGGGAAAAGAAGAGTACAGAAGAAGATTACAGAAGAGGAGCGAGGAGGAAGAACAGAGAGGAAGAAAAGAAGCAGGAGCAGGAGAGAGGGTGAGTAGCGCGGGGCAGGGCGAGGGGCTGGGAGGTGGGGGGTACTTACTGCGAGGTAGGTTTCAGGAACCTGGAGGAGCTGGAGGAGCTGCAGCGGCAGGGGGAGCGACCTACCCTTGGGTCAAGGGTCGCTACCACTGTCGCGCAGCGGCCGCCATAAGAGGGAGGAGGGGGGGAGGGCTCAGCTGGGGGCGAATGGGAGCTGGGGGGCGGGGCGTGCTGGAGGTCGCGGCGGGAAAGCGGGAGGGAGGGGGGGACAGGTAGAGTGAGAAGCGCTGGTGGAGGGGGGTTTAAGGGTGGAGGGGGGTGAGTGTTAGGAAGTTTAGGAGATTAGGGAGAGAGATAGGAGTAGGGTTGGGAAGATAGGGGAGGGGGGGTTGTAGAGGTGGGTGAGGGTGAGAGGTAGAGTGAGAGGATAGGAAGATAGGTAACAGAGGGGGTGGCGGGAAGGGGGGGAGAGATAGAGAAATAGGTGGAGAGATAGAGAAATAGGTCGATAGGAGGAGGTGGTGAGTGAGGGAGATAGATAGTGAGATAGAGAGATAGGTAGATAGGAGGAGTGAGGGAGGCAGATAGCGAACGGGGTAGATAGGGGTGATGGAGAGGGGGAGGCGAGTGAGGGAGGGAGATGAGACAGGAGCAGGAGGGCAAGCGCGGGAAGAACAGAAGACGGAGGACGAGGAAAGCAGAAGAACAGAAGACAGAAGAACAGAAGATGAAGAACAGAAGACAGAAGAACAGAAGAACAGAAGATGAAGAACAGAAGACAGAAGAACAGAAGAACAGAAGATGAAGAACAGAAGACAGAGGACGAAGAAGCAGAAGACAGAAGATCACAAAAGAATATACAGAAGACGAAGAACAGAAGGCAGAAGACCACAGAAGAAGATGAAGAAGAAGAGAGGCGACAGGAGAGGCTGAGAAGCACACAGATGAAGAGAGAAGACGGGGAAAAGAAGAGTAAAGAAGAAGATTACAGAAGAGGAGCGAGGAGGAAGAACAGAGAGATAGAAAAGAAGCAGGAGCAGGAGAGAGGGTGAGTAGCGCGGGGCAGGGCGAGGGGCTGGGAGGTGGGGGGTACTTACTACGCGGTAGGTCTCAGGACCCTGGAGGAGCTGGAGGAGCTGCAGCGGCAGGGGGAGCGACCTACCCTTGGGTCAAGGGTCGCTACCACTGTCGCGCAGCGGCCGCCATAAGAGGGAGGAGGGGTCAGCTGGGGGCGAATGGGAGCTGGGGGGCGGGGGCGTGCAGGAGGTCGCGGCGGGAAAGTGGGAGGGAGGGGACAGGTAGAGTGAGAAGAGCTGAGGGAGGGGGGTTTAAGGGTGGAGGGGGGTGAGTGTTAGGAAGTTTAGGAGATTAGGGAGAGAGATAGGAGTAGGGTTGGGAAGATAGGGGAGGGGGTTTTAGAGGTGGGTGAGGGTGAGAGGTAGAGTGAGAGGATAGGAAGATAGGTAACAGAGGGGGTGGCGGGAAGGGGGGGAGAGATAGAGAAATAGGTGGAGAGATAGAGAAATAGGTAGAAAGGAGGAGGTGGTGAGTGAGGGAGATAGATAGTGAGATAGAGAGATAGGTAGATAGGAGGAGTGAGGGAGGCAGATAGCGAACGGGGTAGATAGGGGTGATGGAGAGGGGGAGACGAGTGAGGGAGGGAGATGAGACAGGAGCAGGAGGGCAGGCGCGGGAAGAACAGACGACGGAGGACGAGGAAAGCAGAAGAACAGAAGACAGAAGAACAGAAGAACAGAAGATGAAGAACAGAAGACAGAGGACGAAGAAGCAGAAGACAGCAGATCACAGAAGATACAGAAGACGAAGAACAGAAGGCAGAAGACCACCGAAGAAGATGAAGAAGAAGAGAGGCGACAGGAGAGGCTGAGAAGTAAACAGATAAATAGAGAATACGGGGAAAAGAAGAGTACAGAAGAAGATTACAGAAGAGGAGCGAGGTGGAAGAACAGAGAGGAAGAAAAGAAGCAGGAGCAGGAGAGAGGGTGAGTAGCGCGGGGCAGGGCGAGGGGCTGGGAGGTGGGGGTACTTACTGCGAGGTAGGTCTCAGGAACCTGGAGGAGCTGGAGGAGCTGCAGCGGCAGGGGGAGCGACCTACCCTTGGGTCAAGGGTCGCTACCACTGTCGCGCAGCGGCCGCCATAAGAGGGAGGAGGGGGGCAGGGCTCAGCTGGGGGCGAATGGGAGCTGGGGGGCGGGGCGTGCTGGAGGTCGCGGCGGGAAAGCGGGAGGGAGGGGGGGACAGGTAGAGTGAGAAGCGCTGGTGGAGGGGGGTTTAAGGGTGGAGGGGGGTGAGTGTTAGGAAGTTTAGGAGATTAGGGAGAGAGATAGGAGTAGGGTTGGGAAGATAGGGGAGGGGGGGTTGTAGAGGTGGGTGAGGGTGAGAGGTAGAGTGAGAGGATAGGAAGATAGGTAACAGAGGGGGTGGCGGGAAGGGGGGGAGAGATAGAGAAATAGGTGGAGAGATAGAGAAATAGGTCGATAGGGGGAGGTGGTGAGTGAGGGAGATAGATAGTGAGATAGAGAGATAGGTAGATAGGAGGAGTGAGGGAGGCAGATAGCGAACGGGGTAGATAGGGGTGATGGAGAGGGGGAGGCGAGTGAGGGAGGGAGATGAGACAGGAGCAGGAGGGCAAGCGCGGGAAGAACAGAAGACGGAGGACGAGGAAAGCAGAAGAACAGAAGACAGAAGAACAGAAGATGAAGAACAGAAGACAGAAGAACAGAAGAACAGAAGATGAAGAATAGAAGACAGAAGAACAGAAGAACAGAAGATGAAGAACAGAAGACAGAAGACAGAGGACGAAGAAGCAGAAGACAGAAGATCACAAAAGAATATACAGAAGACGAAGAACAGAAGGCAGAAGACCACAGAAGAAGATGAAGAAGAAGAGAGGCGACAGGAGAGGCTGAGAAGCACACAGATGAAGAGAGAAGACGGGGAAAAGAAGAGTAAAGAAGAAGATTACAGAAGAGGAGCGAGGAGGAAGAACAGAGAGGAAGAAAAGAAGCAGGAGCAGGAGAGAGGGTGAGTAGCGCGGGGCAGGGCGAGGGGCTGGGAGGTGGGGGGTACTTACTACGAGGTAGGTCTCAGGAACCTGGAGGAGCTGGAGGAGCTGCAGCGGCAGGGGGAGCGACCTACCCTTGGGTCAAGGGTCGCTACCACTGTCGCGCAGCGGCCGCCATAAGAGGGAGGAGGGGTCAGCTGGGGGCGAATGGGAGCTGGGGGGCGGGGGCGTGCAGGAGGTCGCGGCGGGAAAGTGGGAGGGAGGGGACAGGTAGAGTGAGAAGAGCTGGGGGAGGGGGGTTTAAGGGTGGAGGGGGGTGAGTGTTAGGAAGTTTAGGAGATTAGGGAGAGAGATAAGAGTAGGGTTGGGAAGATAGAGGAGGGGGGTTGTAGAGGTGGGTGAGGGTGAGAGGTAGAGTGAGAGGATAGGAAGATAGGTAACAGAGGGGGTGGCGGGAAGGGGGGAGAGATAGAGAAATAGGTGGAGAGATAGAGAAATAGGTAGATAGGAGGAGGTGGTGAGTGAGGGAGATAGATAGTGAGATAGAGAGATAGGTAGATAGGAGGAGTGAGGGAGGCAGATAGCGAATGGGGTAGATAGGTGTGATAGAGAGGGGGAGGCGAGTGAGGGATGGAGATGTGACAGGAGCAGGAGGGCAGGCGCAGGAAGAACAGAAGACGGAGGACGAGGAAAGCAGAAGAACAGAAGACAGAAGAACAGAAGAACAGAAGATGAAGAACAGAAGACAGAAGACAGAGGATGAAGGAGCTGCTGAGTTCCATTGTCGACAGGTCCACCAGCGTTCTGTACACCGGAGGATGCGCCATCTCATCACCTGCCCCAGCGGATGTGCCCTATGGAAGAGAACAGCGAGCAGAGAGTCATCCAACACTGAGGTATCACAATTTGTTATTTGCAGAAATTTAGTAATCCGCAATGTGCCGGTATCTGTCTATAATCCCGGCCAAGATAGGTGTGACGCAGTTAACATCCATCCCATGTGGCCTCCTGAAATGGCGGCTGCCTGACCTGTAAGGTGGGACAAGGGGATTTGAGGTAACTGCGCTGGCGTTATACACCGTCGCGGTAGGCGGTCGAAGACCGCGGCGCAATGCTGCATTGCTTAACATTGAACCCTATGGGTCCCAGGAGCCAATGGCGATGTACGCCGGCGGTGACGGTACGCACCGCCGCGGACGTGACAGCCATTTTCTATCTGTTCAATCACTGGATACCTGGTCTTCGACAGGAGAGGACCTACACTACAAGTGCTGCTGTGACCTCAGTCTGGAAGAGACAATGGCTCGAGTGTCTGGGGAAAAGGCCCCTGCCTTCACATCGGAGGAGTTTGAGAAACTTGTTGATGGGGTCTTCCCCCAGTACAAGCTACTCTACGGTCCTCCAGACACACAGGTAAGTACACAGGGAGCATATTGTATGGGCTATGCCTGTGTGGAGAGGGCTGGGAGGTAAGAAGGAAGGGGGCAGAGTGCTGCGTGCATGAAAGACGGTGAATGCACGTGCCACATGGCAAGGGTAGGGATGGGGCCAATCAGTTTGACGGTGCAGTTGGTAATAACTTCTCTTTTTCCACTGTACATTTCATGTAGGTCAGCGCCCACCAGAAGAAATATATTTGGCGTGCCATCGCCAAGGACGTCCGGACGCTGGGGGTCTACCACAGACGGAGCACCCACTGCCGTAAAAGATGGGAGGACATTCGCCACTGGAGCAAGAAGACGGCGGAGGCACAGCTGGGGATGGCCTCCCAACGTGGGAGGGGTGCCCGTCGCACCATGACCCCCCTGATGTTCAGGATCCCGGCAGTGGCATCACTGCAGACACAAGGGGGTGAGTACATTCTCATTCTGCTGACTTTGCACGCATTACGACGTGTCTGGGTGGGGGATGTGGGCTGTGGGTTTCCCTTTGCCAGCGACACGGACTCGTCCTCTGATGGGAGCTCTCTTGTGGTGGCGGCAACATCTGTGCCCCCCGCATCTACAGGTTCAGCCGCCACCCCCCTACCAGGACCGCCCTCCCAGCAGCCCCTTAGCCTTTGCCCCGCGCCCGCTCACCCAAGAGGGTGGGCATCACCTTCGCCCCAGGCACCTCAGGCCCTGCCCCAGTCACCCCTGCTGCCCTCAGTGAGGAGGAGGCCATTGACCTCAGGTCCCCCACTGTTGGGCAGTCTACCATTTTGAATGCCATCCAGGGTGTAGAGAGGCAGTTGCAACAAACCAATGCATTCCTAGTGGGCATTCATTCTGGTCAGGCGGCCCTTCACCAAGCTTTTCAGACCCTGGCCTCAGCACTGATTGCAGCCATTGTCCCCGTCTCTAGCCTGCCCCCTCTAACTTCCTCCACCACAACCCAATCCCCTGTACCTCTGCCTATCCCATGCACACCTACAGACCAGTCTGCACACACGTCAACAAACAAGGGAAGCTCAGGCAAACATAAGTACCACACATCACACAGGCACTCACGCAAGCATCACACACATGCAGACACACCAACATCCACTGCCTCCACTGTGTCCCCCTCCTCCTCGTCTCCCTCCTCCCTCCCAGTCTCATCTACACTCACACCTGCATGTACTACATCTACAGCTACTACGTCCCTCTCCAGCACACCCACCACCACACCCCGCTCACGTGCAGTCACCACCCCCACTACCATTCACACGTCCCCTGTGTCCTCTCCCAGTGTGTCTGTGACGCCCCTCCCAAGATACACAAACGCAGGCACACACCCACCCAACAGCCATCCACCTCACGACAGCCTCCAGCGCATGCACCTTCACCCAAAAGTCACCAAACGTACACCTCCTACAGACCTCCTACAGACCGCCATCATCCCCGCTGCCCAGGAGGCCACCGCCAGCACCAGCCCAGCTGGGCCATGAAGGACCGCCAGCAAAAGGCCCGTTGGGCCATGAAGGACCACCAGTAGCTGAGACCCTGCAATGTAGACCGCCATCTGAAACACCGCTGAACAGGGCACCGCCATCTGAAGCACCACTGAACAGGGCACCGCCATCTGAAGCACTGCTGAACAGGGCACCGCCATCTGAAGCACCGCTAGCCCATGAGCGGCAGGGGCACTGACCTCCCCCCTCCCCTGTGTCATTGGTGCTGTACTCACCGTGGTCTTCGCCGCTGGCGTTCGTGCTCCTGGTAGAGGAGCAGGAAGACTATCACAGGGAGAATTTGGAGTTCCGGTTCCATGGTGTCCTCGTTCCTCGTGGAGTGTGTAGAGGTGAGCGTTTTCTCTTCGAAATTCCTGTTTCCGCCGTGTTTTTATCCGTGTTGAATCCGCCCCGGAAAAGGTGGCGGATTGGCCTGTCATAATAGTGTGGGCGGTACATTGTTTCCCGCCTGTCTGTTGACGCTGACCGCCGCGCTGTTTGTTTGTACCGCCGTGTCTGTCGGAGTGTTAAAGTGGCTGTCTTTGTTGGCTGTTTCCTCTACGGTCGTCATTGCAATTTTTTTACCGCCGGCCTGTTGGCGGTCTTACCGCCGCTTTAACACCGTCCGCCAGGGTTGTAATGACCACCAATATGTCAAAAGTATCTCAGAGGATACCCTCACTTAGGAGGTAAGTAATATACACAAATGATATGTACACAAACCAAAATCAAGTAAGAAACAGTAAGAAAAGTAGTGCAAACAATGTAGAATCACAATAGGATGCAATAGGTAGAAATAGGCCTAGGGGCAACACAAGCCATATACTCCAAAAGTGGAATGCGAATCACGAATGGACCCCAGGCCTATGGTAGGTTGTAGAGGGTCGCTGGTAATGTAAGAAAATAGTAAGGGTGTCCAAAATACCCCACCCCAAGACCCTGAAAAGTAGGAGTAAAGTTACCCTACTACCCCAGAAAGTCAGTATAGTCGAGAGAGGGGATTCTGCAAGAACAACAACTGCTACTAAAACACTGAAGACAGATTCCTGGACCTGAAGACCTGTAAAGGAAGGGAACCAAGTCCAAGAGTCAAGCAAGTGTCCAGGGTGGGCAGGAGCCCACTAAACCCCGGATGAAGTTGCAAAAGGGATGCCTCTGGGTGGTAGAAGCCAAAGATTCTGCAACAACGGAAGGTGCCAGGAACTTCTCCTTTGGTCAGAAGATGTCCCACGGCGTGCTGGAGGATGCAGGAGTATTTCCACGCAGAAATATTGCAAACAAGCCTTGCTAGCTGAAAGAGTTGTGGTTGAGGATTTTGGGTGCTGCTGGGGCCCAGGAAGGACCAGAATGTCGCCCCTTGGAGGAGGAGACAGAGGGGGCACTCAGCAACTCAGAGAGCCCCCGCAGAAGCAGGCAGCACCCACAGAAGTACCAGAACAGGCACTTAGAAGACCTGAGGACAGCGGTTGACTCAGATTCACAAAGGCGGGTCCCACGACGTTAGAGTCCAACTAAGAAAGTTGGGCAATGCAGGACGGAGTGCTGGGGACCTGGGCAAGGCGGTGCACAAAGGAAGTCTTGGAAAAGTGCACAGGAGCCCGAGCAGCTGCAGATCATGCAGTACACAGGTTTGCTGTCTGGCGTGGGGAGGCAAGGACTTACCTCTGCCAAATTTGGACAGAATGGCCACTGGACTGTGGGAGACATTTGGACCCAGCTCCTGTGTTCCAGGGACCACGCTCGTCAGGATGAGAGGGGACCCAGAGGACCGGTGATGCAGAGGTTTGGTGCCTGCGTTAGCAGGGGGAAGATTCAGTCGACCCACAGGAGATTTCTTCTTGGCTTCCAGTGCACCCTCAGAGCATACACCACCAGGAGGACAGTCGAGAAAGCTGGCAGGATGAGGCGCTACAATGTTGCTGGTAGTCGTCTTGCTACTTTGTTGCTGTTTTGCAGGCATCCTGCAGCAGTCAGCAGTCGATCCTTGACAGACGTCGAAGAGGGAAGTGCAGAGGAACTCTGGTGAGCTCTTGCATTCGTTATCTGAGGAATAGCCCATAGGATAGACCCTAAATAGCCAAGGAAGGAGGATTGGCTACTGAGAAAGGTAAGCACCTATCAGAGGGGGTCTCTGACGTCACCTGCTGGCACTGGCCACTCAGAGCTGTCCATTGTGCCCCACCACCTCTGAATCCAAGATGGCAGAGGTCTGGGACACACCGGAGGAGCTCTGGGCACCTGCCCTGAGAGGTGCTGGTCAGGGGAGTGGTCATTCCCCTTTCCTTTGTCCAGTTTCACGCCAGAGCAGGGCTGGGGGATCCCTGAACCGGTGTAGACTGGCTTATGCAGAGATGGGCACCAACTGTGACCATCAAAGCATTTCCAGAGGCTGGGGGAGGCTACTCCTCCCCAGCCCTTCACACCTATTTCCAAAGGGAGAGGGTGTAACACCCTCTCTCAGAGGAAATCCTTTGTTCTGCCTTCCTGGGACCAGGCTGCCCAGGCCCCAGGGGGGCAGAAACCTGTCTGAGGGGTTGGCAGCAGCAGCAGCTGCAGTGGAGACACCGGAAAGGCAGTTTGGCAGTACCCTGGTTCTGTGCTAGAGACCCAGGGATGCATGGAATTGTCACCCCAATACCAGAATGGTATTGAGGTGACAATTCCATGATCCTAGACATGTTACATGGCCATGTTCGGCGTTACCATTGTGACGCTACATATAGGTAGTGACCTATATGTAGTGCACGCATGTAATGGTGTCCCCGCACTCACAACGTCCGGGGAATTTGCCAATGTGGGAGCACCTTGGCTAGTGCCAGGGTGCCCACACACTAAGTAACTTGGCACCTAACCTTCACCAAGTGAGGGTTAGACATATAGGTGACTTATAAGTTACTTATTTGCAGTCAAAATGGCTGTGAAATAAAAGTGGACATTATTTCACTCAGGCTCCAGTGGCAGGCCTGTGTAAGAATTGTCTGAGCTCCCTATGGGTGGCAAAAGAAATGCTGCAGCCCATAGGGATCTCCTGGAACCCCAATACCCTGGGCACCTAGGTACCATACACAAGGGAATAATAAGGGTGTTCCAGTGTGCCAATGAGAATTGGTAAAATGAGTCACTAGCCTGCAGTGACAATTTTAAAAGCAGAGAGAGCATAAACACTGAGGTTCTGGTTAGCAGAGCCTCAGTGATACAGTTAGGCACCACACAGGGAACACATACAGGGCATACATTATGAGCACTGGGGTCTTGCCTGGCAGGATCCCAGTGACACATAGGCAAAAACAAACACACATACAGTGAAAAATGGGGGTAACATGCCAGACAAGATGGTACTTTCCTACAACCATCAAAGGTGGGGAAGGGCCAAAAGCAGAAGAGCAGGTCAGGAGAAGGCATGGTGGCACAGACTGAGAGACCAGTGTCACACTTTCTGTCCACGACCACGCCAACCTGTATGGCGGTGAACACCGCTAGCTGCCCCGCCACCACAACCGCCACCTGCACCGCCACATGCACCGCCACCTGCACCGCCCGGCACGTTTACAGCCTCAGCGACAGTCCCCAGCCTCTTCTTCAGTGGGCAGCCGTCCGAGGCTGCAGGAGACGTCCTGCTTTGTCCCTCAGCAGGTGCTAACCCATGCACCGCCGCCAGCACCGCCGCCACAGACACGGCCACTAGCACTGCCGCCACAGACTCCGCCACTTGCACTGCCCCTGCACCGCCCCCGGCACATCTACAGCCTCAGCGACAGTCCCCAGCCTCTTCCCCAGTGGGCAGCTGTCCGAGGCTGCAGGAGACGTCCTGCTTTGTCTCTCAGCAGGTGCTGACCCATGCACTGCAGCCAGCACCGTCGCCACAGACACAGCCGCAATCACCTCAGCCACAGACACCGCTGCAAGCACCGTCCACGGCCCTGCGGCGTCCTCACACACTGCCACCACCACTGACATGGCTACCATCCCCAGTGGTCAGTCGTCTGAGGCTGGAGGAGAGTTCCCGGACCCTGGGCAGCTTCCATGAGGCATGACTTCCATCACTGTTTGCACCTGCAGGTGGAAGGCAAAGCCGAAGCAGTGAGGGGTATGTCGCTGCCTCCATGGCGTATCATACTACCTGAACCTTGCCAATCTCGTGGCACGCACACCCAGGTGAGGGAATTGTACCGGCCACACTGCACGTGGAGCACTCTGGGCACCATGCCCCCTTCAGAACCAGTGGAGAGATACATCCACTACCTCAGTCCTTGGCAGGATGAAGCACTCTGGGCACCAGGCCCCCTCCAGAACCAGTGGAGTATCACATCCACTACCTCAGTCCTTGGTAGGATGAAGCACTCTGGGCTCCAGCCCCCCTCCAGAACCAGTGGAGTATCACATCCACTACCTCAGTCCTTGGCAGGATGAAGCACTCTGGGCACCAGGCCCCCTCCAGAACCAGTGGAGAGATACATCCACTATCCCAGTCCTTGGCAGGATGAAGCACTCTGGGCACCAGGCCCCCTCCAGAACCAGTGGAGTATCACATCCACTACCTCAGTCCTTGGCAGGATGAAGCATTCTGGGCACCAGGTCCCCTCCATAACCAGTGGATAGATACATCCGCTACCTCTGTCCTTGGCAGGATGAAGCACTCTAGGCACCAGGCCCCCTCCAGAACCAGTGGAGTATCACATCCACTACCTCAGCCCTTGGCAGGATGAAGCACTCTGGGCACCAGGCCCCCTCCAGAACCAGTGGAGAGATGCATCCACTACCTCAGTCCTTGGCAGGGTGAAGCACTCTGGGCACCAGCCCCCCTCCAGAACCAGTGGAGAGATACATCCACTGCCTCAGTCCTTGCCAGGATGAAGCACTCGGGGCACCAGGCCCCCTCCAGAACCAGTGGAGTATCACATCCACTACCTCAGTCCTTGGCAGGATGAAGCACTCTGGGCACCAGGCCACCGTCAGAACCAGTGGAGAAAAACATCCACTAGAGAGACTGTGGCCTTGCACTCCCCAGGATAAAGCAGTGGGCAAACCACCCACTGCAGAGACTTGAGAGACTGTGGCTTTGCACTCCCCAGGATAGAGCAGTGGGCAAACCACCCACTGGAGAGACTTGAGAGACTGTGGCTTTGCACTCCCCAGGATAAACCAGTGGGCACACCACCCACTGGAGAGACTTGAGAGACTGTGGCTTTGCACTCCCCAGGGTACAGCAGTGGGCATGGAGCCCCCTCATGCAGCAGTGGCGTTGTGCGTTCATCAGGCTGAGGTGTCCCCTCCCTCTCCCCCTGAGGTGCCTGTGTATTTTCGATCTGATGCCCCAGCAGTGTTCTCTCGGTTTCCAGTCAGGTATCATGTGTGGGCTTCGCCCATGCATTTTGGGCCCAGTGGTCCACGGACAATGATTGTTACACTATCCGGACTTGTGTAGTTGGTGTACATATTTGTATATACTGAATTTTGACTTTTTGACTAATGGATTTTTCATGGTTACAATCGTTACAATCATTTCCTTTTGTCCTTGCGTTCTTCCAGGGGGTGAGGGGGTGTATATGTAATGTTGATGCATGTATTTGTGTGTATGTTGTTGTGTGTGAGGGTGAGGGTGGGGGTGTTGCGTATTGCGTGTGTGTGTCACTCTCTTTCTTCCCCCCTCCCCTGTGTTGTAGGTTCAGTACTCACCGTAGTCGCCGCCACTCGTACTCCTGGTAGAAGAGGAGGTAAACCAACATAGGTAACATCTGAAGTTCGGGCTCCATGGCGTCTTGGTTCCTCGTTGGGTGTCGAGAGGTGAGTGTTTTCCCTTCTGTGTACTGTTTCTGCTGTGCTTTTGATAGCGCTGGTTCCGCCCCAGAAAAGGTGGTGGATAGGCCTGTCATAATACATTGGGCGGTACTTTATCTTCCGCCTGTGTGTTGGTGGTTACCGCCACGTTGTTTGTTTCTACCGCCGTGGCGGTCGGAGTGTTAAAGTGGCTCTCTATGTTGGCGGTTTCCGCCACGGTCGCAAACCCATTTTTTTCCGCCGGCCTGTTTGCGGTATTACCACCGCTTTAACACCGACCGCCAGGGTTGTAATGAGGGCCTTATTCTTTTTAAAATTCATAACTTGACTTGTGTATGTTGGATTTTTGTCATTTTGGTCTTGTTTTGCTTAGATAAGTATAACCTATTTTTCTAAACCTGTGTTGTGTCATTTAGTAGTGTTTCACTGAGTTGCTATGTGTGTTGGTACAAATACTTGACACCTTGCTTCTGATGTTAAGCCTGCCTGCTCGACGCCAAAGATATCACCAAGTAAAATACATCTTTTTCTGTAAAAGCGAGGTCCTAACTATAACTATCTAGTGGAGACCGCCACTAGGTAATATTAATATATATATTCACTAAAAAAACAAAGGTTACAGAAACGTTATAGTTAGGTTCTGAGTTTATTCTAACAAAACCATAGAAATTCAGCAGTTATAGTTAGAGTTATTTCAAGTAACTATAATTTGCGCCCTATAGTAACTATAACCCGCGCTCTTACCCTTGCATTGGCCACAGGAACTGTCTCTGTGAGTGGGTGCCCAAGTGTCTGATTAGGTCTGACGCTGGGCATGACCTGCAATTGCGCTGCCTCCAACCAAGTTTACTGCTCCTGCAGCCCTCCTCCTTGCCATCCATTGTCCTAGTCCATGCCCCTGCTCCCTCATTACAGCCCTGTGTGACTGTTGTTATGCCACTGCCCATCCCACCTGCCCTGAACAGTTAGCTTGCTGCCCCATCCACCTCTTCCCTATCCTCTGTTTTCTGAGTCCATGCACCAGCCCCCTCACTCGTGCCCAGCATGGTCCGATGTACTGCCACTGCCTTCTTCCTCCTGCCTTTCATGGTCCATTCTGCTGCAACTGTCCCTCCTGTCCGGTATGGTCAGCTTGCTGCTCTTGCCTTTTTCCTCTCTGACCTCTGTTGTCCATACGTATGGCCCAGTACCCCACCTATTGCTTTCCATGGTCCGTTATACTGCTGTCCCGCTTTCCCTGTATGGTATATTGTGTTGCTGCAACCCCTGATGCTTGCATGTAAGGTTAGTTTGGTGCCGCTGACCATCTCCCACCTGCCCTTCACTATTTGAGTCCTTGTCCCGACTCCATCCCTCCTGCCCTCCGTGATCCAATGTACCATACTTGCCGACATTTTGAACTTGGTAAGAGGGATATTTTGAAAAAAAAACCTAGGGAATTGATTTTCCCAATTGACTTACATTGAAAAAAGAGATATTTTAGGCAGGAGGCAGCTCAAATAAAGCTCTTTTGGGCTTGAAAACATCGGGAGCCTCCTGCCTGAATCAGGTCTGTTGGCATGTATGGCTGTACTGCCACTGCCTCTTTTTTCTGCCCTCAATGGTCTGCTATATTACCAAGTAATGTAATGATGTTAAGCCTGCCTGCTCATGCCAAGCTACCAAGGGGGTGAGTGGGGGTTAACTGAGGGTGATTCTCCTTTACCCTGACTAGAGTGAGGGTCCTTGCTTGGACAAGGGGTAACCTCACTGCCAACCAAAGGCTTCATTTTTTACAGGAAATTAACATTGGAAAAGCTCTAAATTTCACCCCTCCTTTACATTGCACCTGCTTGACGGATCACCCCATAATTTTCCAGACAGCAGCTTACGTGACTGTTGAATGTTTTTGGAAAATTTCATGAAGATTCGTCGAGCGACGCCAAAGATATCACCAAGTAAAATACATCTTTTTCTGTAAAAGCGAGGTCCTAACTATACCTATCTAGTGGAGACCGCCAATAGGTAATATTAATATATATATTCACTAAAAAAACAAAGGTTACAGAAACGTTATAGTTAGGTTCTGAGTTTATTCTAACAAAACCATAGAAATTCAGCAGTTATAGTTAGAGTTATTTCAAGTAACTATAATTTGCGCCCTATAGTAACTATAACCCGCGCTCTTACCCTTGCATTGGCCACAGGAACTGTCTCTGTGAGTGGGTGCCCAAGTGTCTGATTAGGTCTAAAAGTGGGTGTGTGAGTCTATGAATGGGCCTGAGTGGGTGTATGAGTGAGTGGGTGTGTGAGTGGGTGCATGAATCTCTGAGTGCATGTATGAGTGAATGAATTAGTGTATGAATGAGTCAGGCCCTCATAATGACTTTGGCGGTCTTTTGGAAAGACTGCCCTCATCGCGGGCGCCCAAAGACTGCCAGTGTTGGCATGCGAAGACCACAGTATTAGGACTCACCCAAGGATTTCCACCCGTTCAAGGGTGGAAATCCAACAACGTCGGCCTGACCGACAGCGGGTGAGAGGCAGTTCCACCGCCAGCACCACAAAGCCAAAAGGACTCCGTCCGCCATATTACGAGACGTAATATGGCACAGCGATTCCTGCATGTCGGTGCGGCAATGGTGGTGGAAACTCCAACTCCCATCCCCTCCCGGGTGACCACCTTGCCCAGACAGGTAGGTGAACCGTTCTAAAGGAGGGGTGGAGGGGTGTGTTGTGTGCATGTGTGTGGTGTGTGTTTATGTGTATGTGTAGCGGTATGGTTGTGCGTGGATACTTGTGTGTATGTATGTTTGTGTGAAGGGTGTGTGTGTCTGAATGGAAGTGGAGGGGAGAGTGTATGTGTGTCTGAATGGAAGCGGAGGGGAGGGTGTGTGTGTCTGAATGGAAGCGGAGGGGAGGATGTGTGTGTCTGAATGGAAGCAGAGGGGAAGGGGTGTGTTGGGATGCAAGTGAGTAGGTGTGTGTATTTGGATGCATGCGAGTAGGGGTGTTTGTATGTGTGCCTGCAAGCAAGTGGGGTGTATGTCAGGGAGTGTGTTGATGAGTGGGGTTGTATGTATGAAGGTGTGTGGATGAGTGGGGCTGTGTGAGCCAGCAACAGGAATGGAGATTCCTGATGCCAGTTGTATTACTGCCAGGGTTTTTGTGTGCTGACTTGTAATACCGCCTGCCACGGACCGGAGGTGCTCACCTCCGGCACGGCGATCTGCCCGCCCTGGCGGTGTCGGCGGCATTGTGGCAGCTTGGCTTTAGCAAAACTGCTGCAGTCATTATACGGCATTCTTTACCACCCTCCCGGCAGCGGCACAACGGCACAATCATAATGAGGGCCTCAGTGGGTTTTTTTCACTTTTTTTCACATTCATGAATAATTCACGAAAATTCACAAATTTTCAGGATGCTGGCATGGTGGCGCACAATTATTTGAAAACCATAATTTGCCTACTAGAAATTACTGTAACAGCTAAATTTCAATGGTTTTGTGTGTGTAAAATCTGAACCCAACTATAACATCCCCGTAACCTTTGCTTTTTAGTGAATTTCAAAGTTTTTTTGTTTTTTTAGCCTAATCCCTAACGATAATGACCCTCTAACTGTTGGTATTTTCAGTGAATTTCTAGGTTTTTTTTCAACATTAAGTAATTCACAGTTGGGGTGGGGGGTTGGACGCTGGGCATGACCTGCAATTGCGCTGCCTTCAACCAAGTTTACTGCTCCTGCAGCCCTCCTCCTTGCCATCCATTGTCCTAGTCCATGCCCCTGCTCCCTCATTACAGCCCTGTGTGACTGTTGTTATGCCACTGCCCATCCCACCTGCCCTGAACAGTTAGCTTGCTGCCCCATCCACCTCTTCCCTATCCTCTGTTTTCTGAGTCCATGCACCAGCCCCCTCACTCGTGCCCAGCATGGTCCGATGTACTGCCACTGCTTTCTTCCTCCTGCCTTTCATGGTCCATTCTGCTGCAACTGTCCCTCCTGTCCGGTATGGTCAGCTTTCTGCTCTTTCCTTTTTCCTCTCTGACCTCTGTTGTCCATACGTATGGCCCAGTCCCCTACCTATTGCTTTCCATGGTCCGTTATACTGCCGTCCCGCTTTCCCTGTATGGTATATTGTGTTGCTGCAACCCCTGATGCTTGCATGTAAGGTTAGTTTGGTGCCGCTGACCATCTCCCACCTGCCCTTCACTATTTGAGTCCTTGTCCCGACTCCATCCCTCCTGCCCTCCGTGATCCAATGTACCATACTTGCCGACATTTTGAACTTGGTAAGAGGGATATTTTGAAAAAAAAACCTAGGGAATTGATTTTCCCAATTGACTTACATTGAAAAAAGAGATATTTTAGGCAGGAGGCAGCTAAAATAAAGCTCTTTTGGGCTTGAAAACATCGGGAGCCTCCTGCCTGAATCAGGTCTGTTGGCATGTATGGCTGTACTGCCACTGCCTCTTTTTTCTGCCCTCAATGGTCTGCTATATTACCAAAGCCTCCCTTAACTGCCTGCAAGGTTAGTGTGTTGCCCCTACCCCCCTTTCTCCTGCCGTCCACAGTTTCTTGTACTGCAACTGCCCCTGCCAACTGCCTAGTGTGGTCAACTTGTTGCCTTTGCATCCTCCTCACTTCCCTCAATTATCTGAGTCAGTGTCCCTGACACCTGACTCACCACAGTATTCTAATGAACAATTAGATTGCTAACATTCCATATTTATTGAGCCTGATATCATCTTGATGTAATCAAAACTGTAATATCTAAAGCACTTCCTTTAGAAATTATACAAATGAGAGTGTCTTATTCCAATAGAAATTATAGTTAGTGTTCTAAACAACTAAAATGAGGACCTATTTTTAGAGTTCTCAGCGACTAAGCACTTTTAACTTATTTCCTAATTTTATGTACCAAAATGAATGTGTTAATGTGAGTGATGCTCATGTAAAGCACTCCAATACCTTTGGGTCCAGTCTGAGCTATTTAAACCTGCAAAAAAGCTAAAGAAAATAAGTATTTAGCACACTTCTGTCATTGGGCTTTATGTGGGTTACATTTGGGGGATATTTGTGCTACACTTGGGCTCTTTTTTCTCTGGTGCCCATCTTGGGAGACTTGCTTATTATGACGCGCCCTCATTTCCTTACTTACTGCAGTGTCCTCAGTAGAAAATGCTTTCAGTTTTGTACTTCGATTCCATCAATGTGGCATTCAGATGTGTCAGATTTTTGGCATACATTCAGAATGTTAGTACTCTAGTTATTCATTAGAACACCTCAGGCTGCTGATCACAAGGGAGTGAACTGGCAGTCTGCTGCGGGTGTTGAAAGTGAATGTTTCAGTCTGCAGTTTAGAAAGTTTTAATGATATAAAAGAGGAAGATATTTGAGAATTCACTTAAAACATTTCCTATTTTTTCTCTACATGGCACTAACCATAACTTCTAAAGCAAAAGGACCCTCCTCATTTTGTTCCTTTCTCAATTAAATGTTTTATGTTTTACCAGTTTGATTCAATTAAGATGGCTTCTGGTGTGCCACACTTTTGTCATAAGCAAGACTGTTAGCGCTCTAGTTGTTCTTTAGAACACTCTGGGAGGCTGCAGTAGAATAAAAAAAAATCAAGCTTACGTGTTAAGAATTTTCAATTCTATGTCAGGACCGGAGGCTCAGATTATGCTAGTTCAAAGCTGATCAACCACGATTGGTGCAATGTCTACAATGGGTTTATGATAGAAAGTCTTAAAAGTAGATTCCGAAGACCAGTCTGCCGCCTTCATAATGTTCTCCAACCTCATGCCTACATTAAAGGACTTTGAAGCCATAGCTCCACGGACTGAATGAGCTCCAAACATGGAGACATTAATCCCTGCTTCAGAAAGAAGCCATCTGATCCATCTGGCTAAAGTAGCCGACGAGACTGGCTTGAAAGGCTTCTGCAGTGCAATCAACAATTGACCTCTAGGGTCTGCACGAAATTCCTCTGTAGCCGATTCATAGGCCTTTAAACACTGTACTACACATAGTTTGGGATTATGAGGGAAGGAAGGGTAAGACACTGAATTGGTGCCCGTCTTAGTACGTTTGGAGATCGAAAAGGAAACTCCCGTAGGAGAAAAAATCTGCCCTGCAGATCAAGGGAACGTACATCAGATACCCTCTTGCATGAAATGAGACATAGTAATAAGGTTAATTTGGCCAAGAGTTTTTTGAGTGAAAGGAATCTGTTGTCCGGCCAAGACGAAATGAACGTAAGAACTACGTTGACGTCCCAAAGGGAAGAATATCTGAGACACGGGGGTTCGACAGACGAATACCCCTCATTAATTTGCAGACAATAAGGTGCTCACCAATAGGTTTACCTAAAACTGGTAAAAGACCTGCTGAAATGGCGGATCTATAATTATTGATCGATCTGTAAGCTAGGCCTGCAGCTGCTAGTGAAGCCAGAAAATTGACCACTAAACTGACATCAGCGTTAAAGGGATCGGAATCCCGTTCCTCACACCAATGACTCCATCGCTTCCAAGCAGAGGAATACTGCTTGTGTGTATTGGAGGACCAGGCTTGTAGGATGAAACTGGAAGCTTGTTCTGAAATGCCTGGCAGGAACCAATGACGCCTGAAATTCTCCAGGCCACCAGGTGTAACTTGCCCTGAACAATCAAGGGGTGCGGGTACCCCAGAGGCGCCAGGAGAAGGTTGTGAAGAGGAGGGGGAAGTTGCACAGAAGGTCCAGTGCTAAGGGGAACCAGGCTTGAGCCCTCCAAAGAGGGGTTATCAACACAACCTCCATTCTCAGACGTCGGACTTGGGAAAGGACACGAGGAATCATGCTGAACGGGGGGAAAGGCATAAGCTCGATGGGGTGACCAGTCCTGGAGAAAGGCATCGGTGGCCATCGCTTCTGGATCTGGTCTCCAGCTGAAGAAGAGAGGAAGCTGGCGATTCAATCTCGAGGCAAATAGATCTATCGAGAAAGGGCCCCATTTCTGGTTGAGAGAGGCGAACACTTTTGGGAGCAGCATCCAATCGCTGGAATCCCGCAGGAATCTGGAATTCCAATCCGCCACTGTGTTGCGAGTCCCCGGAAGGTACTCCGCATTCACTGAGATGCGATGTTGGAGGCAATATTGCCAGTAATCCCTGGCAATGCGAGCTAAGGTCTGAGACCTCGTGCCCCCCAGTTTGTTCACATATCTGACCGCGGAGATGTTGTCCATTCCAAGAGAATGCAACAATCCGCCTTCAGAGGAGAGACACTCCGGATTGCAAAGGATCTGGCTAAAAGTTCCAGGCAGTTGATGTGGAGGCGGAGCTCCTCCTCCGACCAACGGCCCCCCGTGGTCACATCCCCACAACGGGCTCCCCAGCCCCATCTGCTGGCATCCGATTCCAGAATAACATCCGGGGATGTGCCAAAAAT
This sequence comes from Pleurodeles waltl, assembly GCF_031143425.1. Lineage (NCBI taxonomy): Eukaryota > Metazoa > Chordata > Amphibia > Caudata > Salamandridae > Pleurodeles > Pleurodeles waltl. The sequence goes on from NC_090448.1 coordinate 523,050,688, forward strand.
CGCTCGCCCATTCCAGGCCTCCATGTGCTCTAACCACCAGGTTATCTCCGAGCGGCCCTCTGGATTCAGAGGAACTAAGTCCGTATAAGACAAGCCCTTCTGGAGGAGAGAAATTTTGAGCCATTGGAGGGCTCTGTAGTGTAGCGGACCCGGGAAAATAGCCTGGATCGAGGATGATAAAAGACCCACCATCCTGGCTAAACTCCTCAATGACACTTTCTGTCTGGACAAAAGTAGGCGCAATTCCTTCTTTATATTGTGCACCTTCAGAGGAGGGAGGCTCAACTGAGCTGTCACCGAGTCTATCTTGAAGCCCAGAAACTTGATCTGTTGAGACAGACGGAGACAAGACTTGGGTTGATTGATTATGAAACCCAGATCCTGAAGAAGCTGGATCGTCCAAGACAAGTGGACCTGAACGATAAGGGGGTCCTGAGCCATAATGATCAGGTCGTCGAGGTAAACTATCAGACGCACACCCCTTGCACGAAGGGATTCCACCACAGGCCTCATCACCTTGGTGAAGCACCAAGGAGCGGAGGCTAGCCCAAAAGGGAGTATTTGAAACTCGAAGCACTGGCCCTGCCAGAGAAACTGAAGGAAACGCCGGTGAGGCGGGAAAATAGGAACGCTTAGATAAGCGTCCTTTAGGTCTAGCCGCACTAACAAATCTGCTTCTTGCAGTATATCTCTGAGGAGATGGATTCCTTCCATCTTGAAATGTCGGTAGACCAGCCATGCGTTGAATTCCTTGAGATTTAGGACCAAACGCGATCCTCACCCTTTCTTGTCTACCAGAAATATGGGGCTTAGGAAACCCCTGGGATGGGGAACAGTTTGGAAAATAGCACCCTTCTTGAGGAGCGCTTGAACCTCCAAGTCTATGATGTCTCTATCGGGACAGGAAAAATGGGGAAGAGGAGGGGGAAATTGTTGATAAGGGGTCTGGTAAAATTCCAAGCTGAACCCTTGAACGGTCTGTAACAGCCAGGGGTCCCTGGATAATTTTTTCCACTCCGTCAAACAAGTTTGGACCCTGCCCCCAAGAACCACCTCGGAAGGGTGGATTATTCTCACCTGAATTGGTGCGATCCTGGGTATCTCCTTGCTGACCTCTGTATGAGTTCTTGCTGTACCGGCCCCTACCTCCTCGGGGACGCGATGGATAGAAGGTGGAGCTTGCTTGTTGCTCTTTGTAATATCCACGGCCCCTGGACAGGGCATCTCGTCTGGGGCCTTGATAATAGGAGCAGCCAGACGAGCGACCCTGCAGACGTCCGGCTCTCTTAAAAAGAGTCTCTCTGAAGACTTTTTTGAGCGACAGTTGGGCTTTATCCATGGTATTGAAGGTCGCAGCAAATTTGGCCAAGTCCTTAATGAAGGGGGCCCCGAACAGGAGTCCCTGGGCCACATGGGCCGCTTCAGTTGTGGCGAGTTCAGTGAGCTGAGGGTCAATTCTCATTAGGATAGAGCGCCTCCTTTCTGTCGATAAGGCCACATTGGCATTGCTTAGATGGGAAATGGCTCGCTGAGCCCACCCTACCAGGATGTCAGGATCGATAGGGGACTGAGACTCCTTGGCTACGTAAGCCATCTCCAAGATCTTTGCCAGAGGGCCCGAGAGGTCAAGGAGCTTGTCTTGGCAAGAGCGCCAAGCACGGTCTAGGCCCTTTTTGGGGTCCTTAGCCCATTTCTTTAAGAAGGTGACCATCGTAGGATCCACGTCTGGTGTATCCGTGACCTTACCCTCCAAGTCTGGGCGAGGGCACTCAGCGCGAAGCCTGGCCCTCACGTCCTTGTCGAAACCTGCTCTGATATGGTTTTGGAGGTATTCTGCCACCTCGGGCGGAGGAACCCAGCTTGAGGAGCGGGGGTGGACGATCTCCTCCGGGCTGAAGGTCAATACACGAGGGGCTTTGGGAGGTGGGGCTTTAGCGGTCTCCGACTTCTTGCGTTTGCTCGGGCCCAGCCGGACCCCGAGATCCTCCTCAGAATCAGACTCGGATGAAGGTTTGGAGGACGACTGGTCTGAATCTGAACCATAAGCGTCTTGCGCTTGAGAGGAGCTATAACCATGCTCCTTTTGAATGGAGGAGGCCAATTTCCTGAAAATGTCGGAGTGGGCCCAAGTCTTGGCTTTAGCCTTACCTTTGGAGGTAGAGGGCTGGTCAGATAACGCTTCATCCGAAGGCGCAATGTGGGGCAGCCAACCTTTTTGGCGCGCAAAGCTCTCAAAATGATGGGGGAGGGGCCCCAGAGCCTTCGCCAGTGCCTTATTTACCGAGAGCTGCACGGTATTGTCTAGCGCGCCCACCAAATTATCATCAAGAAAGGGGGGCTCACTCCCAAAATATTCCTCGTCCTCATAAGTATATGACTGGGCCATAGTATCTCTGTCACGTGGAACACGTGGATATTGGGTAGTACAAGACTACAACAACAACAAAAAACACTGCGTTAAAATAATTTAGAGTGTGGAGGGAGCCAACCTGCAGCACTCTAGGCAGCGCCTAATCTGATTTATCCAACCCTGGTCACAACGTGATGCCAGGGTGTCAGGGAGTGAGGAAGAGGCGTTCAGGCAAAAACTATAGGCAGCGATAGGTAAAATTGCTGGACAACCCTTGCAAAGGCTTCAGGAATCGTCGCTGGGAAGAACTAGGCACTCGCACCGTCTCGTTCTCTGATCGCACGTTTCATTCAAAAACGGGCGCCAGAAGAAACGAGCAAGCGCGGGTGCGCGTCTTGAGAGGGTGCGCAAGTGAGGAGAGAGAGCGTTCACACGTGCGCGTCAGGCCGCAGGTTAAACAACAGCTGAATCCGCCTCAACCTATGGAGAGTATCTCCGAGTCGGGAATGACCCGACACACTCCCGCTCCCACTCCACAGAAAAAATATGCAGCGCGACTAAACACAGCGCGAATAGCAACACCGTCAGAAGAAACAATGGTAAAGAGGTAAAGCACTTAACTGGCTGCGGAAGCAGCAAAAAAAGAGGAAGTTCTTTAGCCTCTTCGGTTTATATACTCTGTTCTCTATGGTTGTGTTGTATATACTATGAATGCTGGGATATGTTTTCTTTTAATAATATCTTCTCCTATTGGCTGCTGTGTGAAAATAAAGCATGGAAAGAGCAGTATAATCTGAGCCTCCGGTCCTGACATAGAATACAAGGGAATCAAATGACAGGCTGCTCCTGTTTGAAGTACATTTTTTACTGAGAATGCCAGACTTCATTCTCATATGGCTGAGAAAGATAATGCGCAATTACAGAACATATGCTCTCATTTTAGCTTATGGAGCACCTTCCATAACCTCTATGGGAAAGCCATGAGAAAACAGTTTTCTCTCAAGCATCATACATGCAGGGTAAAATCACATTAGAACACACCACAATTACTAAAATTAGTATGGTACCATCAACAAATTATTTATATTGTAACTAAAATGTATCACCCTTCATAAGTTCTCTTTTTTGTGACCCTCAAAACCTGCCATTCACTGCAATGCATTTTAATGGGGTACTATCTTATATATTGGTCCCGGGATGGCTGCCAGCACTTTCTGGTTGAAACGCCGACAGCCAGTCAAATCTCAACATGAGATCTATGCTTAGGCTCCACCCAGATATACAAATTTGGATTCACTTCATTTTCTCTGAAACTACTAAACAGATTTACACCAAATAACAAAATGTTTAATCTCCGGACTAAAAGCTACGTTTCTGCCAATTTTGGTGTAATTCTGTCCTGCAGTTCAGGCTTCAGGTATGTCTAAAGACTCTATGGCTATTAGCATTGGAAACACATTTTGTTTTACTCCCCTCCCCCCTTTTTCTCGGCCCGCTTCACGGATCACCCCGACACTTTCCATGTACAACAACACTCAACTTGACACTTGTTTTGGAAAACGTAGTTAAGATTCGTCAAACAGTGCCAAAAATATAGGCAGGTCAAAAACGCTTTTTCTAACAAAACTAGGTCCTAACTATAACTACCTACTGGCGACCGCTAGTAGGTTATATATATATATATATATATATATATATATACATATATATATATATATAAATATAAGAGAGTGGGTGTGAAAGTATTTGTCTGGGTATGAGAGTGTGTGTGAGAGGGTCTATGTGGGTGTGAGAATGAATGTCTGGGTGTGAGAGTAGGTGTGAGAGGGTACCTCTGGGTAAGACAGTGGGTATGAGAGTGTCCCTGTGAGTGTGTGTGTGAGAGTGCTAGCACAGGTGTTTTAAAACAAATTATTAATGAATATTTGTGTATTCTAAATCAGCGATTTGTGTAGAAAATATAATAACGTAGAAAAATAATGCACGCATTGGAAAATATGATTACGAAGAGTGGCCGGCAATGGTCACAAAGTGTACTTACTAATGAATTAATGTTGTGAAATGTTGTCTATATGTTTGGCTAATGTAGTAGTATGTCTTATTAAGGGGTGTGCATTATGCTCTAGTTTTATTAACTGTAGGCCTTAACGTAGCAAATGTTTTGGCCTAGTATGCCAGGCCTCATGTCAAAGCTGTATTTCTTAATGTTTAATAAATGGTTGTCCTTGAGACTTAAACTGTGATTTTCCATTTTGCATTATGTGCTCGCAGCTGAGAATTGTTTCTCATGAGAATCAACGGCTAGAAGATGCTGTTCTCGTTAATGTAACATTTTGTATGTAATGCGTGTGAGACTGACTTTCTCAGGAGTAGAACAATGGAGATTCTGACTGGAGTGGAAGCTGCAACAATATTGTTACCTGACAAGCCGGATGATGAGGACATTGCCAGAAAACCAATCAATGACATGTGAAAGGAGTAATAGTAGAATTCATAGATTTGTAGTTTTAGTTTTATTGGACAAGGTGTGAACCTGTGCTTAATTGACCAATAGCAATTTGGGAAGTAGTTTTAGTAGTTCTGATTTAACGACACCGCACGGGTGAAGACTTGCCATTTTATCTATTCTTTCGAAGGGTTTACCTCTATTCTTTCAAGTTGCCTAAAGACTTTGGGGGTTATTCTAACTTTGGAGGAGGTGTTAATCCGTCCCAAAAGTGACGGAAAAGTGACGTATTTACCACCAGCCGTATTACGAGTCCATTATATCCTATGGAACTCGTAATACGGCTGGTGGTATATCCGTCACTTTACCATCACTTTTGGGACGGATTAACACTCCTCCAAAGTTAGAATAACCCCCTTTTCTGAACTTTGATGCTGAATCCTGATGCCTTGCTGATCGACTGTTGTCCTGAGGACGAAGACTGACTCTGCTTGCTGATCCACATTAAGGAAAGGTATAATGAAATAGACTGTTGATTCTTATGCATATTTTCTTTTTCTTTCTAGGTATCAACTGCATTGTTTTGATAGAGCCATAGTTAGATGTTTTACCAAATTTGTGTTACTAAATTGTTTGCATGAAGACCAACTTTGATGCTGAATCCTGATGCCTTGCTGATCGACTGTTGTCCTGAGGACGAAGACTGACTCTGCTTGCTGATCCACATTAAGGAAAGGTATAATGAAATAGACTGTTGATTCTTATGCATATTTTCTTTTTCTTTCTAGGTATCAACTGCATTGTTTTGATAGAGCCATAGTTAGATGTTTTACCAAATTTGTGTTACTAAATTGTTTGCATGAAGACCAACATGCTGATGCTAATCTGGTGTTAGTTAAGGATCCTCACTAATGAAATCATGCTAACAGGGATTAATGCTTGATTAATTTTGCTGCTAAACTTATGTACCTGATTACTTTGACGCAGTTGACTTTGTTACTGATTTGCACCGTAACCTTTGAAAGTGTTGTAGTTCAAGCTTTGATTAGATTACGTTTCTTCCGCCGTTTCATACAGCCAATGTTGTTTCTGTATGTGTTTCATTTGATTTTGATATTAATCTACATGACCTTAGTGTTGTTAATATAGGGAAATAAATATTCTAATTACTACTAAAGGGTATGGTTATTCATAACTGAAAGGTCATGGTGCGTGACAATTACTGACTCCATTGATTATTACTGTTATAGATTGCTGATAATTATTGATTATTGTGTATTGATTATTGGTTATGTATTGGAGCAAGAACATCTTAATTATGAATCAAAAGGTTCATCGACCTATTCACGTCCCCTTGTGCGTTTACTTATTAAGGTCAGACGCGCTAACAGATATGGTAGCAGAGGTAATGGTTAGTCTCCTTAAGAGCTTATCATAGACATCCAGTACAGAGTAACAAGTGTTAAAAGAGATGGTAAGAGAGGCTGAGAGTTTGTCTCCTTAAAAACTCATCATAGACGTACGGTACAGAGTAACAGGTGTTAACAGTGTTGGTAAAAAGAGGTGAAGGTTTGTCTCCCTAGGAGCCTGCTATAGGTGTTCCCAGAGATGGTAGCAGCTTGATGAGTTGGTCCTTTGAGAGTTCATATTATTGAGATTTGGATTTTGGGGGGCGTGGCCAGCTACCGGGAGATGGCGCAAGCTTGATCTCCCGGCTCCGGAGGGACCGCTAGAATTTGGACCAAAAAGCGTGCCATCTTCGGGTGCCTCATCGACCGAGGGCGACCGCTGGCCTGGGGAAGACCCCCGGATGCCGCCTGGCCGCCGTCCTTGATCCGGGATGCGCGGGGAGCCAGAATCGGCCTGTCGGCTCTGGGGCGGACCTGTGGCCTACCTTGCCCCGACAAGCCGGGGCCTCGAGTGGCGCCGGGAGCCGCGGTGTGGTCGGTACGGCTGGAGAAGCGGCCCCGGCCAAGTAAGCCCTGGTGCCGCGGGCTGAAGTGGTGAGGCCTCCCCGTGAGGAGCGGGGGTAGAGCCGAGCGGCACTCGGCCCCTGGAGCAGCGAACGAAACCAGAAGCGGCCGGCGGAGGAGACGCGAGGCCAGCCTCTCATCCGACCGGAGCAGAGCACTGGAGACAACAGAAAACAACGCAGAGCAGCTGCGGGGGCCAACGTGATGACCCCCCGAGGGGGCACAAGTAAAGCAAGAAAATTATTGAAAGGAAAAAGAAAAAAAAAAAAAGAGAAAAGAAAAGAAAGGAAAGAAAAAGGGGGGAAGGAAAAAAAAAGAAGAAAAAAAAAGAAAGCAACAAGTGATAAAAGGACACTACAGAAGGGTATGGGCAGAACCCCAAAAACTTTAAAAAAAAAAAAAGAATACAGAAAACAAGAGAAAAAATAAAAACTGCCCAACATAGAGTGAACGGCTGGCCCGTAGCCCCCGCAGGGACTATTATCGGAGCAGCCGAAGTCAGAACCCAGTAAACGAGCAGTGGATGTGGACCCCACTGGTACCGCACTGGTACCGCGCTGACGGGCCCAGCCTGACGCCAATCTGGGGGACTAATCCTGAGCCCACGCTTGCTGTGACGCTGGAGCGCGGGAGTAAGTTGGCCTGAGTGGTGGCTCGGGCCTGCGCCTAGAGGTGCAGTCCTCCCCGCCTGACCTGACCGATGCCCCCCAAGGCCCGTCACAAAAAGAAAATCATGGACACTGCACCTCCACCGGCGTGTAAGGAAATGGAAGAACAGCCCCATCTGCAATCCAACATACAGGAAACCCTGGACAAAATTTTGGGGACGATTGAAGACACAAAGACAACGCTACAACACGACATCAACCAAGTAGCAGTCGAAGTGGACCTCCTAAGGGCAGACCACCATAAACTGGCGGACAGGGTCAAGGAAACGGAATCCACATTGGCAATTGTTGGACCGAAACAGAAGGATCTAGCGGCAGAGGTGACCTCCCTGGCTGCTAGAGTAACACGCTTAGAACAAAGGGCCGAGGACGCGGAGGGCAGAAACAGGAGGAACAATGTGCGAGTAGTGGGCCTTCCTGAGGGAGCCGAAGGGACCAACTTGGTGGACTTTCTGGAGTACTTCGCTGGTCTAGCTAGCCTGGCGGGAACTGTAGCTACAAGTTTGAACAAGTTGCAATGTTGCGTGATTTTCTGGGCTACCTGCAGGTGAGTAGGCGCCCGGGGCTGGGGGAGTTGGGTTTTACAGTTATTAGTTAGCTTGGCTAAGTGGTTGGCGATACACGATGGTAGGAAATGTTTGAACATGAGCGGGGATAGGGTGGTAACCTGGGGGAACCAAGGACACTATCATCAAATTACTGTATTAAGATGGCAGAATATAATTTTATAACATGGAATGTCAGGGGGATGAGCACACCTGCCAAAAGGCACAGAGTCCTCACCTACTTGAAGAGAAGAGGGGTGCAGGTGGCAATGCTGCAAGAGACCCACTTGATAGCTGGGGAGGTTGAGAAACTGAGGCGCAGATGGAGGGGACAGGTGTTTGCCACAGAGTACTCGGCCTACGCGAGGGGTGCACTGATATGGGTCAGGGCCGGGGTCCCACTGACAGTAGACTCATCCAACATAGATCGAGAGGGTAGGTTTGTGGTGTTAGAAGGAAGACTACATGGTATTCCAGTTGTCATGAGTTGCATTTATGCTCCCACTCAGAACCAGGTCCCCTTCCTGACCAATCTATCGAGCCACCTAACCCGCCAATGCGCAGGAGAATTGCTAGTGGGGGGGGACTTTAATGCAATACTGGACATTAACATGGACAGATCGACCCCACCGCTACAGGGCGCAGCGTCCACTAGAATAGCCAAACAGCTCTGTGAATGGTTGGACTCCTGGGGGCTGGTGGATGTTTGGCGGGAACAACACCCAAGCGACAGCAACTACTCCTATTACTCAGGTCTCCACTGGCTACATACAAGAATTGACAGAATAACATGTACCACGGGCCTGGCACGTTATGTGACCCACGCAGAGTACCTGGGCCGCACACTATCAGACCATAACCCCTTACTGGTGACACTAAGGGGGTCATTCTGACCCTGGCGGTCATTGACCGCCAGGGCCAACGACCACGGAAGCACTGCCAACAAGCTGGCGGTGCTTCCTGGCCAATTCTGACCGCGGCGGTAAAGCCGCGGTCAGAAAAGGGAAACCTGGCCAAAGGAAGCAAGCAGCGCCGCCATGAGGATTCCGACCCCCTTCCCGCCAGCCTGTTCCTGGCGGTTTACACCGCCAGGAAGAGGCTGGAGGGAACGGGTGTCGTGGGGCCCCTGGAGGCCCCTGCACTGCCCATGCCACTGGCATGGGCAGTGCAGGGGCCCCCTAACAGGGCCCCAGCAAGATTTTCAGTGTCTGCTTTGCAGACACTGAAAATCGCGACGGGTGCCACTGCACCCGTCGCACCCCAGCAACTCCGCCGGCTCCATTCGGAGCCGGCTTCATCGTTGCTGGGTCTTTCCCGCTTGGCCGGCGGGCGGCCTTTTGGCGGTCACCCGCCGGCCCAGCGGGAAAGTCAGAATGACCGCTGCGGTCATTTGACCGCGGTGCGGTCTTCTGGCGGTCTCCGCCCGGCGGGCGGCACCCGCCGGGGTCGGAATGACCCCCTAAGTATCTTAGGGGATAGACCCCCAATACCAACATGGAGACTGTCCCCAGCGGCGTTGGAAGATCAGGCATATAGAGAAGCCCTTCGGGCCCACTTGACAGAACACACCAAGATTAACAGCGGATCTACTGCGTCTAGGGCCATAGAATGGGAAACGCTTAAAGTGGTGAGAAGGGTTTTTTGCCTAGGCCAGTCGGTGGGGGTGAAACGCACACTCGAGAGGGAACTGATCTCCTCAGAGAAGAAAATACATGAATGGGAAGTGAGACGGGATCCTGGAACCCAAGAGAACGAGGAATATCAACGTGCCCGTAGAGAACATTCTCAGTTAGAGGAACAGCTTAGGTGCCATAGCACACAAAAATACCTGACATCAGTGCAATCAGAGGAAGGTAGATCGGGAAGGCTTCTAGCCTGGCTGGTGCGCCCAGGCGGAGGGGGAGAACCCATCAAAAGTGTGCGAGATAAAGAGGGAATTCACAGGCGTAGCCCAGGCCCAATCAATGAGGCTTTTAAGGGATATGACATGCACTTGTATAGGAAACCCCAAGACCTGGGGGTTGAAACCTTTCGAGATTTCCTGCAGCGAATCGCCCTCCTGACCTTAGACCCAGAAGGGAGAGATGAGCTAGGGGGACCAGTAACAGCGGAGGAGATAAGCGAGGCCATACTACAATTAGCTCCCGGAAAGACCCCCGGCACCGATGGCCTCCCAATGGACTTTTACAAAAAATATAGGACATTGTTAGTGGCCCAACTGGCTAAGGTATACGCGGAGGCTTTGCGACGAGGAGAGCTGCCAGTCACAATGCGGGAGGCCTTGGTGGTGCCGCTACCCAAAACAAAAAACAGGGAGGCACCAGTGACCGACTTACGCCCTTTATCAATGCTGAACAGCAATTTTAAGATCCTCAGTAAGATCATGGCTAACAGATTACTCCCCTGAATGACCACACTAGTGCACGCGGACCAAAATGGTTTCGTTCCTGGCCACAGCACATCGCTGAACCTGAGGCGGATCTTTGCTATTTTACACATGCCAGCTGCAGAGAAACCCCCCACAGGGGCCCTCTTAGCAGTAGACTTCGAAAAGGCCTTTGACTCCATCAGGTGGGATTACCTCAGGGCTGTGATGCTAGAGATGGGACTGGGAGAAAATTGGGTGAAGTGGGTGGACCTGTTGTATGCCTCCCCGCTAGCTAGGGTGAAGACGGGCAAAACAGTATCTGATTCATACCCGGTATATCGAGGAACTAGGCAGGGATGCCCCCTATCCCCGCTACTATTTGCCCTGGCAATCGAACCCCTAGCGGCCAAACTACGACAGGACGGAGTCGGCAAAGGAATTATCTGAGCCCAAACGAACATATTATTTCCCTATATGCAGACGACATCTTGGTGTACTTAAGAGATGGACCCAGTGGACTCCCCTGGGTGTTAAAGAACTTAGACGACTTCGGGGAACTATCGGGACTGCGTCTTAATCGAGGCAAAACATTCGTATTCCCCATAATGCCAAACAGCGTATGCCCCAAAACATTCCCCAGAGATGTGAATTGGGCCCCGCGAACTTTTAAATATCTGGGGATCCAGATATTCCACGAGCTGGCCGACCTCCGGGATGGCAACTTGGGTGACGCACTCCGGTCACTGCGCACCTCAGTTGGGTTCTGGCGATCACTAAAACTGACAACAATGGCTAGAGTGGCATTGTCTAAAATGGTGATGCTGCCCCGTCTCCTATACTTCTTTGCTAACGTACCGCTATGGATCCCCCCGGCATGGTTTTGAGAACTGAGCGCACTGCTCCGGGAATTGATATGGGATGTAGGTTGTAGGCGCTCAGCACTGTCGACTATGTGCAGACCGACACAAGATGGGGGCCTGGGGGCTCACGACTTTGAGGCATATTACTTGGCGTCCCAGCTGCAGTGGGTGGCGGGCTGGATGGTGGGCAGGGGACAGCTGGACCTAGTTAACTCCCAGGGCTCATTGGACATATACCGAATAATAGCGCGTATGATAGGGAAGAAGCTTTCCCCCCTCGGGGACAATTTAATGACTAGCACTGCGTCAGCATGCTGAAAAAGGTGTATGAGTAGGACTGGAGTTTGCATGCCCTACTCTCCGGCGCTGCCACTCACGGTCATGGTGGTGGAGCCGAAGAGTACCAGACCAGGGGGACGAGAGTTGGGCACATGGACGGATGCGGGAGTGACGACGGTAGGGGAACTCTATAGGGAAGGTAAACTACAGAGCTTCACCGAATTGGTGGGAAAAGGGATCCCTCGGGGTCAATTTCTTATGTATAGGAGGCTAGTGCACACTCTGAAGGACCATTGGGACACGATTAATGCTGAACCCGGGGTTCACGGAGTATTACACCTCCTGCTAACGTTGGGGGAAGAGTCTCACCTGATTACGAAAATATACCGAGCCCAGATAGAAGCTGCATTGGATCCCATGCGTGCACTAAGAGAGAGGTGGGAGAAAACAATCGGACATGAGCTAAATGAGACAGACTGGAACAGAGCTCTGGCTTATCCCCGGATGGTCTCTCGTAATACTCGACTACAATATATCCAATATAACTCCTTGCATAGAACATATCTTACCCCTCACCGACTGTTCCATATATATGGCGGGACCCCCAGGACATGCCCCAGATGTGGCAGCTGCGAAGCAGACTTTGCCCATATGATGTGGAAATGTGAGGTGCTACAGGTGGGCTGGAAGGCAGTTATAGAGCACATATCAGGATTATACTGCACGGTACTGCCGTTCACCCCTGATGTCTGTCTATTGGGTGTAAAGACGAATATGTCACAAGGGAAGATTGGGGGTCGTTTCTTGGATCTCGCCCTGGCCCTCTACAGGAGATTAATCACGAAGAGTTGGAAGGCTTCAAACCATCCCTCACTGGCTGAATGGAAAAGCGACGTTACGAAGTGGGCTCGGGCGGAATTACAGGTTCTAAAGTCAGAAGAGGCAAGGGGGATCAGGCAGTCCCCCATTGCCCCAGGGTGGGAAGAACCAATGATGAACTGGGTTACTGCAGGAGATAGACCAATGGCTCCCAACACAACACCAGCAGAAGCAGAAATCTGAGCGTAAATAGAAAGTAGACAGGGAATATCCTCAACAATACCACTAGCGAGAAAAAAAAGGAAAACACTAATGGGAAAAAACTAGTAAAAAATGCAGTAAACACGCGGCAGGCCAGAAGGATCAATCAAGAGGTGTGTACAGGTATACGTAGAGAACAGTAGTTAAACTCACGGAAAAGGTTGGCATTTCCCCCCAGGCACAATTGCCTTAGGGAATCACCCCCGCCGCTCAATACTAACACCACCCACAAAAGCCATCAAGTGTGTGTATAGTTTAGTGTTAAGTTGAAGCTGTTATATAAGCAGGCAAGAAGAATGGGTAGCACAAAGCGGCAAGGAACTAGATACTCATGGGAAACCACACTAGGACCAACACGCTTGTGGATAATAAAGTTTAGTTAAAGACAGGGGTGAGCGTTAAACCATGACACAAGCTACACATGAACACAAATAAAATATTGTATCCTCTTCAATACTATGCATGATGAGAATAAGATGCTCCCAACAATGTACTTGAGTGATGTAAACAGCGAATTGTTAATTGTTAATAAAAATATATTTAAAAAAAAAAATTTAGATTTGGATTTTATTTTTCAATGATGCAAATTGAAGAGAAAATTTTCCCTTAAGTCCAGAAATGACTTTCCCAGAATACTGGATCCTGCTAATGGTTGTTTGAGGATGTTCTCGGCATTCTAGTGACAGTGTGAATGAAGTAGGTTGCGCTTGCACAACTTATGCAAATCGCAGGTGAATTGTGAAGTTTGTGAGGGTTTTAGGGAGTTCGCGTCTCCAAATGAAGTTGTAGAAGGAGTGTGCGTACTCCGCAGTGTAAGATTAGGGAAGCTGTCAAACTTCAAATATGTGTGGCGCTTTGTGCTAAAAAATTGTCCACGTGGTTGTTGATGTATGGACCCTGCGTGATCTAAGACTCCGGAGTATATTGAAAAGTGTATGAGGCACTTGGTTTTATGTTGTAATCTGTCTGGTTTAGTAGGTTGATCAGGTGTGGTCGACAAGTCAGAGTGTGAGTAAAGCAAGTGAAAGAAAGATTTCAACTGAGATTTAGCATCCTATGTGCACCAGGACAGACCCATTGATCAACTGAGGGTAAAATTTGTAGGTCAAATTTTGCTTGCGAATCTGGGAGACAGGGAAAGAGGGAGTAGCTGAAAGTGCGTGAAGAGCCATCAGTCAAAAATTCGTAAGGTTTTTGAAGTGATTGTGTTACCTTTCCTGTAGTAAACCAGTAGACTTGATTTTTTAAAGTTTTTGGTTAGTGCTTGCAAATCTTGCATTAGTTCGCGTGAATCAGAGTTTGGGAGGACAAGCCTCAAGACTTTGTCAGCCTCAGTACGTGTGAGTGTGATGTCATTGGAGCCGCACTGGGATAGGTCAGTTACTGAGAAGGGTCGCGCACGGATTGGCAGCCGTCTGTGAGAGGCAATTTTTTGAGAAAGTGGGTGAAAGGAATCTGGGGATTAAAAGTCACTTCCTGATTCGATTTTGAATATCAAAAAGGTAGAAAAGATGAAACTCCTCAAAGCTTTAAAGACTGCCCTAAGGGGAGATGCATATAATACAACGAGTGTAGGCGAAGCTACACCGCCAGAAGGTACACCAGCTTACATTGTCATGGAAGAGAAGGGTGTTGCATCATGTCTTTGGCTAAAGCTGAATTTTTTTTGAAAATTGACAGAAAATGATGGGAACTTAGGGTTTCCTACAAATGGGATGTTCAATTTGAGGGTTTTGGAACATTTAAGGATGGTGCTATATGAATCGAAGCCCCTTCTGAGACCAGCACAGTTTGAGGCATTCGCGATTTAGGAGTTAGTAGCCAGACAGCAACAGCAACTGAAATTCAGGAGGAGGATGAAAAAGGCAGAAAGGACTTTAGCAAAGGCTAGAACAGTGTTCGGAGAGTTTGGAGGATGGAGACTTTGCACGGAATTGAGTTGTTTCCAGCAATTACGCAGCACAATGAGAAGGAAGGAAGGAATGAAAGCTACTAGAAAGTCTAACAGAAGTCTGTCTGAGAGTAGGAAGGCTAAAAAGTCTTCAACAGTGGAGGAGGAATAAGATGATGATGAATTTGTTACCAGTTATTGAGAGATGTCCCACCACCATATGCAGTACATGAGAGTAGTCTGAGTACCAGTGCTGATCCAACAGCCCTGACACAGGTCAATGGGACAACGAGTCCGGTGCAGGTTAATGCTAGCCTGACACAGAATGCGATGCAGAGTGGTCTTAATATGTCTACTACTCCTGTAGTGCAATATCAGGTGCATCCGTCACAGGTTCAGAGAATTTATCCTGATGTGCCCATTATGGAAACAACTTCGAACTTAATGGTGCCAGCGGAACAGGTTTACCCAAGACCGATGCTGGTTCAGACTGAACCAACTCCAATTTTACTGCCCAAAGTGAAGCCGCAGGTAATGCCAAGATTTACTCCAGAAGACGGGCGCAGTCAGATATGACTCTGATGATGAATCAAACTATGGGAATTACAGAACGTAAGTGCCAGAATAGCCCCAGATGCTTTATATCGCTACCAATTACTCTTGGTCCAGTTGTACCATTTTTTGCACTGAAGAAACCTACTGCAGGTGAACAGAGAGCAATGTCCCAGAATATAATGAGGAGAAGACATAATGAAAATGCTCGATTAGTCCCTTCTGTGGGACAGACTTTTGATGGATCAAGATCGTTGCTAGACCTTGGTCCATTTGTAGCGCTTCCAGATACTATGGCAGGGTCAAACTTTAGCCAGAGGTTGAAATGATTGACAACGCAGACCCCAAATGTAGCTGCACAGCAGGTGCCACCAGGCCAAGCAAGTGACATTTTGTTGCAAGGTTTGACAGCCCAGGAGTTGACTGAATGGTTAGACAAGCTGTACACTCCCACAGAGTGCTCCTAAGGGAGAGAAGTATTTGAATTATGCTAGGCTAAGCATGGAAGCGGGGAACTCATTGAGGGAACTATAGGGGTGAATATGTTGGAATCCTACACAGAGGCAGAGTTGAGATATTTGTGCCCGAAGATTACGAGAGAAGTGAGCAATGTGCATCAGAAATTTGCAGACCTGGCAGAGAAGTACGGTATAGAAATAGAGAAAAGGAATCATTTGAAAAGAAGTTACAGATTCGATTTTGAGGCTAAAGATTTTGAACACATGAGATCTGCCGGAAGGAAGGCACACCTTAAGGAATTGCTTCAAAGTGCTCAGACCTGGAGAGCTTTAGAAAAATGGGATGGCAGATGGGTAAAGAAGAGAGACAAGAGAAAAAGGGATTCTTCTGAGCTGACTGCAAATGTGCAGCAGGATAAAGATCCAGTGAAAATGTTACCAATGAGAGAGATTCCAGGGGGAATTTTGTTCATGTCCCGTGGAGCAGAAGTGACATTCTGTCATTTACAAGTGATTATCCAAAATTGAGAGACAAGCCAGTAGAGTGGTATCAGCAGACAGACAGGTTTGTGAAACTCGCAAAGTGCCTATGAGGAGACTTGAACACATTAATAGAGATAGTGGGTCCAGCAGATCTGTGGATTGAGTGGAAGAGGAGTGTAGGTTGGTCAACAAGCAAACCAGAGAGAGACAAGAATACAGGTGCATCGTCTCCTGAGGTAATGAAATATTACTCTAAGGTAATTGAATTTTTGACATCGAGAATTTTGCCAAAGAATATTCATTGGCAGGGGATTGACAGGACAGCTCAGGAAGCAAAGGAGTTGATACATGCATATTATGAGAGATTGTTGCAGGCATTCAAGAATTACAGTGGTTCAATTGAACTGAAAGACATGTTCAATTTTGTGTTCAGACTTGTGGAAGATCGAGACCCGAGACTAGCCAAATGATTAAGAGTCATTTGATTTGCTGGCAAGCAAAACCGATTGATGAGGTGTTGCAGTATGCGAAATAGTGTAGTGATGAGATTGAGTTGAAGCTGAAAATGTTGAAAGAGAAGGCAATGGTGATGCAGATTAAAGCAGCTCAAACAGGAGTGCAAGGGAATTTTCCACAGCAGTTACCACAGCAGCAGCAGGGAAAGATGATGGTTCAGCCCCAGATGAGAGGTAGAGGTCGTGGAGAAAATATGAATTGTGGTCCAGACTTGAGTACTGTAGTGGTTCAGAATGATTTGCAGGGAATGATAAAGTTATTGCCATGTCACGTTTCCGGAGCCTTTGGACATTGGAAACAGGAATGTCCGATGATGCTGCAGGAAGGTGTCATTCAGCTGAGTAATTACATCAATTCATTCCAGAATGTGAGAAGACCGAGAGTGAGAGGTCCTAATGCAAATTTTCAGAATAATGTGAATCAAGTGCCAGATTTCCAACCCATGCAGCAGGTGCAAATGCCACGTGTACAAATGTCACAGTAGCCGCCAATGCAACAGCAGGTTCCCATGGTACCTAGACAGCAAATTCAAATACCTCAAGCCCCGATGGAACAGCAACAGATGATGCTTTCTCAACAGGTCACAGGTCAGACGCTTAACCAAAGTAGTAACACAGTTCACCAATTCCCGTTACACAGTGAGAATGGAATAAATTGTGACTGGACGAGTGACAGTTCAGATGAAGAGCCGTGTGTGCTTGCAACTTCCTTAGAAGTAGATTAAAGAGGACCCTATGTGAAGTGAAAAGTCATGGGTCACAGAGTTTCATTCTTGGTTGTAATGGGAGCTACACGCTCTACAGTGAGAAGTGCAGAAGTTCCAAACTTGCCCCTTTCAGGTAGAACAGTTCAGGTTGTGGGAGTAGGAACCCAGTATTTGACAAGCCCGACTACAGATCCAGTTCAAGTTGAGATTGGTAATTTTCAGGGATTGCACAAATTCGTAGTCTGTGATTCAAGTCCGGTATCCCTACTGAGAAGAGACTTGCTGGGTAAAACGAAGTGTTCGATTACCTGTTCAAATGAGGGAATTGAGATTCAGACGAATAGTGATGATGAAGATGACCAAGCCCCAGAGACAGAGTGTGAAACTACAAATCAGGAGTACCCTCTGATTGAATTTTTCCTGATGTTCACAGTGAAAGAGCTTTATCCTGATTTGCAGGGAATGGTTAAAGAGAAAGTGTGGGATCTGACAGGAAAAGAAGTAGGTTTGATAAAGGGAGTTGAGCCAGTTAAAGTTACTGTGAAGCCGAATGCAGTTTTCCCTCAACTTCGGAGGTACCACATGCCGCAGGATGTCCTTATGAAGGTTGCTCAGATAATTGCAGACTTTGTAAAGCAAGGGGTTCTGAAGGAAGTATTAAACAGTCCATGTAATTCACCGACAATGGGTTTACAGAAGCCCTGTGGGAATGAATTAGATTGTGGTCAAATGTTGTCCCGTGGTGCCAAATCCAGCTGTGATAATGTTTCAGATTTCATGTGATGCTAAGTGGTTCACTGTCATTGATTTGTCGCAAGCCTTCTTTTCTATGCCTCTTCATGAGGATCGACAATTTCTCTTTTGTTTCAAATTTCTGGATCGAGTTTATCGCTGGTTCAGAATTCCTCAAGGGTTTTCACACACAGAGATGTCAGGATGTTTTTAGGGATGATAGGCTATTGTCGCCAATGGATTCCACATTTTTCAGTCATTTCGAGACCATTGCAGAAGCTGATTCATAACGAAGTCACTGATCCTATAGTGTTAGACCAGGCTAGAATGAAATCGTTCACTGAATCGAAAGAGAGTCTGTGCTAGTCTCTAGCGTTGGGTATGCCTGATTATGCGAAACCTTTCACATTGTTTTGTTATGAGCGTGATGCATGTTCTTTGTCTGTCTTGACACAGGTCCACGGAGGTGTAAATCGCCAGTAGCATATCTTTCCGCTACTTTGGACACAGTTGTAGCAGCCTTACCAGGTTGTTTGTGTACAGTTGCAGCAGTTATCAGAACTTTACACAGTATGAAGGCATTGTGATGGGACATCCCCTGACTGTAATGGACCCTCACTCTATTGAGATTCTACTTACCAGGACGAAAACCCCAAATTTGACTGGTGCAAGGTTGACCAGATATGAAAAGAGTATTCTAGGGTCACCAAATGTGTCATTAAAAAGATGTACAGTGCTGAACCAGGTAACCTTATTTCCAAACGAAAATGTTGAAATCGAAAGGATGGAAGATGTTGAGCATGATTGTCTTGAAGTAACCAACTTGTGCACCAAACCAAGACCTGATATTAGAGACACCTGACTGGAAGAAAATTACCAAATTATCTTTGTTATTGGTTCTTGTCTGAGAGACAATGCAGGGACAGTGAGAGCAGGATATGCCATGTGCACAATTACTGGTATTTTGGAAGCTTCTTGACTTCGAGGAGTATATTCTGCCCAACTAGCGGAACTGGTAGCCCTCACTAGAGCGTGCCATGTTTCTGCTTAGTTGAAAGTTACCATCTATAAGTATGGATTTGGAATAGTCCATGATTTTGGCGAGTTGTGCTCACAGAGAGGTTTCATGACCTATGCTGGTTCACCAGTGAGAAATGGTGAGAGAATTAAAGAATTGTTACATGCTATTCAAATGCCTGAAAAGATTGCCGTGGTAAAATGTAGTGCACATTTGAAGTTGCAGGACTTTGTGTCATTGGGAAATGGATATGCGGATCAAGTCGCAAGGTTTTGTGCATTGAACTGTATACCATTCAAAGACAAGTGGGAACTGTTATCTGAAAAAGATTAAACCTGTACAAGCTATGCATTGAAAGTTATTGACAGTTTGGAAGAATTGAAAATGTTACAAAATAATGCTGACAGGGAGGAAAAACGTTCATGGAGCAAAATGAAATGTGTACAAAGACAAGATGAATTGTGGGTTTCAGAGGAGGGTCAATTGGTTTTGCCAAACAGCCTGTTGTCTCAAATGGGGAGCTACTATCATGGTCAAGCACATATTGGGAGGGATGCAATGATTCAATTGTTCAAACATGATTGGTTTAACCCAAAGTTTAGACAATTTGCTGAAGCAGTTTGCCATTGTTGTGTCATTTGCAGGAAAAGGGACAGTGGTTAATTTGAGCCACATTGGAAGAGTGGGAAGTCCATTCAACAGAATGCAGATGGATTTTTTTGAGTTGCCTGCGTGTGGAGGTTTGAGATATGTGTTGGTGATTGTTTGCATCTTTAGTCACTGGATTGAAGCTTACCCTACACAAAGAAATGTCACACAGTAGCGAAACTACTGCTTAGGGAACTGATACCACGTTTCGGGTTTCCGATCTCTTTAGAATCAGATAGGGAAAGTCACTTCAACAATGAAGTAATTAAATTACTGTGTGCAGTGTTGAACATTGAGGAGAAGTTGCATTGTAGATACCTCCCTGAAGCATCAGGACTAGTGGAACAGATGAATGGCACCTTGAAGTCAAGAGTTGTAAAGATGTAAGCGCCCACAAATTTGAAATGGCCTGACGCATTGCCTTTAGTGTTGATGTCAATGAGAAACACACCTGACAGGAAGACAGGATTGTCGCCTCATGGGATCCTCAAGGGCAGAGCTATGAGGTTGTCAGCGGTGCCTGCAAATGCACTTGTGAACATTACAGATGATATGGTGTTGGACTACTGTAAAGGTCTGGCTGGTGTGGTTCGCTCTTTCTCTCAACAGGTGGAGGCTACCACACTGCCACTGATCCACGACCCAGGGCACAATCTGAGAGCTGCAGACTGGGTTGTGGTCCACGTGAGGAAAACGTGTTTGGAGTCTCGTTGGAAGGGACCTTATCAGGTAGTTCTGACAACTACCACAGTTGTGAAGTGTGCTGGAATTCAGAACTGGATTCATGCAAGTCACATGAAGAAAATGGCATGTCCACTGGATCATAAGGAACAAGAAGAGCTGTTGAGAGTACCAACAACAGTGAGACACGTCTCAGGGCCGGAAAGAGAACAAAGGGGAACTGAGACCGTATCTGAGCCCGCTGAGGATGGTTCAGTCACTCCTGTGAGAGACGAAGGAGAAGACCTCCAGGAGGGTGATGGAGAGCCTATCTCAATTGAGGCAGCAGGACAGCCTAGTCAGAGGAAAGCTTTCCCAGAAGCAGACGACTGTGAGAGACAAACAGAGCAATTACTAGACCCAGAGGGGAAAGGATTTGAGGTGGATCAAAGTCATTGTGAACTGACTCCTCCTAAACTGATTGCAGGTCCGTCAAGAGAAAACATTGCAGAACAAGTAGAAGGTTCAAGTTCGACTATGAAGAGAACCCTGACAAAAAGTCCACTGAAAGGAGATAAGTGGCCGGAGTCGCAAGTAGAAAGGGGAAAAGGAGTGGTTGTTGAGACAACAATTGAGAAAGAACTAGATACAACAAGGAGAGAAGATCTAAGTGAAGGAGAACTGAATGGTGATTGCAAATTGAAAAGAAAGAGAATAGCACGTCGAAGATACGCAGGTCCTGAATGGGCATTTGTAATTACAAGTAAATGGCAGCAAGAGTTTTTGTCTTTTTGTTTTGATAGAGATATTCCAGGTCAGTATTTTGGCACTTGAAGGAATCTGATGAACTGAACTGTTAAAACAATCTGAGAGAAATCTTTGAGAAAAGAGACTGTTGAAAGTAACTGGAAGAGACATTGATAACCTGCTTTGACTTTGAAACCTGATTTTGACAAGCTGCTTACTGCTTTTGACAAGGGATCCTGGAAGTGAGACTGAAAGCTATAAATAACTGCTGAAAAAGAGTTGTCTATTTTTGATTTTTGATGCAAGTTTTTCTAAAATTTTCTTCTGCTTTCTGAGTCTTCACAGATCATGAATAACATTAGTCAGCAGGGTAGGAATACTAGGCGCTGTAAATATATGAGTATTGGTTTGGCGATTATGTGTGGGATATTGTTTGTGGTATTGATTGTGGGTATATCTGTTCTTGAACCCAACCATATTTCTGCTTTTGAGATGACTACTACCCTAACGACAATAGAGAAAAAGTTGCATGGGGATACTAATGCACAAGGAGAACTTTCTTCTAAGGTGTTCTATCGCTTGTTGAGTGAGTATGTTGAGACAATGGATGCGAAGAATTGTTATGTGAGTAAGCAGATTCCTTCATCGGTTGAGGAAGGAGTTACCTACCATAGTTTGCCATTAACTTATGGAATAAGTTGTAGTCTGCTACTAACAAGATTTTATAACCAGGAGTACATACAGTACTTTTAATCAAATTATGATGTTGTTTTTTTGTTTGTTCCTATAATTAGGTATTGGAGTAGAGTAGCTAAAGATAATGACATAGTAATAGTTAGAGGTTTCTTTGAACCTACATTGATGCTTGGCACAGCTTATGCACATAGAAATAATCTGACATGCTTGCTTACACCTTTAGAGAAAAGCTTCTTAGATAACACAGATGACAGGAGAAAGGCATTAAAGGAGAAGTTAGTAAAAGGCTTAGAGAAAAGGACTTACAGGAATTATTATGCTAATAGTGCAATTAAAACGCAAGGAAATTAGCTTTAGATGCACAACACATAGGGAAACTTCTTATATACAGGCCTAAATCTCACACTGACACTTTGTTTGTGGGAATGAGTGAATGTAAGCATGTGTTTTTCTTTCAGAGTAAATGGATGTTTATGTTGAATGGACAGGGCCTGGCAATTCTCTGAATTTATTATATCTGTGGTGTTAATGCTTATTACCATCTTCCAAGAGGATGGTATGGGACATGTTATTTGGGGATAGTTTTGCCAAAGATTTGTCAAATGGATGATTTGAAGAAGTTTCTGAAAGTGACGGAATTACATCATAAGAGACAGAGAAGGGAGTCCTCTTCTGGTATAGTGGGAGATATATTTGGAGCAGTGATTCCTTCAGTGGGAGTCATTCTCAATTCAATAAAGATTCAAAAGTTGTCTACTTTTTTCAGGAGCCATATTTCTGATAGAAACTGAGTTAGCTGCTGATAGAGCTATGACTCTTCAAAATCGTCTTGCTTTAGACATTCTTTTAGCGAAGGATGGTGGAGTCTGTAGAATGATTAAATTTAGGCATTGCTGTTCGTATATTCCTGATAATAGTAGAGAAATTAGAGGCTTGATACTAATCTGACTAATGAAAGTGCTGATTTGAAAGAATTGAAATAACCAAGTGTTTTGGAATAGATTCTCAAAGTTTTTGCTTCAGTGGGAAATTGGCTCAGCAACATTTGGAATGGGATACTATTCAAAATCTTGCAAGGGTTATAGGGGGTTATTACAACTTTGGAGGAGGTGTTAATCCGTCCAAAAAGTGACGGTAAAGTGTCGGATATACCACCAGCCGTATTACGAGTTCCATAGGATATAATGGACTCGTAATACGGCTGGTGGTATATCTGTCACTTTACCGTCACTTTTGGGACGGATTAACACCTCCTCCAAAGTTGTAATAACCCCCATAATTTTTGTGGTTTGTTTAATTGGGATGTGGGGATTGTGTAAATTATGTGAAAGGATTAAATTGAAAATTTCAAAGAATAATCAGAGGAGGTAAGAAAAGAAAAGGGAAAAATTGTACAGAGACAATTCAGAGGGGAAACAAAAGTATGAAGGGATTGAATTAACAGAATTTTAGCTGATGCAAAAATTTGTGGGCAATAGTTAGTGTGATGACACATTTAGGGCCTCATTTTAACTTCGGCGGGCGGCGGGCACCGCCCGCCGGGCGGGAACCGCCACTTGGCTGCTCCGCGGTCAAAAGACCCCGGAGGCCATTCTGGCTTTCCTGCTGGGCCGGCGGGCGCTCGCCAAAGGGGCGCCCGCCAGCCCAGCGGGAAAAGCCCTGCAACGATGAAGCCGGCTCCGAATGGAGCCGGCGGAGTTGCAGGGGTGCGACGGGTGCAGTTGCACCCGTCGCGATTTTCACTGTCTGCAATGCAGTCAGTGAAAATCTTTATGGGGCCCTGTTAGGGGGCCCCTGCACTGCCCATGCCAGTGGCATGGGCAGTGCAGGGGCCCCCAGGGGCCCCACGACACCCGTTCCCGCCATCCTGTTCCTGGCGGTAAAAACCACCAGGAACAGGATGGCGGGAAGGGGGTCGGAATCTCCATGGCGGCGCTACTTGCAGCGCCGCCATGGAGATTCAGCCCAAGCAGGGGAAATCCGGCGGGAAACCGCCGGATTCCCTTTTCTGACCGCGGCTTTAACGCCGCGGTCAGAATGGGCATTGAAGCACCGCCAGCCTGTTGGCGGTGCTTCCGTGGGCCCCGCCGCCAGGGTCGGAATGACCCCCTTAGTCATCAGAGGAGGGATTGCCAGCGCAGGTGTTTTAATAAAAATTATTAATGAACGTTCATGTATTCTGAATAAGCGATTTGTGTAGAAAATATAGTAATGTAGAAAAATAATGCATGCATTGGAAAATGTGATTACAAAGAGTGGCCACCAATGGTGACAAAGTGAATTACATTTGTGAAATGTTGAATATATGTTTGGCTAATGTAGTAGTATGTCATATTAAGGGTTGTGCATTATGCTCTAGCTTTATTAATTGTAGGCCTTAACTAAGCAAATGTATTGGTCTAGTTTGCCAGGCCTTATATCAAAGCTGTATTTCTTAATGTTCAATAAATAGCTGTCCTAGAGAGTTAAACTGTGATTTTCTATTTTGCATTATGTGCTCGCAGCTGAGAATTGTTTCTCATGAGAATCGACTGCTAGAAAATGCTGTTCTCGTTAATGTAACATTTTATGTGTAATGCATGTGAGACTGACTTTCTCAGGAGGAGAACAATGGAGATACTGACTGGAGTGGAAGCTGCAACAATATTGTTACCTGACAAGCCGGATGATGAGGACGTTGCGAGACAACCAATCAACGACATGTGAACGGAGTAATAGTAGAATTCATAGATTTGTAGTTTTAGTTATATTGGACAAGGTGTGAACATGTGCTTAATTGACCAATGGGGATTTAGGAAGTAGTTTTAGTAGTTTTGATTTAACGACACCGCACAGGGGGAAGACGCACCATTTTATCTATTCTTCTGGAGGGTTTACCTCTATTCTTATGAGTTGCCTAAAGACTTTGCGTTTTCTGAACTTTGATGCTGAATCCTGGTGCCTTTCTGATCAACTGATGTCCTGAGGACGAAGACTGACTGTGCTTGCTGATCCACATTGAGGATAGGTATAATGAAATAGACTATTAATTCTTATGCATATTTGCTTTTTCTTTCTAGGTATCTTCACCATTGTTTTGATAGAGCCATACTTAGATGTTCTTCCAAATTTGTGTTACTAAATAGTTTTGCATGAAGCCCAACATGCTGATGCTAATCTGGTGTTAGTTAAAGATCCTCACTAATGAAATCATGCTAACAGGGATTAATGCTTGATGAATTTCTCTGCTAAACGTAATGTACGTGATTACTTTGCCGCAGTTGACTTTGTTACTGATTTGCGCCGTAACCTTAGAATGTGTTGTAGTTCAAGCTTTGATTAGATTACGTTTCTGCCGCCATTTTGGACAGCCAGTATTGTTTCCATATGTGTTTCATTTGATTTTGAGATTAGTCTACATGACCTTAGTGTTGTTAATATAGGAAAATAAATATTCTAACTTTTACTAAAAGGTCTGGTTATTTATGACTGAAAGGTCATGGTGCGTGACAATTACTGACTCCATTGATTGTTACTGTTATTGATTGCTGATGATTATTGTGTATTGATTATTGGTTATGTACTGGAGCTGTGGTAAGAACATCTTAATTTCGAGTCAAAAGGTTCATCAACCTATTTGCATCCTCTTGTAAGTTTACTTATTAAGGTCAGACGTGCTAACAAGAGTCTGAGTGGGTCTGTAAGTGGATGAGTGAATGTCTCAGTGGGTCTGTGAGTGGGTGCATGAGTGTCTAAGTGGCTCTGTGAATGAGTGCATGGATGTCTGAGTGGGTCCTTGAGTGGGTGTGTAAGTGGGTCTGTGAGTGGGTGCATGAGTGTGGGAGGTTTCATGAGTGTCTGTGTGAGTGTCTGAGTGCATCTCTGCTGAGTCTCTGAAAAAAAGCACAAATACATAGAGGGCAAGGTAGGAATACCCTAATCCCCACACCCTGGTACTGGGGTCCCCCTAGGACCTTGCCAGGACAAGTCAGCTTTTTTAAAAACATTTTTCGGCAGAAATAGCAATGGATCCGTGTATCAACTAAAAATAAATTACATTAAAAAAAACAAGCATGGATTCCCGTGCTTGTTTTTTTATGAGCCCCCCCAGGTGGGCCAGGTCCCTGGAGCTTATGGTATTATTAGCTTATTGAAGGGGGTGCATGCTGTCCTCCTCCCTAAGCCCCCCCTCCATAAACCTTTAAAGGCCCCCGGGGGCACTACCTCCCTGGGAATAGGTAAATGTATATTAGTGGGAGGCTGCGCGGATCCCCCTCTTTATTGAGCATTTGCCCTGGGGACCGCCACTTTCTCAGGGGACTGAAGATGTAAAAAGGGGAGAGGGCCACAGGGCCCACTCCAAGGTCATATTTGGCCCCGGGTGCCACCACCTCTCCAGGGCATGGCTAATATACTGAGTGGTCTTCCGGACCATTTCCGGCCCCTGGGACCACCATCTCCCTGAAGCCAGCCCTGTGCAAACAAAAGGAATGGGCCGTGCAGTCCCCTCATAGAGCCACCAATGGCCCTGGAGATCACAACCCTCCAGAGTGGCTTCCTATTTCCAGAGGTGCCCACTCTTAGGAGATAGCAGTTTGCTTTCACTTAGAAGGAGCTTTGACAGCTCCTACCAAGCAAGAGCAAACTGGAAGTTCCAACGGGCAGAAGCAGAAAAACAGTTTCCACTAGCTGGGAGTAGAATTTTCAACTGTTTTCCTGCCCACTGTGTAACAGAAAGGAATCAGATGAAAGAAATGCTTCCGCATGCAGGGAGTAGCTTTTTTGGCTCCTGAAAAGCAAAAGCAAACTGTTAGCACACTCCCAGCAGGAGGGAGCAGGAAAACTGCTCCCACTTGCTGGGAGCAGTCTTTTCATCTGTTTCCCTGCCCGCTTATAAGGATTGCTTCCGCACAGAGAGAGCAGCTTTTTTAGGAGCAATGCCAGCGGTAACTTGGCCCTGTCACATAAAATTTAGTGGTAATCAACTTCTGCCCACCTTTTAAACGGATGATAAACAGCTTACTAAAAAAGCCCCCATGAGAGCATTTCCCCCCAATTTTGGAGACGCATTTTGGAAGCAGGTGAATATGAGCATATCTCCACCAAAGAAAGAAGCACTTGCTGCATTTAATTAAGAGACCCTTGTTTGGTGGAAATTCAACTCTTTGTAGTCCTATCATCTTCTCCATACCAGGATTCATGTTATCAGTATGAAGACACTCCAGGAATAATCACATTGCCAAAATTATAAAACACATAAGGTCACTGGAGACATTACATCGGGGTCCTTTACTGTGCTGTAGTGGTAAATATGCACTATACATTTACCCAACTAGCTAGCACTTACTACTTTGCTTGTAGAAAGTAACCAGTTGGGTAGATATATAGCACATTTGTTATTGCTTATTTCATATTGCACAAAACTGAGGCCTCTTCATGGATAAATAAGCAGGTTAGTATGAATTATGGACACCGTTGCTCATTTCATAGAAATTATACCTCAACTCCCTCCCCCCCCGGGTGCCTAGGAAGGGTTGGGCACATGGCCGGCCGCAGGCCAAGCCCTCTGGCCCATCTATGCCATGCACAGCCTTTAGCTGTGCGTGGTGCAGGGTTAGATGCATACTGGGGCCAGGCCACAGGACTGGCCCTGCAGTCAAACCCGCCACGCACGGCCAAAGGTCATATGTTGCTCAGGTTTGGATGCTTATGAGTGGTTGCCTGCAGGGTCTGGCAACAGGCCAGGCCCTGCAGCTAACTGTCACCATGCCTGGACGAAGGGTTGGATGCCTACAGGGGGGTTGGCCACATGGGTTGACCAGAGGGCAGGCCCAGGGGCCATCCCCCGCCACGCCTTGGCACATGGCCAGCTAAATATATATTACATCAATCATGACATCTTCTATGGCATCAGTGATGTTGGGAACTTGGGCATGGCGGGGCACGAGTTATAGTTACTATAACAGTTAAATTGCTATGGTTTTGTGCCTGTAAATTCAGAACCTAACTATAATGTCCCTGTAACCTTTAGCTTTTTCAGAAAATTTGTAAGGCTTTTTAAATGCTAATTCCTATCTATAACGTGAATATATGTAAAGACAATTTTTTAAAAACGAAGGTTAAAGCTTAGTTATAGTTAGGAAAACTTATTTTCTCTATACAAACCAAGTTTAAACTACCCAAACTTTAAACATTCTAAAGTTATAGTTCTAACTTTAATTTACAATTTATAAACCACCACTGGTTACAGCTACTGGTGTCTGGATAGAGAGCTGAAAAGAGTGTGTAACAAAGTCTGATACTTATAATAATTTGAAGGTGGTGCATAAATTGTGGACAATAGTGGAGCAGGGTCCAGATGAGTGGCATAGAGTGGAGAGGTGTAGAGTAGAGTGGCGTAGAGTGGAATAGCGTATAGTGGAGTAGCTACAAGGGCAATGGATATATGTGAAAGTTAGCAGCAATGTAGAATATGGTGTGCAAGATAGTGAATTGCCCTGCCTTACATTCTCGAGATTTACCAATAAATGCAGGGCCATGCATGGTGGCTTTGCATTCCTTTGTAAATCTTACTTAAGTATTGCATTGCCTATGTGACAC
The DNA here is from genome assembly GCF_031143425.1 of Pleurodeles waltl. Classification (NCBI taxonomy): domain Eukaryota; kingdom Metazoa; phylum Chordata; class Amphibia; order Caudata; family Salamandridae; genus Pleurodeles; species Pleurodeles waltl. Next base: position 523,078,943 of record NC_090448.1, read on the forward strand.
CATGAATGACACAAAAGAACGACAATCTAATAACGCAGCTAGGCCTTAGTTATATTTTTGGCCATGGTATACCGTGATAAGTTTGTAGTATACTATGTTATAGAGCAATAACAAGCCAGTATATAATTGGGTAGTGGCTGTTTATTGAGAATGAAAAGGCGGGCATAATGTTTTTACTACACTTTGGCTGTGTTCAGTGCTAGGGACATATATATAGGTAAGTAGTAGGTCCCTACATATTACCACTTTATTAAAGGGTTAAAATGTAAGGAAATGTATTTATAATTTGAATATCTTTAAATACATTTACAGCAGTGTACTACGGTAGTTTCACAAAATTTAGGGCCCTATTATGAGTCTGGCGGTCACAAGACTCGCAGTGGCAGTCGAACCGCCACGGCTGCGGTGGTCCGACTGCCACATTACAACCCTGACGGTCATACAGCCAAAAGTCTGCCATCTCTGCCAGGATATTTGAAACCGATGGGATCAGGGCAGTTGTGATTGTAATGAGCCATGGCGGCACTGAAGTCAGCAGCGCCATACTGATTACAACCATGGTTTTTCCACCAACCTTTTCATGGTGTTTCAACCGCTATGAAAAGGCTCGCTACAGGGGTGCCTCTGCACTGTGCTTGCCCATGGCATTGGCACTGCAGGGGCCCCCCCTCCCCAGCACTGTCAGAATGCTCTGCAGGCAGTGCGCATTTTGAGGGTGTTAGGGAGCCCCCCGTGCGACTTCATTGGACTTAGCCCCCTGGGTAGCTGAGTCCAAAGCTGCTGCACGTTTTCCACTGGGCTGACCGGAGGAAACCTTGAGGTTTGGCCGGTCAACCCAGTGGAAAACGTGTAATGGGCTTAGTGGGGAGACTGCCAGCACCATGGCGGTCTTCTCATCTGGAGTTTGGCGGTCGGGATTTCCGACAGCCAAACTCGTAATTAGCTCCTTAGTGATGTTCTGCGAAAGTACCATGGTGACAGATATCACTAAGTTTAAATGCCTTATGATTTATAACTTAAAAATACTTAATCTACTTAACTGCAGTACGCTAAGCATCATCTCTGGACCATAATGTATAATCCTGCCAAATTTCATGTAAATACATTCAGTTGATTTTGCTCTTCATCAAATACAATAGTCTATGGAAAATGAATTGGTAGAAAATACGTTTTGTGACCCTGTTTTTACTTCGCAGCCCCTTTACGGTTCAACACAAACATTTACACCATCTCACAATGTAGAAAATGCTATAGGTCCGGAAAGTTTTGTGGTGATTCGTCAAACAGGTGGTAAGTTGTTAGGTAGGTAATATCCAAAGAATTCCAATCTTTGTGAATGGTAATGATAACTACAGAATGGCAATGATGTTTAATGTGATTTCTTTCTTTTCATCTATAGTATCTGTTATGTATTTCTTTATTGTTTTATATAATCATGTGACCCTAACTGTCTTTTAGTTGTTCATGTTGTAATTCTGAAGCTTCACATACGCAGTTTAGTTTCTTTTTGAGCTTCCTTGCTAACTTTAGTAGGATTGTGCTACGTATGAAGCCCAAAGTGAATGAAAGCCAATCATTGTTATAAAAATTAAGATTAGCATTTTTTCCCTCATGGCTAATTATCATGTCCTCCATACAGAAGTTTGTGTAGCTCCACATTAGGTCACTTTTACATTTTGTTGCACAGGAGTATATAAGGAAGATGCACTTAGTTTTTTATTTTGTGACCCAGAGAGCATGCAAAGAAAATTTATGTAGATTAAGGGCCTGATTTTGAGTTTGGCGGATGGGGTTACTTCATCACAAATGTGACGGATATCCCGTCTGCTGTATTATGATTCATAATATTCTATGGAAATCGTAATACGTGGATGGGATATCCCGTAACAGGTCCAACAAACTCTAAATCAGTTGTATGATAAACGTTATGCATTTGTTTATAGTTTTCCAGTTGTTCTTGTAGTAATTCTGAAACTTTAAATGCGCAATCTAGTTTATTCTTTGGGCTTCCTTGCTACTTTTAGCAGGATTGTGCTACATTTGAAGGCCGAAGTGAATGAAAGGCAATCATTGTTACTGTTATAAAAATTGAGATTATTATTTTTCTTACCGTATAATTATCACGCCTTCCAAATAGTAGTTAGTGTGGCTCACTGCAAGGTAAATTTTTCATTTTGTTGCAAAGGGTACATAAGAAAGGTGGTTTTTGTAAGGCTTGTTGAGCCAGTTTTATTTTGTGAGCCAGAGAACATGCAAAGAAAACTTATGTGAATAAAGATATATACTATTCGGTATGTATTAGTTTATAGGTTTTTAAATGGGGTTTTCAGATTTTCATGTAGTAAATTTGAAACTTTACATATGCATCCTAGTTTATTTTTTGGGCTTCCATGCTACTTTTAGTAGTATTATGCTACAAGAGATCACTAAGTTGAAAAACATTATAAATTAACATTTGCTTACCCAACCTACTTGTAGTATCCCACAGAACCCAGCTGACGGTTTTTGCGCTGTGTGAAATACGAGTCTATATAAAATGCATTGAATTTGAAGCTTCTTTAGGGACCCCCCCTTTTTTCTTGCACCCCCTTGAACAAATGCCACAAAACTTTCAGTCCTCCCAAAATGAAACAGGAGCAGCAGGTCTGCAAAGTTCCATGCTCATTTGTCAAGCAGGTGCAAAGTTATAAAGAGACAAAAATCCAAAAAATCCCTATCTCTGGTCACTCAAACTATAACTATATACATTTATATATATATTTTTTCCACTGGAAAACAAACTAAGATGAAAGTAATGTTACCTTTAGGTGAAAGTTTCAGTGACAAGGTAGCATTTTCAACAACAAAAAACAGCAGAATATCACCAGTTATATTTATCTCAAGTAACCATAACTTGTGCCCCAAAGTAACTATAACTCATGCCCATGTCATGCGCAGTGTTATCATCAATGATGTCAGCTCAGTTGTCACCAGTAATGCTATCAGTGATGTCATTAAGCACATCATGAGTGTTGTGATAGGTGAGACAGTGCAAGGCAAGGGCATTAGGTATAGTAACTTTAGGGCACAAGTTATAGTTATTTGAGAAAACTAAAAGTGGAGTATTTCATTGTTTTTGGGAGTTTAAAATGTTACATTGTCAATGAAAATTTCACCTAACTATAACATTACCTTAACCATTGTTTTTTTCTGTGAACTTCTAGGGGATTTTCTAACATCTTACTTCCTGCAGCACACAGTCTCCAGGCATGCACAGTGTGCCGTTGATCTCTCAGGCCCTGGGCTCACTCCTGCCCACTTACTGATTTTGTCAAAAAGTCACAACACCACAATATAAAACGTGGCCCAGTTGGCTCTATCAAATGATGAGCATATCAATATACATAAAGCTGATCTATCATCTTTGTCCACAAATCACCAATATTCTTAATCAAATATATATTGTAGTAATTCATACAATCCAATGTTTAATAACAGTGATTATTAAAAAATTAGGTAGCAATATTTTAAATAAAAATAAAATAAAATACCATGTCTCTGAGTCTTTTTTTAACATAGTTTTTATGATTGCATGTTGTGGGCTGAAAAATGTTAGAAGAAAGACTCAGGACATTTTATTTTTATAAAAAAATCAAATCAAATAAAAATGTCCATGAGCCTTTTGTTTTACATTTTGCAGCCCATAAAATGCAATCATAAAAACAACCACAAGAGGGCCTTGCACTCAAGTTGAAGAGCATAGAGCTCCAAATAAGAATGTTGTTTTAACAATATGGTTAGCTTTCCCGGGGTCCTGGAATTAATGACCGTAGAGACTTACTATATTTTATGTTGCTGGGAGGCTGCTGCACTCCTGCAGCCGCCACCCCAATAAAAATGCTTGGTGTGTCCATACACCTCCTAGGGACATCACCAAGCTCAATAGCCTTGCACGGCATTATGTGGTGTTCCTTCAAGGAGCAGTGGGTAATAAATGAGTGGCTGCTGCCCCTCATTTATTGTTCAGTTTTTGTGCTTATAATTTTTTTGTAGGTGTCTTGGTGCCCACTCGGGACACCCACATGTTTAATTTTGGTTGGAGGCCAAGGGAGGAGCTGGTAAGATTTTTATTAAGTGGATCAATCAATCGGTGGTTGTAAAGCGCAACTACTCACCTATTAGGGTCTCAAGGCGCTTGGGGTGGGGAGTGTAGTGTTTACCAGTGAGGAGGTTTAAAAAAGCCATGTCTTCAGTTCCTGCATGAAGCTGAGGAGGGAGGTTTTTGTCTGATGTGGATAGGTAGGGCATTCCAAGAGGTGGTTGCCAGTTAGAAAACAGATCATCCGCCTGTTCTGGTTTTCCTGATGCAGGGTACTTCTGCAAGAGAGAGCTGGGCTGAGCATAGGGCCCTTTGGGATACATAGAAGTTGAGTCGCTGGTTCAGGTAGGCTGGTCTGGTGTTGTGGAGGGCTTTGTGTGCGTGGGTGAGGATCTTGAACGTGATTCTTTTCCTTATGGGGAGTCAGTACAGTGTACGCAGGTGTTACGAGATGTGGCAGTGTCGAGGTAGGTAGAGGACCAGTCTGGCTATGGTGTTCTGGATGTTTTGCAATTTGCAACTGAGTTTTTTGTTGATTCTGGTGTAGAGTGCATTGCCGTAGTCCAGTCTTCTGGTAATGAGGGCGTGTTTGACGGTCTTTCTATGTGCGAGGGGGATCCACTTGAAGGCCTTGCATAGAAGGCGGAGGGTGCGGAAGCAGGTGGAGGTGACTGACTTGATTTGATGGTTCATGCTGAGGTCGGGGTCCAGGATGATTCTGAGGATGCAGGCTTGGCTGGAGGGAGTGGGCGGGTTTCCAAGGGTGGGTGGCCACCAGGAGTCGTTCCATGCATTGGGTTGAGGACCCATGATGAGTACTTCTGTCTTGTTTGTGTTAAGTTGAAGGCAGCTATTTCTCATGCTGTTGGCGACTGCTTCCATGCCTTCGTGGAAGTTGTGTCTGGCCTCGTCGGGTTCGTTGGAGAGGGAGATGATGAGTTGGGTGTCGTGGGCATAGGATATGATGTTTATTCTGTAGCTTCTGACGAGGGTGGTTAGCGGGGCCATACAGACGTTAAACAGCGTAGGGCTGAGGGAGGATCCCTGGGGCACTCCGCAGGTGGTGGGTGTGGGATCTGAGAGGAAGGGGGCGAGTCTCACTCATTGCGTTCTGCCGGAGAGGAAGGATTGGATCCAGTCGAGGGCCTTGTCTCTGATGCCGGCTTTGTGGAGTCTTCTTATCAGGGTGTGATGGGAGATTGTGTTGAATGCCACTGAGAGGTCTAGTAGGATAAGTGTGGCTGCCTCTCCCTTGTCCAGCAGGTAGTGAATGTCGTCTGTTGCTGCCAGGAGGGATGTTTTGTGCTGTGGTTTGTCCTGAAAAAGGATTGGGAGATGTCAAGGATGTTGTGGTCTTCTATAAACGTGGCGAGTTGGCTGTTGACTGCTTTTAGTAAGTAGGTAAGTAAGGAGAGACATGGGCCTGAAGTTTTTAAGGTCGATGGGGTCTGCCGAGGGTTTCTTGAGGAGGGGTTTGATCTATGCGTGTTTCCAGTCGTCGGGGAAGGTGGTGGCATCCAGTGAGCGGTTGATGGTGAGGCGGAGTTTGGGGGCGATGGTGTCTGCAGCTCTGTTGAAGATGTGATGGGGACATGGGTCCATGGGGGCCCTGGCATTTATGGACCTCATTGTTCTCAGTGTATCTTCGGTGGTGAGGGGGGTCCAGGTGGGGATTGTTGGTTTGTTGGTGTCAGGGTTTGGTAGTGGGGGTTCTGCACATAGGTTGTCCTTGCTGAAACTGTTGTAGATGGTCTTGAATTTGTGGTGGAAGTAGGTGTTTGAGTCTGTCACAGAGGTCCTGTGAGGGTGGGATGTCTGTTGTTTCACTGTTGGGTTGGACAAACTCCTTGATGATTCTATAGAGTTCCTTGCTGTTGTGTGCTTGTGAGGAGATTCTGTCTTGTATAGCTTTCTTTCTGGTGTTTCTGATGAGTTGGTGGTGTGCGGTGGTGGCGGCTCTGAAGTTGCTGTGGGCTTCTGGGGATTTGGTGTTTCTCCAGATTTTCTTGAGGAAGCGACAAGTGCGTCTAGATTCTCGGAGGGTGAACCAGCTGGCTTTCTTTGCGTGGGTGCTGTTGTTCTTTTTGAGGAGGGCTATTGTGTTGGCACAGTCGATTATCCATTTGTGTAAGGTGTGTGCTGCAGTGTTTGGGTCGTGTTTGTGTGCAATGGTGGGGGCGGCAATGGTGAGGGTTGCGGTGAGCTGATCATCGATTATTCTTGTCCAGTTTCAATGCAATGGTTAGAGATGGGGTCTGATGATGGTGGGTGTGTTGAGGTGAAGTGGATGCATCAGTGGTCTGTCCATGGGAGTTCCATGGTGTGACTGGAGGTAGTGGAGGTTCCTGTAGTGAAGATGGGATCCAGGGTGTGTCCTGCTGAGTGTTTTGGCTCTGTCACGATCTGTCGGAGTCCTATGTTGTGGAGGTTGTCTAGGAGGGATGCGGTGTTGGGGTCTTGTAGATTCTCGAGGTGGAAGTTGAGGTCTCCCAGCAGGGTGTAGCTGGTGGCTCTGATGGCTTGTGCGGCGATGCAGTCCGTGATGGAGTTGGCGAATGGTGTACGAGGTCCGGGGAGGGCGGTAGATAAGGGTTCCCCTGATGGTGGATGTCAGGCTGGTGTGTAGCTTGAAGTGGACGTGTTCAATCAGGCTTGTGGATTTTCTTCGGAGTCTTCGGAGTTTGAGTTCATGTGGAGGTTGGACCTGTGGACGATGGCAATTCCCCCCCCCCCCCAGGGTGGCTGGGGCGGTCTTTCTGGGAGATCTTGTATCCCTGGGGGATACCACTGTCCGGGCTTGAGGTGGTGTTGGTCCAGGTCTCTGTGGTGCTGTCAAGGAGGTCCCAGATTTCGGTGGCATGTTTATGAAGGGAGCGAACTGAATGCACTTCAGAGTTTTCGGGGTCGGAGTCTTGTTGCAGATGGGTTGTGCTGGGTCCAGGGTCTTGGTGCTGGTGCAAGTTTAGCGGCAGTGGAGGCAGATGAAGGGCCTGGAGATGCTTTCTTGCAGTTGTTGTTGCGTCCTGGGTTGAGTGCAATGAGTATTGCTGATGTGTAGAGGCGGCGTGTGGCAAGACCAGGGGTCCTGGAGCTGGTTGCGTTCTGGTCACTGACGGGTACAGAAGGGCTTGCCTTAGGCACGCCTTTGGCGCACCAGCAGCACAGCCACGCATCGGCCGCCATTAAGTAGGGAGGGGGAGGAGAGGACAGCTGGGAGGCACGAGTGAGAAATGTCACAAAAAAAGGGGGCGGGCTGCGGGGCAGCAGTGGCGGGGATAGAGCACGAGAGAGAGGAGGGGGGCTGCCCACAGGGACAGCAGCGGCAGGGATAGAGTGCGCGAGAGAGAAGAGGTGTGGGGCCTCAGGGGCAGCGAGGACAGAGAGAGAGGGGGGAGAGCGAGAGAGATGCAAATGTGAGCAGAGTAGGAGCGAACAGGGAAAAATTGGAAAAAAAGTCCAGAAGCAAAAGACATAAAAAGACATAGCACACAAAAGAAAAAAGAATTACAACGAGGGGAAAGGAGAAAAGAGGCAGAGGGCAGCCTAGCAGAAGAGCAGAGCTGTCCCACTAGACACCAGGGATGAGGTGCAGGCAAAAGCCTGCGGATGGAAGAGGGCCTCGAACTACTGACAGACTTCCGAGTTCAGGGACAGAAGGGCTTCACTTGCCGGTGGAGCTACAAGGTGGTAAAGTAGTTCACTCATCAGGTCAGTGAGGTTGTTCTACCTACCGCTAAGTGGATGATCTCGTACCCACCTAGTGCACCCACAGCTCCATTTCTGTTGGGGCTGGGGAGGGAGGGCCTGTATGGCCCAAGTCAGCTCTTCTGGCAGGAACCAGCCCTTTTTTTAAATTTAGTGACTGGTGCCTCAGAGCCCACCAGAAACACCCACACTGCTGACTCTGTTGGTTACCCGCGGCCCCCAGCCAATCACCATACTGGGTGTTGGTGGGTGTCAGCACCTTTCCTTTGCTCCTGAGTGGGAGCAAAATTTAATTTTTTAACTGCTTCTGCCAGGCAGGAGCAAAGTTGACTTCCCTACTCAAGTGAGCGTTGGCACGGTGTGGGCACTCCTCAACACTGTAAAGTATCGGGCCCTGGGGGACCAATAACAGGGCATGCACACCCTCCCTTTTTCAGAAAAGTTCGTCCCAGGAGATAGGGTCCCCGGGGTCTGAGGAGGCCCAGAGAGTGGGGCCGTGAGCCACTGCCCTTTATTTAAAATCAGCTTCAGGAATGGGGTCCCCAGGGATCGAGTGTAGCCTGGGCAGGAGGACCAAACAGCCCTCACCTACATTAGTTAATTGGCCCCAGGGGATGGGGACCACAGGCCTCATTGAGGTCTGCATGCCCCATCCCCTTATTACTTTTGCCCTAGGAGATGGGGTCCCTGTGGCCTTCTAGAGACTTGGGGCAGGGGGATGGGGCCTCTAAGACCATAATCCTCTCGGGTGCGTACATACATGTCCCCTTCTCGAAATAACAATATTATTGACCCCTGGCACATGACCCATCCCTGGGTTAATTTAAAGAGAAAATAATGTGGCAGGACGACTGCAGGATTAAAGCAAAAACCCCAGTTCCAGAGACCCTCTACAAGGTCTAAGTGGGCAGAGTATCCCAACCCTCCCCCATATAATTTTTTTTAATATATTTTCAGAAATCACGTAAATAGGTGATGCAACATTTTCTTTCATGGTTGTGACTAGCTAGTTAGGGTGCTTTCTCACAGCGACCTTCTATCCCATGGAAGCGAGAGAGAAAAAAAGCCAACTAAGCCATTCAGACCACTCTATTTTTCCAAAGTTGTGCTCACAATACTCTTGCAAGAGTCCCTTGAACTCAATCATCCAGAAATACAAATATTTTTTAACCTTAATTACTCAAAAACTACTGAACAGATTTACACCAAATCACAAAAACACATTTTCTCGACCAAGATCTAGCTTCCAGACAAATTTGTTGTAATTCCATTCAGCAGTTTTCTTTCAGTATCACATTCCAAATAAGTCTATGGAAAATGCATGGGTATTTTGAGCTTTGCGACCCCTTCTTCGCTGCCACCTCTTGACAGATCACCCAGAAACAAAGCAAAAAAGGAGTACTTTTTTGGAAAGTTTTATTAATATTTTCAAACAGCACCAAAGTTATTAGCAACCAAATAACCAAAAAAGACATTTCCTATGGTAAGTGGGTGACATTTGAGATGTCATCAGTGATGTCATCAGTGATGTCACTGACCACCTTTGTTTTTTTAGAGAATTTCAAAGGTTTTTTAAATTTCATTTCCTAATATATCCCTGGAACCTTTGGTTTTTTCAGCGAATTTCTAAGGTTTTTTAATGTTATTTCTGAACTATAACATCCCTGCAACCATTTTTTCAGTGAATTTCATCATTTGTTGTGACATAAATTGTACTACACTTTCACCTATAAGTTCAATTTAATAATACTCATTTTTGCAAGTTTATAAATAAATGATATTCTCACATTTATTAATATTATTATATTATACATTTTAAAAAGTAACAATTAACAATTCAAGTTAATCTACCTTATCTAGTGTTTTTGTAAAGGCAATACAACTAGTTTTTCTCTTTTTTTAATCATTTTATGGAACGGCTGATCCGCCCGAATTTGAGAATGGGATGAAATCGCAGTGGATCCACATATTCATTAAAACATTTAAAAAATATATAAATAAGATATACAAGCCACTCACACGTTAAGATTGACATCAGAGAAAACATATCCATACATTATTAGTTGGAAGCCTATGTGTGTGTTAAAACCATGGGAACCGTCCAGCCCAAACTGCCAGAACAGGTCCTCATTGGACCTGAAACAAGCATCCTGGGACTGGTTTTGGAGTAGCACCCCTCCTCAGACAGGCTAGCTTGAATCCAGTGGCAAAATGAGCAAGAAACCCACATCTGGGCATACCCTGGGCCACTAAGGGTGATTTTAGCAACACAAAAGGATGATGGCCAGGATGCTGAAACTTTTCAAACCCTCACCCCCCTAGTCACAGATCTGGGTTTCATCCATCGATCTTTTGCTCACCGTACCACCTCAGTTTGGACCCAGCCAAATGCAAATCAGCCTTGACTCTGATCCCCATGGGAACCGTCCAGCCCGAACTGCCAGGTCAGGCCAGGTCATCCCTGAACTTGAAACAGGCCTCCTGGGACCGGTTTTGGGGTTTCACTCCTACATAGCCAGGCTAGCTTTAATCCAGTGACACAGTGAGCAAGCGACCCACGTCTGGGCATACCCTGGCCACTAAGGGTGACTTTAGCAACACAAACGAATGATGGACGGAGTGCTGAAACTCTTCAAACACTCAATCCCAGTCACAGATCAAGGCTTAATCCATTGTTCTTTTGTTCACCATGCCACCCCAATTTGGAACCATCCGTATGGAAATCAGTCTTGACCCTATTTGCCATGGGAACAGTTCAAACTGAACTGCCAGGCCAGGTCCTCGCTGGACCAGAAGCAAGCATCCTGGGACCCATTTGGGGTATCACCCCTCTTCAGCCAGGATGGTTTGAATCCTGTGGCACAGTGAGCAAGGGAACCAGGTCTGGGCACAACCTGATCACTAAAATCACACTTCCTGTTAAACAAACGTAAATGTGGATAAAGTAATCAAAGAACACAGCTGACGGGGGCAGTACTTGACAGGTATCATGTGCCCTACTATCAAGGCACAAAGAACAATAGTCTAATAGGTCCACTATATACTAGGTTATACAAAGATACCCAAGCACTCAAATAGTATTCTGAAAGTAATTAGAACTCCATAAAGTACTTCCAAAGTCCTAAGCTATCTTATTTTTACATGTAAGTCACCCCTAAGGTATGCCCTAAGTGCCCCCAGGGCTTGGTGCAGTGTAACTATAAGCAGGGACTTTATATGGTGAAGGAAGAAGAGCCAAATTTGTTTTTCCCCATTGTAGTGAATGGGCTCTACAGGCTAACATGGAGAGACTTAATCTTAAAATAATAAAGTATTTTTTCCATAGGAAAGAGCTAAACATAGCAGGTTTGGTGCAAATTCAAAGTTATAATAAACCCAACATCTTGCCACTGTTACATTTAATATACCTTAAACAGGGAAAGAGTTTTAGAACTCTTGCTAAAAGTTACCAACTTAGCATTGTAGTTCCCTTCTCCAGTTGGCCAGCCTCTGGCAGTCTGAGCCAGGCTGCCTTGATGAGGTGTATAGTGGCCTGGGCTGAAACAAAGTAAGCATCTGGTGGGGCGAGATCTGCCTCTGCAGATGGTAGAACAGGATCGGGGGAGAGCAGCCAAACTGGACTTCAAAGGAAGGAAGGAAGGACATTTGGGACAGCAACTGGACCTCCCCCATTTCCTGCAGCCGCAGACAACCAGGTACACCCTGATTAGATTAAGAGAGGGCTGAAAAGGGGGGTGTTAAGGGAAACTTAGCCTCACCAGTGGACAGACTCAGCCAAATCTAAACCCTAAGACTGAATTTTTGCCATCATGGATTTTGGAGGAATGTTGCTCCCTGGGATTGATTTTTGCCACACTTCCCAGGAAGTGGTCACTAAAGGGGGTGGTGACCTCCACATGATTGGACAGGAGCACCCCCCTGCTTTCCACCCCAGGAACAAGGATAAATATGACAGAGCTGCACCCCACTTCAGATCTCTACTGGACAAAGACAAGAAGGAAAAGGACTAGCCTGCACCTGGACACTGCACTCAGGACTCCACAAGCTGCATACTTTGGGCTTCATCAAGAAAAGGACTTTGCCTCACCTTTACATCTCCAAGAAGGGACTTCCTGTAAGCTACATGTAGAAAGGAGCTGACCAAAGTCCCCTGCATCAAGTCCTGCAAAATTAGCTCAGATGACTAGTAACCAGTGGTCATTTAAGGATCTGGACCAGGTGCATTCTAGGACTTGAAGTCCTAACCCCCAAGGAGCAACTCAGAGCTTCTGGAACATTTGGGTGAGTTGTGAACACCTGAAAGACCATAAATGTATTTCTGAAAGAAGATTCAGAGGTTTGGAGAAGTGTGGAGCAACTTTGGAAAAAAGCTCCATAAGTAGACCGACCCAACGTCGCGAGTCAAGCCAGCCAACCTCGACCGCGACCCAGCCTCACTTGCAGGCTCGTCCCACTAAAATGCTCTGGAGCCCTAAACTTCCAGGATTTGACTGGGGAGCTCGCAGAAAGGCAATTTGACAACCTAGCGTTGCAATCGGCTTGCCTTGAAGGATCATCAAACGTTTGGGAAGAAAAGCTCCAGAAACGTTTCAACATCTGAAGGTAAAAGTTTGACTGAGGCCTCCCGTGCAGTGTATCCGAGAAGGGCTCCAATGAGGTCAGCTTCAACTTTTGACCTAGTCCCGGACGAAAGATTCCATCTGAAAAAGTTTCTAAGTCCTAACATAGAAAATTTGACTGAGGCCTCCCGCACAGCCTATCCGAAGAGGGCTCCAGCGAGGTCGGCCTCAACTTGTGACTTCATCCCAGTCTAATTAAAATCTTCAAGAAAACCTCATAGTGTGAAGGTAAAACTTCAACCAAGGCCTCCCGCTCAGTGTAGCCGAGCAGGGCTCCATCGGGGTCAGCCTCAACTTTTGACTTTGCCCCGGTCAAGTGCAGCCAGATGTCCCGAGTGGGGTTTTTGATTTTTAAGCACTAGAAAACATTTAGGGCTCGATTTTGAGTTTGGCAGATGAAAACTCTGTCTGCCAAACTCCTGACAGGGTGGCAGCCGCCTACATGGCGATCTCTCTACTGTCTGGCCACTGCCCTAGCAGGAAACAGTCTATACATTGACTCTGGCTCACAATCAAGCCGGCGGCAATGCTGTAGCCTGCAGGGTGCACCAGCACTCTCGCAATGTGTGAACACTGCGATGGTGCTGGCAAGGGGGGTTCCTGCACTGCCCATGCCAAGTACATGGGCAGTGCAGGGCCCCCTTGAGGCACCTTGAGCCTGTTCCCCACCAGCCTCTTCATGACGGTGCTCCTGCCATGAATAGGCTGGCGGAGAACGAGGTCATAATCCCCAGGGCAGCACTGCTTTCAGCGCTGTCCTTTCGGATTAGGACCTCCGCCTACCTCCAGACTGCCTGGGTCTCTGATCCTGGTGGAACTGGCGGGTCCCTGGCAGCCTGACCACCAGGGCTGTAATATAGCACTCAGACCATTGCACTGGGGGCGGTGAGACCACCATCCGCAAGTCTGGTGGTCTAGTGACTGACAGACTCTTAATGAGGCCCTTAATCTTTAAAAAATCTCTGGTTCCCTTTATTGAATTATTGTAATTTTGGTGTCATTTTAAAGATAAACATATAGGCCCTCATTCCGACCTCAGTGGTCTTTTCGAAAGACGGACAAGGTCCCGCCGGACCGAAGACCGCTAGTGTTGGCGGTCTTCCGCCAACCATATTATGACTGGTGGCGACCCTCCGCCATTATCTGGTCGGAGAGCCGCCAACAGCCATTCTGGCGGTCGGCGGTGAAGTGGAGGTTTCTTCTGTATCACCACCACATCATCAAAACACAGCCCACAGAATTGCGTGCCAGTATTCGGCGTGCGGGTGTTCTGGTGACGGTGTGCTGGCGGCGGAGCAGCTTCCATGGAATTGTGTTCCCTCCCAGAGGACCACCGAAGCAGGTAAGATGATCGTCTGACAGGGGCAGGGGTGGGGGGGTGTTGTGGGGTGTGTGGTGTGTGTGTGAATGGGGGTGTGAGTGTGAGTGTTTAGAGGGGGTGTGTGGGTGCGTGTATGTTTGTGGGGGTGTGATGTGCTTAGTGGGGATGAAACATATATGTTTGTGTGCATGTGTGCTTGTACGAGCACGTGTATGTGTGTGAGTGTTGTCAACGTGTGTGAGTGAGGGGTATGTTTGGGGGGCCTATGGGGGTCAGGGCGGGGGGTGGGGAGGGGGCCCTACCACCTTTGGGAGGTTGGTAGGGAGGTCATGGGTGTTGGGGTGAACTTCTGGCAGGGGAGGGGGAGACCCCTATCAGTGCCAGGGAATGAATTCCCTGGCACTGATAGTGTCTACCGCCTTGGTTTTCGTGGCGGTTCAGAATCCACGAAATCCATGGCGGTATGCGGGGTCATGATCCAGCAGGCAGACTAGTGACGGCTGCCGGGCTGGAGACCGTTGTCTCCAGCCTGGCGGTCATTTCCAGCGTGGTGGACGGTGTGGCACATTGGCGGTTTGGCATGTGCCAAACCGCTAATGTCATAATGGGGCGGTAATTACCCCCAGCCTGTTTGCAATCCTACCACCTACATTGCACCGTCCTCCAGGGTTGTAATGAGAGCCATAATCTCTTTTTATAAATTGGTCTTGGATTTTTATTGCGTTTTGAGATTTACTTATTCACTGTTTTGTTGATATTAAATGTTTTACACACATGTATCTTAAGTTAAGCCTAACTGCTCATGACCAAGCCACCAAGGGTTGAGCCAAGATTAATTTATTGAGACCTTGACGTTTGTGGCCTATTGTTTAGTATAGGTACCTATCTGCCCTTACCAATAATCCACTTTCCAATATTTATTAACATGAAAACATTTATGTATAATGCTGAGCTAATATCTAATTGTCAACAACTTTTACATGTATACGTTTTCAATGTGGTGACACACAGTGACTTTGTTACGCCACACTAGTCAAAATCATTTTCAATCTATATGTATACTTATATTTGTACATGTGTTGACACACTGACAGATAACACTTTTATGATAACTATTATACCATAGTCTAATATAGTGGGACAGTGATAATGTTGCCTTACTTTTGCCTTGTTTGTGTTACTCTCTCTCTTGTTGACCATGTCGGACTTTTCAACAAACTTTTTTGTTTTTCCTCTTTTCCTAAACAATTTGACATACCAAGATGGCTTAATAAGGGCTTGCCTTCTAATAGTCCTTTCACTGTTTTCTTGACAGGACCAGTTTTTAATTGAGAAATGTATGACATCCTTTTCTATACTTTAGACCCAGCATTATCTTTACTGTTGGACAGAAAGGTACTGTATTTGCCCTACGTTACGGGTTTTCAAAATGTGCTGCTGTTTATTTTGGCTCACTTTCCCTAACCCCTTAGCTGCTGGGCCTTTCCCCCCCCAGTGCTGAGCCCTTTCTTGGCTATTTGGGGTAGTTCGCACTTAGGCCTTCATAACATTTTGTCCACATAAGCTAACCACGCCAAATTTGCGTCCTTTTTTTCCAACATCCTAGGGATTCTAATGGTACCCAGAGTTTGTGGTTTCCCCTGGAGGAGACCAAGAAAATAGCCAAAATACAGTGAAAATTTCATTTTTTCCAAAAAAATGGGAAAAAAGGGCTGCCGAAGAAGGCTTGTGGTTTTTTTCCCTGAAAATGCCATCAACAAAGAGTTTCGGGTGCTGAAATCACTATCTTCCCACCTTTCAGGAACGGGCAGACTTGAATCAGAAAACCACATTTTTCAACACAAATTTGGCATTTTACTGGGACATACCCCATTTTTACTATTTTTGGTGCTTTCAGCCTCCTTCCAGTTAGTGACAAGAATGGGTATGAAACCAATGCTGGATCCTGGAATGCTAAACATTTCTGAAAACTAGACAAAATCCTGAATTCAGCGAGGGGTCATTTGTGTAGATCCTACAAGGTTTTCCTACAGAAAATAACAGCTGAAATAAAAAAATATTGAAATTGAGCTGAAAACAACAGCCATTTTTCTTTATGTTTTACTCTGTAACTTTTTCCTGCGATGTCAGATTTCCAAAAGCAATATACAGTTTTGTCTGCTGGACTCTTATGGTTGCGGGGATAT
The DNA here is from genome assembly GCF_031143425.1 of Pleurodeles waltl. Lineage (NCBI taxonomy): Eukaryota > Metazoa > Chordata > Amphibia > Caudata > Salamandridae > Pleurodeles > Pleurodeles waltl. The sequence continues at coordinate 523,094,852 of NC_090448.1, forward strand.
AAAGGGCTTGTAGGTTCATCAAGAACCCTAGGTACCCAGAGCCAATAAATGAGCTGCACCCTGCAGTTGGTTTTCATTCTATACTGGGTATACAGCAATTCATTTGCTGAAATATGAAGAGTGAAAAATAGGTATCAAGAAAACCTTTGCATTTCCAAAATGGACTCAAGATAAGGTTTTGAGGAGCAGTAGTTATTTGCACATCTCTGAATTCCGGGGTGCCCATACTAGCATGTGAATTGCAGGGCATTTCTCAAATAGACGTCTTTTTTACACACTCTCTTATGTTTGGAAGGAAAAAATGTAGAGAAAGATAACACTTGTTTTGCTATTCTATGTTCCCCCAAGTCTCCCGATAAAAATGATACCTCACTTGTGTGGGTAGGCCTAGCACCCGCAACAGGAAATGCCCCAAAACACAACGTGGACACATCCCATTTTTTTGACAGAAAACAGAGCTGTTTTTTGCAAAGTGCCTACCCGTAGATTTTGGCCTCTAGCTCAGCCGGCACCTAGGGAAACCTACCAACCCTATGCATTTTTGAAAACTAGAGACCTAGGGGAATCCAAGATGGGGTGACTTGTGGGGCTCTGACCAGGTTCTGTTACCCAGAATCCTTTGCAAACCTCAAAAAGTGGCAAAAAAAACTAGTTTTCCTCACATTTCGGTGACAGAAAGTTCTGGAATCTGAGAGGAGCCACAAATGTCCTTCCACCCAGCGTTCCCCCAAGTCTCCTGATAAAAATGATACCTCACTTGTGTGGGTAGGCCTAGCGCCCGCAACAGGAAATGCCCCAAAATACAACGTGGACACATCAAATTTTTTGATAGAATACAGAGCTGTTTTTTGAAAAGTGCCTACCTGTAGATTTTGGCCTCTAGCTCAGCCGACACATAGGGAAACCTACCAAACCTGTGCATTTTTTTAAAACTAGAGACCTAGGGGAATCCAAGATGGGGTGACTTGTGGGGCTCTGACCAGGTTCTGTTACCCAGAATCCTTTGCAAACCTCAAAAAGTGGCTAACAAAACAAGTTTTCCTCACATTTCGGTGACATAAAGTTCTGGAATCTGAGAGGAGCCACAAATGTCCTTCCACCCAGCGTTCCCCCAAGTCTCCCGATAAAAATGATACCTCACTTGTGTGGGTAGGCCTAGCGCCCGCGACAGGAAATGCCCCAAAACACAACGTGGACACATCACATTTTTTGACAGAATACAGAGCTGTTTTTTGCAAAGTGCCTACCTGTAGATTTTGGCCTCTAGCTCAGCCGGCACATAAGGAAACCTACCAAACCTGTGCATTTTTTAAAACTAGAGACCTAGGGGAATCCAAGATGGGGTGACTTGTGGGGCTCTGACCAGGTTCTGTTACCCAGAATCCTTTGCAAACCTCAAAAAGTGGCTAATAAAACAAGTTTTCCTCACATTATGGTGACAGAAAGTTCTGGAATCTGAGAGGAGCCACAAATTTCCTTCCACCCAGCGTTCCCCCAAGTCTCCCGATAAAAATGATACCTCACTTGTGTGGGTAGGCCTAGCGCCCGCAACAGGAAATGCCCCAAAACACAACGTGGACACATCCCATTTTTTTGACAGAAAACAGAGCTGTTTTTTGCAAAGTGCCTACCTGTAGATTTTGGCCTCTAGCTCAGCCGGCACCTAGGGAAACCTACCAACCCTATGCATTTTTGAAAACTAGAGACCTAGGGGAATCCAAGATGGGGTGACTTGTGGGGCTCTGACCAGGTTCTGTTACCCAGAATCCTTTGCAAACCTCAAAAAGTGGCAAAAAAAACTAGTTTTCCTCACATTTCGGTGACAGAAAGTTCTGGAATCTGAGAGGAGCCACAAATTTCCTTCCACCCAGCGTTCCCCCAAGTCTCCCGATAAAAATGATACCTCACTTGTGTGGGTAAGCCTAGCGCCCGCGACAGGAAATGCCCCAAAACACAACGTGGACACATCACATTTTTTGACAGAATACAGAGCTGTTTTTTGCAAAGTGCCTACCTGTAGATTTTGGCCTCTAGCTCAGCCGACACATAGGGAAACCTACCAAACCTGTGCATTTTTTAAAACTAAAGACCTAGGGGAATCCAAGATGGGGTGACTTGTGGGGCTCTGACCAGGTTCTGTTACCCAGAATCCTTTGCAAACCTCAAAAAGTGGCTAAAAAAACAAGTTTTCCTCACATTTCGGTGACATAAAGTTCTGGAATCTGAGAGGAGCCACAAATTTCCTTCCACCCAGCGTTCCCCCAAGTCTCCCGATAAAAATGATACCTCACTTGTGTGGGTAGGCCTAGCGCCCGCGACAGGAAATGCCCCAAAACACAACGTGGACACATCACATTTTTTGACAGAATACAAAGCTGTTTTTTGCAAAGTGCCTACCTGTAGATTTTGGCCTCTAGCTCAGCCGGCACATAAGGAAACCTACCATACCTGTGCATTTTTTAAAACTAGAGACCTAGGGGAATCCAAGATGGGGTGACTTGTGGGGCTCTGACCAGGTTCTGTTACCCAGAATCCTTTGCAAACCTCAAAAAGTGGCTAATAAAACAAGTTTTCCTCACATTATGGGGACAGAAAGTTCTGGAATCTGAGAGGAGCCACAAATTTCCATCCACCCAGAGTTCCCCCAAGTCTCCTGATAAAAATGATACCTCACTTGTGTGGGTAGGCCTAGCACCCGTGACAGGAAATGCCCCAAAACACAACGTGGGCACATCAAATTTTTTCATAGAAAACAGTGCCTACCTGTGGATTTTGGCCTCTAGCTCAGCCGGCACCTGGGAAATCCTAGCAAACCAGCACATTTGTGAAAACTAGAAACCCAGGGGAATCCAAGATGAGGTGACTTGTGGGGCTCTGACCAGGTTCTGTTACCCAGAATCCTTTGCAAACCTCAAAATGTGGCTAAAATAACACGTTTTCCTCACATTTCGGTGACAGAAAGTTCTGGAATCTGAGAGGAGCCACAAATTTCCTTCCACCCAGTGTTCCCCCAAGTCTCCCGATAAATATGATACCTCACTTGTGTGGGTAGACCTGGTGCCCGCGACAGGAATAGATCACACAACGGTCAATGTTGGTCCTTACGTGAGGCAGCTGTTGACCCTGGGGTGATCCATTCCTGACGCAGGCACTAGGTGTAGGCACTCAAGTGGGGTAGTGTTTTTATCAGGACAGGTGAGAAGTCACTGGGTGGTAGGAATTTTGTGGATCCCAGCATATTCCTGTAGTTTGTGTGACAGAAATGCGAGAAAAATAGAGTTTTTATTCAACTTTTCAGCTTTGCAGGGTATTCTGGGTAAGAAAACTTTGGGGAATCCACACAAGTCACACCTCTGTGGACTCCCCCGAATGTCTAGTTTCCAGAAATGTTTGGGTTTAGTGTGTTTCTCTATATAGCCGCCGAATCCAGGACCAAAAACAAAGGTGCCTGCCTTACAAAACCAGTTTGTTTTGCCATAGATAATTTTGATGTCTCCACAATACGATTTGGGTGGTGGAATTTGGGGCTGAACTAAATTGGGGAGCTCCCAAGAGAGCACTCTCTCTCTCTCTGCTTGCCGCCGCATTCACCTGCTCTCTGGGTTGGGCTAACCCACTATTACCCAGTTGCACAAACAGCTTGCGAAGGGACAGCATGACTGTCCTCATCACCTCCCTCATAATGTACTGGAAGAGGAGTTATCGAATGGGACTCCTCCGACTGAAAAATCACTCCCAGAGTCTGCGCCATTGTCCTATCCCTCAGATGCTGTCTCAGTATCTGATATCTCAGTCTCTGATCCTATGTCAGAGCGGTCCTCTATAACCCGAGT